>NW_004524666.1:2473245-2474277 GCF_000260255.1 Octodon degus | reverse complement strand
GAGGAATTAAAAGCAAAAGGGAGTATGTTTTTCTAGAAATCAAGAAAATATATTGGAGAGTAAAGAGCTCAAGTAAGACTTGAAAGACCCTAGTGGATTTAGCCTTGGAAAGGCTTTCACGGGAGCCGTTTCTCAGCCATTGGTATTGTGGATCGGTTTGCATTTTGAAACTACATTAGCTTCAACAACCAATACATTGCTTATTGTTGGTTGTTGAAGCTGTCCTGTTGATCAGTTCGGGGGCTGTCTCATTGCTATCTGTTTCTCAGTGAAATTAATAAAAAGAAAATAAAAAGATGCTACATTAGCAATACAAGGGAGGTAAAGCAAGGAAGTACTGAAACGTGAATATCTACTAAGATGTTTTGGTTTGTGAGATTTGTCACCAAGAGTCCTTAGGAAGCACTCAGTCTTAGGAGTTGGTTGACTTTGGTTGATGCTCTTCTCAGGTGGGTAACTGAAGATATCTGAAAAAAAAAATGAATAATCAAAATCATTGATAGAGGAATGTACAGAGGGCTGGCCGTGACCGTTGAGTTCAGGAGGCAGAACTAGTGTTTTGAAGGTGTACATCTAAGTGGATGATAGTTTACTGTTAACCACTTAGATAGGATGACAGATGGAGGTTGTAGACAGGTACGAACTGCTAGGGAAAGATTTGATGAACTCTGAGCTGCAAGTTGCTTAATTGTTTTCATGTGATCTCAATCTTTGCTCTTCTGACACCTGTAATATAGTTTCGATAAAAACAAATCGTTTACCCTGTTGGAGCATTCATGACTTTCCTTATGACACCTTCATGCATTTGAGCTACACAGAGTGGGTCAGTTTATTCAATCTCCATATGATCCAGGGACACTGGAAAAATTTAGATTATTAGGATGATAATTAAGCAATTTATTGTCATCAAGAAACAATAACGGACTGGGGAGATGGCTCTGTGGAATAAGCACTTCCCTGGCAGGTGCAAGGGCCTGAGTTCAATCCCCGGTTCTGGAAAGAAAGAAAGAAAGAAAGAAAGAAAGAAAGAAA
>NW_004524666.1:2471357-2472365 GCF_000260255.1 Octodon degus | reverse complement strand
TTATTATCCTCAGAGACTTACTTATCATTAGCCAGGAATGCAAAATCATAGACACAAGTTCTTAGGTTGGGAGAGAAAGGTAGGGCCACTTCTCTCTTTCTGTTTTTTTTTGGGGGGAGGAGGAGGAACTGGGGATTGAACTCCGGACCTTGCACTTGCCAGGCAAGCACTCATTCTACTGAGCTATCTCCCCAGCCTTTCTTTTTCCTGCTTTTTGGCTTACAGTAGAATGTTCATTATCATTTCTTTTAAAGTCTTAAAATTATGAGACAAAAGTGATGACATTGTTTTTTCTTACACATTCTCTCTTTTGTTTAGTTTGTAAATAGCCAGCTTTCAATAATCATGTATAATTGCTATGTATAAGACTTAAGTAATATGTAAGGGTATAAATATGTATAATTTAATTTTCTTCAGTGGTATTTATAAATTGAATAATCTTTTATCAGTCATTACAAATGATAATAAAAAAGAATCTCAGAAAGAACAATGATCATATTTCTCTTACCTCAGCAATTATTCTCCAGTTTTAAAATTTTATATTAGCTATAAGGAAAAATATTTTGATTCATAATTTCACATTTAATTAAACTTTAATTTCCATTCAGTGTTGAGTTTTGTCATTATCCAAAATTAAACAGACCTTTGGCTAAATGAAATAAGAGAGCAGATTGAACTTTTCTGGAGCAATTATTCAAGTCAAATAACCTGTAGCTTCACTATCATTATAGTTAAGCATCTGAAGATCTCCAGTCCAAAGTCAACCTACAATATGCACATTTGTGTTTGCTTGATTCACAAGATCCTGGAATGGCATAAAATTAAGTATGTATTTCCTCAAGTTCCAATAGGTACTCTAATTTTCTGGTATATACTTTTCTAGATCCAAATAAAATTTGGATATACTAGTATGCGATTTTATTAATAGTGATCACTTCTTTATGATCAATTACAAAATTTTTCATTTGTGTTTGCAAAAATTTGATAAGCTTCTTTGTGTTCAAATTA
>NW_004524666.1:2469132-2470267 GCF_000260255.1 Octodon degus | reverse complement strand
ACACATTGGAGCATTCTGTGTCATATAAGGAAACTTACAATACAGATTAGAAACAAAAATAAGTAGTTGGATCCTAGAGTTGGGAGCCGTACCAATCAGCCTTTAAATTGTGGTGGGTTTTACTTTTTCTCAGTGTTTATTTACTTTCCAACTTTTCTTAGTAGATTCTATTTTTTTTTAAAGTCATTCATGTATTTATTTGGCACGGGTTCTTGCTACTTAGCCAGAACTCATAATGTTCCTCCTGTCAGTCTCCCCAGCACAGGAATTACATGCTTGCACCACCACGCCCAGTTTGAATGACTGGCACAGCATGCCCGGCACAGCATGTGGTAGCAGGGACTGAACCTGGCTCCTTGCATTTGCCAGGCAGCTGCTTAGACCGCTGAGCTATGTCGCCAGCCCAACTGTTAGCCTCTAAGTGCAACCTCCCTTTGTTCTAGCCTAATGCTCTTCCTGGTGACGCGCTCATTGTTTAGCTCCTCCAGCTCAACTCCTGTCTCTTCTCACTGTGTTATCTTTCCTAAATGGACACCTCCCTAAGAAAGACTATGACATTATTTTACATCGCACTTTTCATTTTTTTCTACCTTTGTCATCCAGAACCCTAATAGAGTGATTTCTTCTGTATTACTGAACTCATACTCTTGACAACAGGTGTTGCTAGACCATCCTCGTATTTTACAGTTTGTTGTCCTTCTTCTTGATTGTTCAGTTTTCCTATCTTATTGTAAGAAAGTATTGAAAATACACATAAATTATCCTTGCCATTTGACATACTGTGACTTGCTCATTTTTACTTGAACTCATTTTATGATCTAATCAAGAGAAAAGGGCTCTAAGCAGTAATGGATTATACTATACCTAGTAATACATTTTTATTAACAGATATGTACACTAATATCCATAATCTACATTTTAAACTTCTGTTACAGAGAATGTATCCAAGGTGTGCTCCTTACTACAGCTTTCAATTTGTAATTTACTATTTTTATTTCTGAGTTCTTCAGAATCAGAATTCCTCAACTAACAATTTTAGATTACTCACATGACAGTCAAATTTTATTTCATATTTTCTAACTAGCAGAAAACTTTATAACATGATATTAATCTCTTAATTCTCATGCTTACCATA
>NW_004524666.1:2467797-2468892 GCF_000260255.1 Octodon degus | reverse complement strand
TTTTTTTTTCTTTGTAATTTTTCAGAAACTTTAATAGCTTTTGTCTTCTTAAATTTTTTAACCATAAAAGTCTGTGGAAATTAGTGAATTTTAAGGTTAGTGGTTGTTAAATTGTGGTAAAAATATGAGCAGCCTGGAGTCTACCCTTCTAAGAAATGTAAAAGTACGTAACACAACAGTGATAATTCTAAGCACATTGCTGCACATTAGCTTTCAAGAACCTTTCTTCTTGTATATCCAATGAGAAAGAACTTCCCATTACCCTCAGGCTCTGGCAATCACCATTCCTCTTTCTGCTTCTCTGAACCTTACCACACTGGTTCCGTACATAGGTGGAATCATGCCGTATTGGTCTTTTTTGACTGGCTTGTTCACCCAGCACACTACCCCCAAAATCCATTCATTTTTCCCCCATGAGGCTGGGTTCTCTTAAGACTGAAAATAATATGTACATTGCACATTCACAGGTCATTGTGTGGGAACACCACATTTTATTCATCCATTTGTCTGTTATTATACCTGTAGATTGTTAAAAGCTTGGCCATGTGAACAGTGAAGCACAGCAGGTGGAAAAGCAGGAGGGCACATATTTCCTGGACATTCTAAATTTATTTTATTTAGGATTTACAGCCAAAAGGAAGGTCTCTGGAACCACTGGGTTGTATGGTAGTTAAGCATTATTATTATTATTAATGATTATTATTATTTTGTAGTGAGGACTGAACACAGCTGCCTTTGCATTGAGGTGCATATATCCCCAGCCATTTCTTACTCAATTTTTTTCAGATAGGGCCATGCTATGAATCCAAGGCTGACCTCGAACTCACAGTGGTCCTCCTGAGTGCTTGGATTACAGGTGTGTGCCATCATGCCCAGCATGCTTGATGCTTTCAAGGAACTTCTACGTTTTTCAAAGTGGCTGCATGAATTTAAATTCTAACACCACTATGGAAGTGTAGCAATTTTGTGATATCCTCACTAATACTTGTCTTTTCAATAGTAAATATATTTACTAAATACTAAAAATGATGTTGATCTCTTAGGTCTTGACTAGAGGATGGTAATAAACAGAGGCTGAGATGAAGGGCATAAAGA
>NW_004524666.1:2465831-2467032 GCF_000260255.1 Octodon degus | reverse complement strand
CAGAATTGGGTTGAATGGGACCTCTGATCCTAGCTTTTGGGGAAAGCTCCACCCTGATTTCCACAGTGTTCATACCAGCTTACCCTCCCAACAGTGGAGGATTTTTCCCATGTCCCTGTCAGCATTTATTATTGGTTGATTTCTTAATGATAGCCATTGTTTCTCAGGTGAGTTGGAATCTCAGTGTTGTTTTAATTTACATGATGTTGCACAGTGCTTCATATACTAATTTTCCATTTATCTTTGTTCATATCACAAATATGGGGGCCTGGGGAGATAGCTCAGTAGAAGAAGTGCTTGCCTAGCAAGTGTTAGGACCTGAGTTCAACCCCCAGTTCCACCAAAAAATGTGTTTATTTCAGATGCCCATTTTTTGATTGGGTTTTTGAATATTGTGGGCCTGTTCTTTTAATTTTTTTTCATGTTCTAGATGGAAGTCCTTTGACTAAGGGACAAAGGGCATTGTCTAAGTGACAGTTTTCTTCTCTAACTCATGGGTTTTCTTTTTAATCTACTGGTGATTTCTTTTGATGTGCAAACACTTTACAATAAGATGAGATAGCAGTTATTGATTAAGTATTCCCTATGAAGTTTGGTTTTGTTCATGAACTTCCTTCCTAACCCAATATCTTTAACTTTTCTACCTACTTTTTCTTCCAGTAGATTTAGTGTTTCTTGTCTAATATTTAGATATTTGATCCATTTTGACTTTAATTTTAGTGCATGGTGATAGACATGGGTCTTCACCATATGGAAAGCCAGGTTTTCCAGCACCATTTATTAAAGTGGATATTATTTCTTTCTGTAAAAATGTTTGGCCCCTTTGTCAAAGAAAGGTGGCTCATTGTATTTGCAATCATGTCTGCATCTTCTAATCTGTTCCTTTGATCCTCAGGTCTGTTTCAGTACCATGCTGATTTTATCAGAGCCTTGCAGTGTAATTTCAAGTAAGAGATTGTTATGCCTTCTGCCTGTCCTTTTTGATCTGGACTGCTTTTACTGTTGTAGATCTGGTTCAGATGAAGTTTAAGAATGTTGTTGCTGTATCTGTGAGGTATACTAATGGCATTGTGATTAGGATTGCATTGAATCTGTATAACAGTAATGAGAGAATGGTTATTTTCATGATTTATTTATTTTTTTTAAGGAAGGGTCTACAGGGTGTTCAGGATCTCATTACTACAGCAGACTCATAGTGATC
>NW_004524666.1:2463425-2464939 GCF_000260255.1 Octodon degus | reverse complement strand
CTAAGCTTGTTCTAAGTAGGTGCTTTAGACCACTGAGCCATCTCACCAGCCCCTATCATCTTGTTTTGAAATTGTGTATCATTTTATATGTTTCTTTTTTGTTTTATTTTGTTTTTATATCTTACTTATTTATTTGGTACAGGGTTTTGCTATGCAACTCAGACTCATAGTTATCCTCCTGTCTCAGCCTCCTTAACGTTGGGATTGCAGGCATGGGCTACCACACCTGGTTTCAGTGGTCAGCACAATGCAGGACTGGTATGACATGTGGGACTGGAGATGGAACCTGGGTCCTCACACTTGCTAGTCAGGTGCTTAGACTGCTGAGCTCTCTTTCCAATCCTATTTTTTTTTTGTATGTTTCTTAAATTTTTTACTGTCTTTAAAAAATAAATAAAATACGAAATGTTATTGAAATTTTAATATTAAGGCTGTATTATGGGTTGTACGTAGGTGTCATTTCAAAGCCTCATGAAGTCAGAGGTGGGATTTTTTCAGAGGTAGCTAGATGTAGATTGTGTGGCTGAGATTGATTCATGGTGCAATGCTAGGCTCAAATATTCTAGGTTTAAGGTATGAATGCCCTACATACCTGCATAAGATGAAAGGAATAGAAAGATCTGTGGTTGTTTTTTGCTGCTTCGCCAACTTTTGCCTTCCATGAACTGTTTCTCCTTTGTGTTGTATGTCTGCCATCGACCCCGCTTTGGATTTTCCTGATTATGAACTGAAACCTCTGCAAACTCTGTGCTAAATAAACCTTTTCCACCTTAAGTTTGAGCCTCATGCATTTTGTTTCAGTAATGAAAATATGTCACTAAGATGTAGTTTGTTACCAAATCAGTGTGGTCATAGCTGTGCCTATATGTGATCGTGTGCCCTAGGAGCTGACTTGTGGTAATGGGAAGAGTTTGGAGCACCCTGATGCTCAAGTAGAGATAGAATATCTCAGGTTGTACTTCATGGAAGCATCAGATCAGAGCACAGAAGACCTAAAAGGCAATGTAAATGATGACAGTAAGGACCATGTTGAGGAAGTTTTTGCTGGGAGGAAGGACTACACTGGCTGTTAGATGCCAGACAATGTTTGTTATGGGTTGGTAGAAATTCCATCTGCCTTTTTCTCATGTCCAGAGACTTTGACTAAGACTGAGCTTAAAAATGACAGAGTAATTAATCTTGCAGAAGTAATGTCAGGGCACTCTTTTGTTGAGGCAGTGACATGGCTACTGTTGGGTGCTTTTGGCCAGATTTAGGTTGAACATCAATAGCAAATGAGCCAGGACCATGATTCAAAACGTTGTAATTTTTTTTTTTAATTTTAGGGAAGGGTCTACAGGGTGTTCAGTGTCTCACTACCAGATCCAACTCATAGTGATCCAAGAGCTGGGATTGCAGGCATGCACCACCAAGCCCAGTCTCAATTGCAGTCTCGGTGTGCCTCAGGGGTGGGGCTGGCACAGCAAGCCCAGGGATGGAATCCCAGACCCCTGCACCTGCTTGCAGGGACTTTA
>NW_004524666.1:2415405-2463275 GCF_000260255.1 Octodon degus | reverse complement strand
AAAAGGCAAGTACTTCAGAATACAACAGAAAATGAAAATGGTCTGAGGACACCAGGACAAGCAAGATTCTAGCCTTCTCAGTGTCAGGGTTGCAAAGGTGAAAGACTTGAGAAGAAAGCCACAAGATATGGAGAATAGACTAGAAATACTCTAGGGAAGTTTGTTTTTTGTTTTTGTTTTTTTTTCTTCTTTCTTATTTGTATTTTAGGGAAGGGTCTACAGGGTGTTCAGGGTCTCACTATTAAATCAGACTCACAGTGATCTGTCTGTTTACAGCCTCCCCAGAGCTGGGATTACAGGTGAGTACCACCATGCCCAGTCTCAATTACCATCTGAGGGTCCCCTGGTGGTAGGGCTGGCATGGCAGGTCCGGGGATTGACCGGTCCTTGTGCCTGCTTGCAGGTGCTTTAATCTGCTGAGCTATGTGGCCAGCCCTTCTAGGGAAGTTTTTACTCAGGATTTAGTTCATAGTCCCTGGATCCCTACAGCCAAGAGAGAAGCAACCCTGGCTATTGCTCTAGCTGGCAGCAGACCTTTTAATCATCCATGTGGTGCTGGCTCTAGGTACAGGCAAGGTGCAAGTCTTATGGGGTCAGGAAGGCTTTCATCCCGGAAGGCCTGGAAAGCCAGTCAGTTTATCCCTATGAAACTGATTCTCTGAAGTCACACGTGCATTAGAGAACACAGAAATTTGAAGAAGCAAGAAATGTGGATTGTCTGAGGAAAACTGCAAGGAGGAAACAGAGCTGGCCCAAGAGAAGAGCGTAGGAGTTATAATCACAAGAACTCTTATAGAAGAACAGCCACTCAAGCCCTTTGGATTTCACATCTTGTCACAGATTATCTCAGATGCTGAACAAGAAAGTGCAGTACTTGATGATTGCTATGCTGAATTGTACACATTCTTTGGCTACATTCTTTTGTGTCCCCATTTGTATGTTTTGGAATGATAGTGTTTGTCTTATGCCACTGCATGATTGAAGTGTTTAATTTTCTTTTTATTTCTACAGGGGCTCATAGCTAAGGGTTTACCTTAAGAGGGGACTGTGGACATAGATTTTTCTGTGATACTGAAAATGTGAGGACTTCGACATTCTTGCAGATGGACTCCATGCCTATTTCATCAAGGGATCTTCATGTGTCTTTTGTAGGCTGGGTTACAATGTTTGTTTTATGTATAAATGTGCTCCCAAAGCCTCATACAATCAAATGTGGGGCTTTTTTAGAGGTGGCTTATTGTAGAGCTTATGACATTAAGATTGATTTATGATGCAATGTTATGCTTAAGTGCAGTAGGATTAATGATTTGAGTGCAACCCTAAGTATTCTAGATAAAATATAACATAAAAATATCTGTGGTTGTCCCTAGCAGTTTTTCCACCTTCTTCTTGAATTGAACTTTTTCTCCTCTGTAATGACACCTGAGCTTGCAGACAGCTGATTATGGACTGAAAACTGTACAAACTGTGTTAAATAAAGAACTCCTACCTTAATTTTGGGTTTAAGGTATTTTGCCTGAGGAATTACAAAAGTTAGTAGGATGTTAGTTAAAATAAGTAAGACAAAGATCAGTATTTTTTCTATAAAATCAGAAGAGTCATTAAAAACTATGAGACAATATACGGATTCCTCCAGTGTGGAAAACGAGAGGAGAATTGAGGCTAATTTACCTTTTCTGTCATCACAAAGAAAAAGTTAATACAGCAGAGTTAAGGTTGCTTAATAGGAGGCAGATGAATCTTGTGTCATTTTAAGTGTTTATATCTTTGTTTGATCAAATTAATGCAGGATGAGCTGCCTGACTGCCTGCATATTAAACTGCCTCTCACCTGGATAGGGTGCTGAGCTAGCAAGATTAAGTCCCTATAAATAGTGCCAGAGGGTGCAAAAAAAGAGTGGTCCGGTTCCCCAAGCCTGGCATCTAGGTAGGGAACTGGGACTGGTATATGTCAGTTCACTACACTCTAGAAAAGAAGAACATGTAGGGGATCTTCTTATAATTTAAGACATGTGATGAAAATTTAGTTACATATGTATAGAATTAAACCATGAGGATACAAACAAGCTTTGCCTACCCTGTTTGAAAACTCTTGCTTGTTACTGAGCATATTCTCTTCACAAAGACCAAAGACAGATTGGAACTCAAAGCACAATTCTATTCCTGACTAGCTTGGTTCCTACCTATTGTAGTGTTTCTGTGAGGAAGGATTTCACCTTTCCCTGGATCTAAGTCCAACTTGTGATATGCTGCTCCCTGCACGGCTGTAGGACTGCGTCACTGTGTTATGAATTTATAAACATTATTAAATTATCTTTATGTCTGGAAATTTCCCCCTTAGGTCAATTGCCTATACTTTAGGTTAGATGACTTTCTCTTAAAAATGCAAATGTAGGACCTGGAATATAGCTTAGTGATGCAGCACCTGCCTGACAAGTGCAAAGTCCTGAGTTTGATCTCCTTATACCAAGAAAAAAAAAAGTAATTTAACACTTCCTTGCTTAAATATAGTCCATTGATACCATTATTCCCCAATACTGAATTCAAAGTATGAGCAGAAATGAGAGATTTTCTGTTTTCCACTTGAATATAACTTTTTAAGGAAGCTTGCTTTGGTTTTCAACTCTACTCTAGAAACTTCCCTGTCTCGTGAACCCATGTCTCAAAAAAAAGCAAGTCTGATATTGACACTTCCTGTATTCAAATTTAACTGTTTTGTAGTTTTCTGTAATCTGAACATAACAGTAACTTTTTATATGAATACCTTACTTTTCATTACTGAATTCACTGTTTTCTTAGGACAGTGTCTGAGACACACTTGACACTCAATGTGATTTTTAATGTAACTAGGAAAAGATGAAATTCAGCTACCAAATGAAATATGTTAGGGTTTATCTGCTTTTCAAATCAAAGATAACTGATTAGTGAAACTCTTCTACATTTTATAAGAACTTATTATCCCCTGATTAAAAAATTAAAACCACAAATCTAAGAAACTAAAATTATCTGTCGGCCTTATCTTAATTCTTATCTATCTTGTATTAGAGAGGTAGGGAAAAAATCGCTGTGTAATCTTAAGGTTACAGACTAATGGATAAAGTTCAGTTTTTTACTTCCGTAAGTGGAGGTGAAATGCTTTGATTACATTTCATCTAGAATCTAAAATTAGTTCTATCCAACATGTTCTTTTTAAAAGGGCAAAGGGGAAATGATGTAATGTTTCATATGTCTCATTTAATCTGCTAGTATTTTTTGAAATGACATATTTTGTGTTTTTGCATTTAAACTTTTATAGAGAAAATAAAACATTGAATGGCTTATAATCAGTTAATTTTGTTACACAAATAATTTTAATAAAAGTTTAAATCTAAGGAAAACCGGATTGTCTACATTTGCTGTGAAATAGGATAGCATAGGATCAAGAATATGCGTGGGATGACTGTCATTGGCTTAAAATCATATGTAAAATAACCTGATGCTTTCTTGTGAGGTAGCACACAAAAATCAAATAGAAATATTAATAAGATAACTCAAGTACTTGTACCAAGTATAGAAAGTTGATATCTCTTTACAACACTAGTATTTAAAATGAAATGCAATGGAGATCTACTGGGAATTGAATCTTCAAAAATTAATAAGATTGAAGTAAAAGAAGAAATTAGAAGCTTTTGTCATTTTTAATTATGATATTTGGATCAAACTAGTAACAATCATCTTTAATATTATTATCTGATATAGGAAGTATCAAACACTGAATTTCTAACTCATTTAAAAATTTTTGATTCTCAAAACTTGACTTATTAATAAGAATCATTTATTGGTATAATCCTTCAACACAAGTCATAAAAAGGAAAATTGTAGGAAATTTGTCCTGAGTTATTAATATTAACTAGATTGTGTGTGGCAGTGATATTTTATTAGAAGGAATTTGCTGAATCACTTCTAACACAATGTTTAAAAATGAATTTCACTTTAAGTTTTATGGGTGGGTAAAAACAGTGGAAATAGGATGGCTTGAATTATAATGAATATTTAAGATACAGTTACCAATATGCTGAGACCAAGACATATGGTAATTCTTCACATTTAAGAGAATGCCATGCAGACACTTATTAATTGTCCTCAAAACATCCCACTGGGTGCAAGTGCACTGATGCCATCACTCTTGCCACTTTTTGAAGCCGTTCTAGAAGTTCTTTTTCATGAAAATTTGTGAGTGTGTTTCTGAACTGTGATTAAAACCTGAGGAATGCTGCTGAGTGCAACACAATTGAAACGCAAGCTCCTCAGGGCATTACAGTGTGTCCTCCCCCACCCATCATCCCGGGCATGACATTTTAAAACTATCGTAAAATGTCACAACCAGAAATATAAGACATACACAGGCCCTTCAAAGTTTAGGATACAAAAATAAAATTATTTCATTTGACAATAGTTTTCTCTCTTATATAGTTCCCAGCTATAGGAGCATGATTATAAGTGACTATAAATAGTATTTACACTAATCAGTTTAGTTTGTAGTTTGCAATTATTTTATTCATTTAAGGAATATACCTAGGTGTAGTATTTACATAGTTATATTACCCAATGCATATAAATCACAAAAACATTTTCTTCTGCATTCACTCTGCGTGAGTGCTATGTAGCCAGTTTCTTATGCAATATCATGCACATCATGAAGGTCATGACGTTCACAGTGGAAGATGATAGCATCATACTCATTCCTCCTCAGGACGTCGTGCAACATGTAGTGTGGTGCTCAAAACACAGATTAAAAATATGTCTGACCTAGGAACTAGCACCTAGTCCTGTCCACCAAATATCAGTTACAACTCCAATACAAAAAGACTCAAAATACTCCCCTTTATAAATGTGATATTTCAACCATTTCTTCAGATTTATGAAGACCACTTTACACTTTGAGATGCCAACAAATAGTTTCTAGACTTGGGTAAATTTGTGGAGTGGGAGCTTGATTTATTTTCAATAATTTTTTTCCCTAACCCTAACCCTAACCCTAATCAAGAATTTGTTTTTTTTAAATTTATTTATTTAATTTATTGTGTGTGTGTGTGTGTGTGTGTGTGTGTGTGTGTGGCCAGCTCAGCCCACCAGGGGGCGGGGCTGGCTGGCATGTGGTGCTGGGGGATTGAACCGCGGTCCCTGTGCTTTGTTAAGCTTGTTCTAAGTAGGTGCTTTAGACCACTGAGCCATCTCACCAGCCCCAAGAATTTGTTTTGATTAAAGGTATATTGCTAACTTTTGTCCCTTTAATCTTTTGAAGTATAAATTTAACTGTATAAACATTGTAGTAACATGTGTTTATGTAGGATTGATTATTTTCTACTGTAATAACGACATGCCATTCATTGTAGTGATATTTACATCTGATAATTTGTCTTATGTCAATTAATTCAATATATTACTATACTCTGTCAGCACCACTCTCAAACAACATCAAAGATTTAAAAATAACCTCAGACATATTTCTTACAATAATATTGTCAATAGATTTGAACAAAAATTCCCAGTAGTACTTTCATATAAATATACTATGTAAAGATTATGGTACCTTTATTGTTTTAAAATATTTCTATCAATATGGTTCTTATATTTTCCTTGATTAGCAAGAAGCAAGCAACATAGTAAATGGCTTTTGAGTAGTTAAAAGTATCTTTGACCAAAGTAGTTGAACATTGAGTAGGTAGAAGTCTGAGCATTCTCTCAAACTTTGTAGTCTTTTACTAGGAGAAATGGGAAAATCCATGTAATTATAGGTTTACATTCTCTAAGCACAGATTTGAACCTAAGAAAACTATCAAAACACATTTTCTGCTTCATTTGTTTTGCACTAAATGATTCCAATTTGCAAATGGTTACAAAGATATTTTTGGAATAACAATTTATAGTGTAGTATTACCATTCTTTAAATATCTATAAGAGCACTGAGAAATAAGATTCAACAGTAGAATTTCCTCTAATATAAAACATCCAGAACACACTTGAAAAATGGAAAGCCCTCCGAAGTAGGATCTCAGAAGGAAGTCTCAAGCCAAATACTGAATGGCACTCTTGCTGTCTCTCTCACTGTCTTTGACAAAAATGTTCTTGCCACTGGGAACAATTGGGAATAATGGAAGAACTAAAATGGTAGTGAGATCAAAAGACATCAATACAGTCACCGAGACTGGTGTACACCTTCACGCTGAGACTCCTTCCTGAAAGGGCACATTGCACTAGGTGGAGGCAGATGTAATTTTGCTTCCAGGTGTGAGAGTAGTAAGCTTATTAGCTACTTAGACATAGAGTGAAATGGAGGATTTTCTGTAGTACTTTAAGGCTTTACCTTTTTATTTATTTTTTTTTTCAGAACCAGGGATTGAACTCTGTCCCTTGCACTTGCCAGTCAAGCGCTTGTTCTACTGAGCCATCCCCCCAGTCCTCTTTTACCTTTTAATTTATAGAAAATATTTGCCTTCTATAAATATTAAAGACTCACAAGTTTAAATTCAAATAGTCTCAGTGATCTGAAACCATGGTATCTTGTGAAAAAAAGCATTTCCCTTGCTACTATTTTGCTTCCCTTGTACTAAGAAAGAAAAAATGGCACAACAAAGAACCTTTGATAACAAATAATACTCTGAAGCAATGTTACTTTCAGAACAACAAATATAGCAACCACCCTACAAATAGTATACATTAAAATGTGAATACATTCCACAAAATCTGCAGCTATTTGCTGATCTCTAATATTATAGAAGTATAAAAATCTGAGCACAATACTTAAAATGAAGAGATCCACAGGCAAGCAATAGAACAGAAGGTATTTAGACTGAGCATTGTCAGCACCATCATACATGTGAGACTGTATTATAACCTTAAAAGTAAGCCAACTCTGATAAAGTAAGAAAGCATGTCAATTAAGTTATGCAGGGCTAGGGAGATGGCTCAGAAGAATAAGTGTCTGCCTTGCAAACACAGGGTCCTGAGTTCAATCCCTGGTACTGAAAAAAAAAGGAAGGAAGGAAGGAAGGAAGGAAGGAAAGAAGGAAGGAAGGAAAGAAAGAAAGAAAGAAAGAAAGAAAGAAAGAAAGAAAGAAAGAAATAAAGAAAGAAGCTAGATAAACAAGAATATAAGGGAGCTCAGATTTATGAGCTAAAAAATGCAGAGGAATCAGTGGAGATAAAAATTAGGGAGACTGCATGATCACAGTGAGGAGCTATTCCAGAGTGCAAAACTTGCTGTTCAAGTAGGAAAAATAACCTAGAAAGCTGCATTAAAAAGTGTCTTGCAAAGTCAATTTATCAAGTTTCTT
Organism: Octodon degus; assembly: GCF_000260255.1. Classification (NCBI taxonomy): domain Eukaryota; kingdom Metazoa; phylum Chordata; class Mammalia; order Rodentia; family Octodontidae; genus Octodon; species Octodon degus. The sequence goes on along the minus strand of NW_004524666.1, from coordinate 2,455,960 downwards.
TTTTTTACAATATCCAATTTCTTAGTATAAAATAATACCAAGGGAAATGTTATTTTTCATGAGATACCATGGTTTCAGATCTCTGAGACTATTTGAATTTAACCTTGTGAGTCTTTAATATTTATAGAAGGTAAATATTTTCTATCAATTAAAAAGTAAAGCCCTTAAAATACTACAGAAAATCCTTCATTTAACACGTAGATAACTTGTTATCACCTTTTGTCATTATTATCTCACATTTCAGTAAGAGATGATATAAACCTGTCATTCTACCATTGCCTTTGTGCTTTGGATAAAAACATTCTTCTGGTTAAAACGTTCATTTCCTACTGAAACAGGTGCATGTGCATGTTCTGAGCTATTTGCATGTCCGTATGAGTTATTTATATGTCCATACATGTTAGGTAGTCATGGAAAGTAAACCTTGCCTGAATAGAGCTCAGTAACCATCTTCTCAGGCCTGGGAGGTAGCTCAGTGGTCTAAGTGCAAATGAAAAGACCTGGGTTTGATCCCTGGTACCACATGCCATGCTAGGCCAGTAAAACCCCAGGCATGCTGTGCAGGCCACTGAAACCTGGTGTGGTGTTGCACACCTGTATTCCCAGCTCTGGGGAAGCTGAGACAGGAGGATCACTACAAGTCTGAGCTTCACAGGGAGATCCTCTACTGAAGCAATTAATTAATCAGTCAATTAAATAGTTTATAAAATAATCATCTCAGAAAGCCTACAGAATTTTTTTTCTACGATATATCAGTAATAAACCTATGTATTTCTCAGGTGGTTGGTAATGAATATCAGGAGTTAGAAACTTAGCATTGCACACTGCCTGACACTAACTTGTTTCTAAGCTCTGTGTATAAATTAAAACACTGTTCATAGAGTTGGTGGCATGTCCTCCGTGTAGATCTCGGCTTAGAGGCTGAAGATTATACCCCAAATCACCCATTGTACATACACTACTTTCTTCCCACCTTCATGAAGATAGTTTAGTCCTCTTTCTCTTTCTCTTTTCTTATCCACTTAATCTACATTTCTTTACTTGAAACAAGGGACATTACCCCCAGCAATTGGAGCTGATCCATTCCTGGGACTAGAGAAAGTTTATGAACTCAAGTATGGATTGTGAATATAGCCAATCACCTTTTACATTGCTTGTTTCTACTTATATTCCAGGGCCATTCAAATTCTGCATTTAACACTGTAAAAAATAATCTGCCCTTCATTTGCAGAACTACATAGGTACTTAGTATTTTCACTCTATGTATAAGACTCAGTGTTACACATTGCAAGAGTTATTTGCTATTTTTTTTTCTTTTGAGTTTCTTTATAAATCCTGTTTTAGAGTTTCTGTGTATAATTATTTGTTCCTTCCTCATTTCCAGATCTCAAGCTATTTAGATTATGCTTCAGACAATGACGTTCTTGTACTCTTCTTCATCCTTGTACTTGCCAGGCAAGTGCTTATTCTACTGAGCTATCTCCCCGAGCCCTGTACTCTTTTTTAGATATTTTGCCACTTAGAAGTTCTTATTTCTTCTGTCTTCTATATCTTCTATAATTTATGCTTATTTCCATTTAGCCTAACCACAATATGTATTCAGGTTTTGGTTTTCATTCTAGTACACTGGAGGATTTGATTATTAAAAATATGGTACTCAGGTGGGGCATGGTTGCAATCCCAGCACATGGAGCTGAGGCAGAAGGATTTCTATGAATTTGAGTCCAGAATGGGCTACAAAGTGAGTTCAATGCCAGCCTAAACTGCATAGTGAAAACCTGTATCAAACAAATAGTTGGGAATCATGTACATAAGCCAGCTTTGGCATAACTACTGTGCCACAGCCAGCTGTTTGTTCTCATGGAAAGTTATAAAATATTCAGCATCACTGTGATAAACCAATCATCTGCCCTGACTTAAAAGCTGTTTAGTATACATCTCATTCATCCATAGCAGCCCTTCTTCTGAAGTGATGGAAGGGAAAAAACAGACTTTAAATCCTTCTATCATCTGAGATGACAAAACAATTACCATTTATCATGCTGTACAAAAATAGTTCAGTGGACATTCAGAGAGGACAAGAAATGCCTTGCCAGTGCAGTCTGAGGTCTCTGTATCCTCATAGCATTCCAAGGCTGCGGGTTCTTCTGTTCTTGAATTTAAAGTGCAGTTCAGAAATAATTGTCTAGTACTTTAATTTACACAGTAGAAAACTCAACCCCACAGCTGAGTTTTGTGAAGGGAGTGCATACACCAGCCGATGCACTGTAGCTCTGCCTCTCCTTGCTTTTTGGATAAAGTACATTTTCAAGAAACACGTCCTAGTGCAGCTGCCCTGCATTACAGGCAAAATGTGCTTTCTAATACAGAAAAATATGACATAGAAGTTAAACTTTTGTCAGAATTAGCACTGACATGAAAGAGCTGATTTAGAAGATGATTCCCATTTAACACACACACACCAAAAAAAAAAAAAATGCTGGTTGTTCTTCCTATAATAAAAATAAAAGCTAAACTCAAAAGAGAACCCATAATTGCAAATCTATTGTATCAATTAAAAGTGGAAACACTAGCTGACTCAAGAAGAGACTATTTTATTCTGGCACTGGAACTGACGTCTTTGAATGCTTTTCAAATGTCTGTTGTGCTCTTCAGTCATCAGACTGTCAATGTAGTCAGCACATTATGAACAAATGGGCAACAGGAAGGCAATTACAAGTATAGTGTGTGTAACTCTGTACTGTGCTTTATTTTCATTTTTCTTTTATTTGTTTATATTGTAGAGTAAGCACATAGCTTCTCTAATGTTTATCTCCTCTATAAACTGTGATGAGTGACACATTTTTCTTTGAAGTAGTACAAATTTTATCATTGCTTTTATTTTAGTGCACAATTCTTTTGACTTGTGTGATGATAAATATGCCTCTGGGAAACTGCTTGCCTTCCTTTATTCATTGTCAGGAGGCATGCAGATAGAGACTTAACCAGCGACTTAAATAAGCAAAAAGAGTCTCAGTTAATGAGAGAAGTAGGCATGCAGAATAACTTTGTTTTCAAGCAATGAAATTCTCTTTACATTCTTACTCCTTATCTGTGGCTTCAAGGCAGAACAATTTGGTATCTATCTATTTCTCACACAACTGATGCATTTAGGGATTTAAATGTCTCTACTGACGTCCTAACTATAGACAATATGTTAATATTATGTTCCTTTGATCCTCTGCAGAGACTGGTCTCTAAGCAACATTTAATGGGGCTTCCTAGGCAGCACTCACCCTGCCAACTGGGAGGTGGCCTGATCCTCTTCACACAGGGCTAGGTGTGTGGCCGGCCCATTTAGTTGTCAGCTGCTGGGCTAGGGAGCACCTTTCTAGACTGTCTGGGTGCATCAGGAGACAAGACCTTGGGCACTGGATTGTCCCTGACCTTTACTCTGCACTCTGTGTCAAGCACAGAGTGGCCTTGCTGAACAGCTTCAGGTCTGCATGAGGTTTCTGCCTGTGAGAAGCCAAGCATACATAGAATTCCCGGAAATTATGAGCCAAATTGAACTTTTAAATTGCAGGTATCAGATCTTGTGTCCCCGCAATGGGAAGTACAAGGTCTGTGTCCCGAACCAGTGGGTCAGTCAACGAAGGTCACCTGGGGGAGGAGCGGGGAATTGAAGAGGGGACAAAGGATAGGAGACATGAAGAATGGAGACAAGACAGGATTTTGATCAAGTCTCGCTTTATTTAGGGGAGGTGCTTGATATATATAGTGAAGGCATAGGGAAATGACCTCGGCGGATAAAAGGCGCGAGTAACTAGGCAACCGGGCTGTGACAGGAAGTCCCACCTCCTGGGCATAGCAGGAGACTTATGGGAAATAGGCGGGGTAAGAACTAGGATCCTAGCTCATCAGAGGTAGGGGAGGAGGAACCCGGAAACCTACTTGCGATAGGATTGGAGGCCTGGAGTTATTGTGCCTCCCTCAGATCCCCCTTTACTTTTATATATGTATATAAAATATGGTTTTTTAGACAGCTGATTCCCTTGAGTGGGCAGTGCCTGTCTTAGGTCAAGGCATCCTCTACATGGACTGGACTCAAACCTTACCCGTCATAGGAGACTAGGACAGCAGAAGGTCTTGTTCCTGTCTTAGGTGGTGAGTGGTATCTCGTGTATGCCCTTCGTTACCCATCTCTGGCTAGCCTGACTATCTCACCAAGGGTGGGAGAACTAAGAGGTCTCTGGTCCTTCATCATCATAAGTTGGTTGTATTCCAGCGCAGTTTTTCCTTTTAACCATCTCAAGCCTGTGATAATGAACCTGAATAGGCTTCATCAAAGCCGCCTCCAACTGCTGTCGAATGAAAGCCATTGGCCTATTACAAATGTATAGACCAACTGAAACCAGAAGTAAGAGGGTTATCAGAGGTCCTAAGGTGGGTAACTTTAAGAATGTCTAAGGTTTAAGTATCTCTGTAAGCTCCATGTGATTTGGGGAGTGCCAAGGGTTGGTAAGGGATCTTTGGGAACATTCGTTTCCAGATCTCTTGTAATCTCTTTTCTACAAAATGCTTTCTGAGAGAATCTTGGGGCCCTCCTCTATTAAAAACATGAATGGGGGTGCTCTGGCTCCAGCAAACTGGTTTTCTTATCATGTGTGTGCCTGCAAGGCCTGTGCCCTAATGGGGGGTAATTCTGAGGATGTGTCTCCTTTACCATCACACAGAGTATCATAAAGGGATTTGAGTAGGTCTTTTTTAGATGCTGGTGTCGCAAAGCCACCATCGATGGTCTTGACCAGAACTACAAAGACTCCCAGTGGTAGGATCAATTGTAGATGACTCATTATCTGTAAGTAAACACAAAAATATTTTTAGGGAGCACTTGAGTCCCTGGAATCATCTATGGGGTCATTTTTTATCTGGTCCATTTGATCTACCTGTTTAACCAGTCTTTCCAGCAGCCATCTGGCAGGTTATATTTCTTTGGAGTAAATGCATATGACCCTCATTTCCAGATGAGGACCAGATCTGGGCTGTGCCATGAGTTGGTTGGAGGGGCTCTCCATAATACCGAGGCGAAGTGTTTTTGTGTTTCAGAATGCCAAAAATGGGTGGCTGTTGATTGTCCTTTGGCATCCAGTGTTAAAATTTTAAAATGAATAAAGAGTGAGCCAGGATATTTCTAGGTGATCCCTTAGTTGGGTACCAGTCTCTTCCTTTTATTTTTTCTATAGTAAGTTTTAATGTTTGGTTGGCTCTATCTCTGCACATAGGCGAATGTAACCTGAAAGGTCAGATCCCTTTTTATGAGGGTGTATCGCAGTTTGTCAGGCTGCATTTGTATTCTCAAAAGCCAGTTGTTTGAGTAGATCAGAATTAGACTCTATACTACTGAATAGTCTCTCGGCGGCCTGAAGCAGCCGATGGGCAAAATCTGGAAATGGCTCTTCTGGGCCCAGTTTCACATTTGTAAGGGAAGTAGTAGCCTCTCCATGGGAAGGCAACCTTTTTTATGCTCTGGTTGCGGCCAGCTGAATCTGAGCAAACAGGTCTGCATCATACCTAGATTGAGCTTTGATGGTGGAAAAGTCTCCCACACCTGCTAGCATCTCATAAGTGCAACCATTTCTAGCCTCTGCATTTCTTCTGGCTATAGAGTCACAATTATCTAGATACTCTGACTTTTAGCACAAGTAATCTCCACCAGATAAAGCAGCCTTGGCTAATGTATACCAGTTTTTAGGAGTGAGCCATCCCTGAGTTATAGAGTCCAATACAGTAAGTGTATAAGAAGCCATGGTGACATATTGTGTGACAGCAGCCTTTAACTCTTTTAACAGTTTAAGAACAAAAGGTGTGTGTGTTTTAATAGCCTGAGGTTGTTTCCCTTTATTTCCTGCCCTTTGTGTTTTCATCACCGGAAACGCCCAGTTGGCGACCCTATTGTTTTTAAGATTTGGCCAAGAAGAAGTGGGGGCAGAATGGTAGATGACTCATGGTCAGTCCTCTTACTGTGAATTACTGCAAGCTCTTGGGCAAGGTTAAAACATTGTTTTTCTAATTGAATCTGTTTTTGGAGGTCTCTAACTTTATTGTCTAACCCCTTAATCACGTTAGAAGACGCCCCTTTTTCCTTTAAGTTCTGAGAAAGTGAAATCTGTGGCAATAGCGGGTGGTATTTAGCAGCCTCATCACACAGAGTTTTCCAATCAACAGCTTTCTCCTCAGAGTTGCCATTATTAAGCATTAGACTCTGAAGGGTGGGGAGGTCAGGGTACACACTGGGAAACTCAGGAGCAGTGAGTGACTCAGAAGTCGCAATGGGTGTAGCATCCTCTTTGTCAGGGGGAGTGTATGGAAGAGTTGTTAACTCCTCCAAGTCCTCCTCCTCAGAGGAAGAGAGAGAATCAGAGTCTGCCTGAAGGGGAGCCGGAGTGTTTTTTGCCAACAGTTGAAGAATATGTTCCCCTTCTGAAACAACCTGTTTAATTAGGAAGTCCCAATGCCTCTGTGGGAGAATTTCATTAATAAGATTCCAAAAGGAAAAGGTTGTAACAGAAGTCTTTTCCGGTCTGAAGACCCTATAATAATCTTGTAAGGCATCTCCCACTCATAACCATCTCTTAGAATCAATCGTACCCTCCAAAGGGAACCAAGGACATGCCTTATGTATAAACTGAAAGTATTCACATAACTGTTTAACTTTAACCTTTACTCCTAGTGCCTTTAATACTTTGCTCAAACTTTCTACAAATATCTCATGTTCACTTAATGCCTGTCCCATTGCTGAAGGCAAGGGGATAGGGGTGCCATCTGCTTACTGAGGTTCAGATGTCGCAGCAGGCAACTGCAGCGCGGGCCTCTTTTACTTTCTCTTTTGCCTTTCTCTCTTGCCAGCTCTCTCAGACACTTCCGTTGCTGTATCCTCCATACCAGGTGCCCCACGTTGGGCGCCACTTGTCCAAAACCAATGGGTCAGTTAACGAAGTTCACCGGGGGGAGGAGTGGGGAATTGAAGAGGAGACAAAAGACAGGAGATGCGGAGAATGGAGTCAAGACAGGATTTTGATCAAGTCTCGCTTTATTTAGGGGAGGTGCTAGGTATATATAGTAAAGGCATAGGGAAATGACGTCGGCAGGTAAAAGGTGCAAGTAACTAGGCAACCGGGCTATGACAGGAAGTCCCACCTCCTGGGCATAGCAGGAGACTTATAGGAAATAGGCGAGGTTAGAGCTAGGAACCTAGCTCATCAGAGGTAGGAGAAGAGGAACCTGGAAACCCACTTGCAATAGGCTTGGAGGCCTGGAGTTATTGTGCCTCCCACATGTCTGCCTTTCAGTTTTCCCAAGGCTTATGGACCAAATTAGGTGGGTTATTTCTCATTGTCTTAATTCCTGCAGAAAATTCTGAGAGAAACTGGGCTTCATTGTTGTGTTTTGCTTAAGACAGTTATTTTCACAATAAATCTGATATTGAGGTCTTCATGATCAATTTAGTCTACTTATTGAAAGAACATAATCTAAGATAGTAGAGAACAGTATTCTCCAATAGCTCTACAGCAGGCATTTTTTCTTTGTATTATGTGATGATATTGAATACATATTATGCAATGAAATGATAGAGGTAAGCATTACCCAGCTTTTTTTCCCCACTCTTCCCTCACACCTGTCAAGCACTCATAGGTGGACAATCATCAATTTAAAGACAAGCTATCACAGCAGTGCTGAAAGATCATAATATAAAAGCTTTTGTTTCTAATATGAACAGTTGGGCTAAGGAGACAGCTCAGCAGTCTGAACCTGTCTGGCAAGTGCAAGGATCCAGGTTCAATCCCCATATCACATGTTGTGCGGCCTCAAGTGCAGAACCAGCCACCGAAACTAGGTGGGGTGGTACATGCCTGTAATCCCAGCTCCTGATTCCAGAAGGATCATTATGAGTTCAAGTTCTGTAGTGAGACACTGTACCAAATAAAGAAAAGATTTAAAAAATCCTGTATCTCAAATGACCAGTTTTCATTTTAAGTTAAGGCCTCCAGTTTTATTGCAAAACCACAAGTAGTGACTTTTTATATCCTTCTCTTTCAATGTCTTTCAATGTCTTCATAAGAACTATATCATACTGTAACAGAATCAGAATTAAGGGAGAAATAGAAAATAAATACAGTGGCCAAGATGTGCTCAGCTTGTTCCTAACCTCTCTGAGACCACTGCTCAAGAAGGGGTCCTGTTATTGGTGATCCACTATGAATTCAGGTTCCCACAGTGAGGGACCTCATTTCTTGGTTCCTTGGAGAATATGCCTCGAGAATACTCAAACACCTGGAGGAAGAGCAATATCATTGAGCTATCCAGGGTGGAAGAAGCAGCAGAGCAATAGCAGAGTGGGATCCTTAACTGTGAGAAGACCAGAATTCACCTAGTAGCCACCACTACTTCTAAGGACAGCAAGTGGCCACTCCAAAGCACCTATGCCTCTCCTGCACAGTGTGGGGGAAGCCACTTCAGAAGCTCCACATGTGCATGCACAGAGGCCATCTAAGATGCTTCCACAAAGACTAACTTGTTTCTAGTAGGAGTCCCACATATTTGCTCACATGATGCAGTTTTCTCTGGCTCTTGCCAGCAATTTTCCAGGTTTTTCCTTTTATTAATTTTGTTTGAAGTTGGAGCTAAAATATACAGACATCATAGTAGAGGTGTAATGTACATACTGAATTTTAGTAGTTTAGCTTTAGAATTGGATATATTTCTTTCTATTTTTTTTAATTTTTAACTTTCTGTCACTATACTCTTACAGTACATAATGACTACATTCATCATGGGGGAATTGGAACATGAATGAACACATCTTAATTTTTTATTTATGCTCTTTCTCTTCTCTCCCTCATCACTTAATCTCCCTTTGTGCAAAAAGAACTATCTCCCTGATTTCTGTCATTTACCTTTTATTTTGATCTTCAATTCAGGTATATTTAGAGTTTCTTATATAAAATAAATAATTGGGTATTTAAGGTCATGTGTTGGATTTATTTATTATGATCTCACTACACATATATTTTAATGCAAGTGACTCAAATTTATTTTTTTAATATCCCATCGTTTATAAATACCACAATTTCTTTGTCCATTCTTTTTTTGGGTGGGAGAATATAGGCCACATCTAATGATTTGTGTGGCTATAGACTTGTATATGCATACAATAATGTAATATGACGACTTTAAAGCTTTCAGGAATTTATCTAGAAGGGGAATAGCTGGGTAGAATGGAATATCTATTTTTAGATCTTGAGGAATCTACATATTGATTTCCATAATGAATTTATGAGGTTACATTCTCACCAACACTATAGAAAATTTATTTTTTTCCCTTCAGTTTTGCCAGCATATATTTATTTTTGGTTTCTTGATGGCAGCAGACCTCCTGGAGAAAGATAAAATCTCAATGCTGTTAATTTTAATTTACATATCTTTAGTGGCAAGAGATGATCATTTCTTCATATACTTATTGACCCTTTGTGCTTCTTCTTCTGAAAAGTGTTTAGTCATTCAGTTGTCCATTTTGATTGCATCTTTGATTTGAGAAGACATAATTTGTTGATTTCTTTGTTTATTCTAGTCTTCTGTCTAAGAAAGAGCTGGCACATTATTTTCCTGTTGTGTAGGTTTTCTCTTCACACTGTTGGTTGTTTCATTTGATGTGCAGAAGCTTTTAATTCGATATAATCCCATTTGTTTTATCTTATTTCATATGGAATTAGAATTCCTTTAAGAAAGTCATTGCCAAAACCTACGGCTTTTATTAATTTTAATTTCAAGAAGATTATTTTTGTTTTAATGTTTAAATATATTTTTACATAGACTATCTATGAATTACCATTAAGGCATCTATCATCTTTTATACATTTGAGTCCTTCACATTGAGTTTTATATTCACATGGGACTGTAAGGATGTAGAAAGACAGGAGGAAGATAAAAATGGGAGAGATTAGTGGATGAACCCTAGAAATTTATTTGAATATAGTTTTGATGAAATGAATGGTATTAGATTATGATCTCTATGGTGTTAGACTTTCTGGATTAACACATGGTATAATCATGACATCATTTACTCACAAGTTAAAATGGTCTTGTGATTGGTTTGAGAAATAAATGAGATACTATTGCCCGCAATAATTACCATGATGTCTACCATATATTAAAAACACATAAAATGTTTTTGGATAAATAAATTAGTAGCAATTGAGATAGCCAGATTTAATTTGAAAGGCTCAAGGATCTGAGCACATAATTATAAACTTAAGCCTGAAGGAAGTAATCATCATATTTCCTACTTTAGAAGCTGAATTACAGATGGGGGATTTTATGATTTGTGAATGAATATTTTGCAGTGTTTCTGATATAAAGCAACCTCTTAGAAGAGATGATCTGGAGATCAATTAGTTTTGAAGCTTTGAAAAGAAGGCATTTCTAAAGGTACTTCAATATAACTATGCTATTGGGTACATACTTTGAAGCAAACCCAACTCCCTTTTTTCCCCCTAGTGCTGGGGATCAACCTGAAGGCCTTGCTCAACCAAAACAGGTATTCTATCCCTGAGTTGTATACATTTAGCCCTGAAATAATCAACAATTTTAGCTACTCTTTCTCCACACCTCATTTCCTTTCTCCTTTCCCTTCCCATTTCCTTCTTTTCCATTTCCTCCTTCCCCCTGCTCCTTTCTTGTTTTGCTTCTTTCTATGATATTTGTGTTTCCTGTGCACTTAGTCTTCTGACAGAAACACTCCATTCACTGATGCATAGGGTACATTAAAATCCACTGGGGAGACGAAACTGTATTGTGCATATTATTCAGTGTCTTTAATACGTGATGCCATGTGGCATGATACAAGTCTCACAGGGCAGGTAACACACACACTAAGACTTAGGATTTTATGAAAAATTTTGGCAGGAGAACATTTCCTGTGAGACTTAGAGAGTAAATAGAAGTTAACAGGGGGAAAAAGATAGCTAATTAAGATTTTCACTATGCGAACACATGGAAATCTGCAAGCTATGAGTCAATTAAATAGCCATAAGAAAGAAGAAAAACAATTTAGAGGGTCAGGCCCTCAGCATAGACAAAAGAGCATTATGGGATTACCTCACCTGGGCCCAAGCAATGTTGAGGGGCTTAGACATTCCCCCAAATGGAGGTTAGATGAAAGGATCAAAGGGATTCATTGATACCCTTAGCAAGGACAATAATGATGTAGAATAATTGAGTTTGTAAAACCAGTGGGTATTCAAAGGGTGATATTCACTAGTCCATATGCCTGAAAAAATTCCCTGTCCAAATCTATTGAAAACTATTTGTATTGAGGTATCTGAAAGCTGAGTATATACTTAAATAATCTATCTTTTTCATTTTCTATGTATTTGGTACAGGGTCTCACTATGCAGCTCAGACTCATAGTGATCCTCCTGTTTTCAGCCTCCCCAGCGCTGGGCTCACAGGCATGAGCAACCACGCCCAGATTCAGTTGGTGTCTCAGTGTGCCCCAGGGGCTGGACTGGTGCAGCATGCAGGACTGGGAATCGAACACTGGCTTTAAGTCATTTCAGAACAAGCAATTTTGTATAGACAGTTAAGGAAAGTGTGCTGTTATTAAAAGAAGAAAGCTGTTTAATATTAATTGAAAAAATATTTTATTAATTTTTATTTAATGTGTAACTATTGGGTTCTCCTGTTATCTTCTTAAATAGGAGCCTGTGGGATCCATTCATCTCTTTTAAGGTTACCAAAATACTTCAATGAATCAAACTGCAAATCAGCTGGTGCTTATCTCCTATGTACACTCATCACTAGCTGGACAGTCTAATATCACATTTCCTAAGTGAGTGTTATGACTAATGAGGTACCTAACTAAAAAATACATAAACTTACTGTGCTTTATTTCCCCTTTTTTATCATTGGTCTTGCAATTAAAAACATTGAAAATTGTGTTAATATCTTAGCATGACAAAGAGCTCTTGAAAAGTACATTTTAATTTTGTTCATATCTGAAAAATAATGCATTCTTACTTTTACTAGTTTCCTGTCTGCTAAATTGCATTTAATTATTTTAACAAGACTCATCCAGACTCCATTATGTCTGAGAATGAGGTAGAGACATGATTAATAATTTAAATATTAGAAATCATAGATTTTATAATAATGTTTCTTTAATTACTATTTTTACTAATTGTTTTATAACCACTCTGTTCTCTCCTTTACCTTCTGTAGAGCCCCCACTTTTGTATTCTGTACAGTTTGCTCTTTTTGATAGTTTTTATATCATGATTTATGGTTAAAACAAATATAAAATTTGTGACTTTTTCTTGTGAAAACTTTCATAGTTCATTTAGTTCTGCCTTCCTTATAATTATTAATATTTTAAAATTTTCATCATTAATAACCCTGATTTGTCAGTTATAGTTTCGATGTTGCATTTTGTTGTTTTGCTGTTCCACAGGTATTTGCAAGAGGTGGTATGAGTGTTTTTCCAAAATCACTTGCACTCCACGTACTGCCTTTCAGTTTATTGAAACAGCATAACATATGCTTTCTGCAGTGTTGTGTCTGCTAAATTTTTAACGAAAATAGGTTCTCTTGTACTCTTCATGTATTACCTCTTTATTTGTTTCACAGAGTTTGTCCAAGGACCTCCTGCTGTTTTCCTCTCTGAGCTCATCTTGTAAGGAGGAGCGCTCAGTCCGGCTTCTGGGCTCCGCCAAGAAACACCGCTGTGCTCTCCTGCCCTGCGCTGTACATCTGCATCCCTTTGAGCCTGGTCCTCAGATCTCAGGCTGAAGCCTGCTGACGTGCAAGGGAATCTGCAAGGCAGATGAGAGTACCTCTGTTCCTCCTGGAAAGTTCTCTGATTATGTGTGGGTAGATATATTCCTGGAAAATTTGGTGCAAGCTGTTCCATTTCTGTTGACAGAAGGTGTGCAAAATGCCAGAAAGGGTACAGCCTCTAATAATGATCTTTCTTTGTGTAGCTCTTCATAATTATCTAGTTTACCTCTAAGAATTTTATTTATATTTTTTTCCTGAGGCTGTTTATTCATCTGTGACACTCTGAGACATAAAATGTACAACAGTCACAGACAGAAAGGGACCTAATTAGAGTGATCTTGAAGCAGCTCAGAAGCTTACAGAGCAGTTATTCAACACAGTGACTCTAATGGGATCCTGAGTTAGGGTGGATAGCAAGAGAGTTAGACGTCACTGTAGTTTCCAAAGTGTGTTGGGGCCATGGTTGTTTTGCATTCATATATGTAGCATGATCAACAAATGTGATGACTGTATTTAATTCGTTTCAGTGAAAGACACATGACCATTTATCCCTTCAAAAATGTCTCTCTTCCTTTGAACACACTCATTCTGCCATTTTTTGCCACTTTCTGCAGTTTTAGAAGGCCTCCTTCATTAGTTTTTTAATTATAGTTTTCTGGATGTCTCAGTGCTCTGAATAAGCTCAAAATATTTACCTTCCATGGTCATTTTGACTGTGGGAAAAAGTCAGAAGTTGAATTGCGCAACAGCTGGCCAGCAGGGTGGATGAGGACATGCAGTAATATTTATTTGCAAAATTTCTCTCTATATATATTTAAGTGATTCAGGACTTTGATGCAACCAGGAAAAGACTCTAAGGAAACATGTGTTCAAGAACTGTTTTTAAAAGTGAAAAGAATAACAGGATAACTGTGTTTGAATCCAGTGTGATGTATTTGAGCAGATTTAATAACAATGTGTCTCTTATTTATTTCTTTTAAACTTTACCCATATGTTTTGTTACATCTTGTACACTTGTATTCAGAAAAATGTCTTAACTTGTGTGAGGTTTTAAAAACATTTGTTTGCATATTTTTATAGAAGTTTCAATCAGAACAAAATAAATGGATGAGAAGACAAGCTATGCAGATGAGATATCAACATCTTAATGAAAAAGTTATTTCAAGCAACTTTCACTAGATTTATATGTTATTAAGAAACTGAAAAGAAATCCTTACTTATTCAACTACTGATAAGCCTCAGCCACATTTGTGATTAAGATATTTATTAAAAACTAATTTCTAGGGCCATCCAAATAGCTCAGAGCATTAAAGCACCCACAAGCAGGTTCAGGGGGTGAGACATCGATCCTGGGGCCTGCGGTGCCAGCCCTGCACCCAGAGCACACTGAGAGGACAATTGAGACTGGGTGTGGTGGCACACAACTGTAATCCCAGCTCTTTGGAGGCTGTAAGCAGGCGGATCACTACAAGTACGATCTAGTAGTGATATCCTGAACACCCTGTAGATCCTTCGCTAAAATACCAGGGGGGGGGTGAGGGAACTAATTTCTAAAATTCTATACCCAAGGCCTTTTATTTTAAGTTTTCTAGCTGAAGGCTGTCCCTATGATACCCACTGAGTAGTTAAGACTCTATACCTGGTTTAGAGTAAGTGACTGCATTCATTTCCCTTGGTTAGACTGGTCATCTTACTAGTTACTTCACTTGAACCTTATGTGTTTCAGTGGTTTCTGTTTATTTGATTGTTTATTTTTCTCTCTCTGTGCTATGCGAAAAATGATATCAGGCTTTGATCAACTTTCCACAATATTAAATTTGGTAACTTTGTGACAAGCCTTATACCTGTTAAACTTTCAATAAATGTCTAGTTATATTAGTTATTATGCTGCTCAAATATCTATGTTTTAGTCATTGTCATAGTCAAAGATTATAAGGGAAAGGATTTATCCTGCATTCAAGAAAAATAATTTATAGGATTATTTTATATGATAATCCAGAGTGTCAAATGCAAAAGTGTACAAGAGATCTGTGTACAAGCTAGAAACCCAAAGAATCCAGCTGAGGGCCGGGATCCCACAGCAATATACCTCATGAGTCCAACTGGAGGACTAGAGCTCACACCAGTGTCTCATGCAAGTCTGTATCAGGATACAGGGAAGGCCCCAAGGTCAGTGGTGAATGCTCAAAAATTTGTACCAGCAGGAAGAAGGATTTGTGCTGGCAGGCCAAGTGATCTGCACAGGAGCCAAGAATTGATGCTCAAGGTGAGGACCAGAGCTCCCCAAAAGCGAACCACAGCCATCCTCAGCAACGATGAGGATCCTACTTCCTCCAACAATGAGAACAACTCAGTTCATATCAGGAAAATTAGTGTAACACACTGCTGCAGGAGAATCAACAGCACACCATCTTCTCCTCTAGTTCTCTTTTTATGCTGTTGGCAACAATTTTCTTTTGGGGCTCCTACACCCTGAACTGCACAGATTTGGTTCATCTGGAATTACAAGTTGACCACTACTTGTTAATCCCTACAGTTATGTATTATTTCTTTCCCTAAAATCATCCTAAGCTTATATTTTTACTGCTCATTGTATTGGGTAAACATATTTGTTAAATTGATAACATATACACAACTGTAGTTATGGCATTAGCTAAGAATTAATCTTGTGGGACTGTTTGAAACATTATCAGTATGGTGAAACTAATTATTATGACTATCCATTTAGAGTCATTGCTTATTTTGCACTTTAATATTAAATGTTTCTTTATTTTACTTATTACTAAAAGTTAGTACAGGGGCTGGGGAGATGGCTCAGTGAAATAAGCGCTTCCCTGGCAAGCGCAAGGGTCTAAGTTCAGTTTCTGGTTCTGCAAAAAAAAATAATAAAATAAAATAAATAAATAAATAATAAAAGTTAGTACACTCAAAATGCAGAGACCTTGCTACATAAAGGAAAACAAGTTTCAGAAGTTGTTACCTGGCCAAGGTTCCCTATAAACTGTCACAAGAACTGTGAGCCAAGAAATTTACTTCACTTGTGTTTATAAAAGTAATATGTGATGAACCCAAAATTTGGAAATACATTTATTTGTGTTTAGGCTAATACTATTTATTTTTTCCATGGTGTCTTCTCTTCAGTTTAAAACTATAGGCTTCTTGTGAGTGCTAAAGGTTATTTGAAAATACTGATAGTGAAAAAATATAGCTAATTACTTATTGCTAGATATTTTAGTATAACTGAGAATGATTACTCTTTTTTAGCTTTTTAATTTTGAGATAAGTTAACAAATAAAAGCATTCAGTGTACCCAATATTTTTTAAGGTTATTTGACATTTCCTGCTTACCTGATGGTAGTAGTCTGTATGTGCATGAATGTATTCACATTTATGCTTGCACATGTAGGAAGGAAAGCATGCATTCAGATGTGAATGGTGCATTTGTGCACTGCAGTTTGTGAAACTTGATCGAGGGTCACTTTATTTATTTAGACACACAAAAAGGGCAGGTTGTTTTTCTGACAAAAGACATCTCACCTTCCTATCATGGCACTGGAAAGGTAAGAAAGCAGAGAATCTCCTGAAAATTCCAATACTTGAATGAACTGATGATGGTTATTTTCTGTTCACTGTCAAGACAGAATAAAAGGTAGAAGTAAAAACTGTCAACATCCTATAAGCATACTTTTTAAACATGAAAACAATATATTTTGTATTTTGAGCATATTTGTGTCTTTTCACATAGTCATTATTTGCTGAGGTGAGTTCTCATGGTGTTATCCAAGCTGCCTCTCACTCCTGTGTATAAGCCATCTTCCTGCCTCAGCCCTCCAAGTATTTGGACTACAGCTGTGTAGTGTAGTGGGTAGGGTGCGTCATTGTACCAAGCTCCATGATCATAACTTTAGCTGTCACAAAATATGTCCATATGTTTACCTCCATCCTTTTAGTGTTATGAGAATTTGAATAATTTCCCATTAATTTGGTTCAAGCACCCATTTAGAAACACTTATTCACTATAAAAGATTCACTGGAGCTGGGGAGATGGCTCAGTGGAATAAGTTCTTCCCTGGCAAGCACAAGAGTGAGTTCAGTCCCCGGTTCCTCCAAAACAAACAAACAAACAAACAAACAAACAACAACAACAACAAAACAGATTCATGAAAGGTGACACTCTTTATATTCTTCTACTAAGAAAGCTCAAAAATATTTTCACCAAGGCCTATAAAAAGTATGAGTCTCACCTATTACTCATCTTTCTTAAGAATTTACTTCATCAAGGGTTGGGGTGGTAGCTTAGTTGAATAAGTGCTTGCCTGGCGAGCGCAAGAGCATGAGTTCAATCCCTAGTTCTGAAAAAAAAAAAAATAAAGAACTTATTTCATATAGGAAGTGATGCCAAAAATTTCATAGTTTTTATTTATGTCTTATGTTTTCAGCAAATCTTTGAAAATGTAGATTTAGCCATTCAGTTTGTAAAAAATATCTCTCATATATGTAAGCTCATTGGAAGTGTCAACCTGTACTGGGGATTCAGGCAACAAAATCAACTTAACTTCCTTAACCGTATTAGTTAAAACAATGTGATGGATATTTAAGTTGTTTCCTATTTAAGAATATCAGTGAATAGTGATTAATACTGTTATAAGTCTTACATGCAACCTAATTTATATGCAAATTTTGTGAGGGTATATAGCTTCATTGATCTTGGATACACATCTAGGAATGGCACTTAAGGTATCATGTATCATTTTTGGAGAGACTGCCAAATTCTTTCTAAATACGTCTGCTGTCCTATATCACATTACCACTAAAATTTTCTTAGAAATTCTAGTGTGCATACACTTGGTGATATTTGTTCTGTTTTATATATCATAGTCATATTAGTGCACATGAAATGCTATTCAATTTTTATTTTAATTCATATTTCCTTCACTATTAACAAGGTTGGACTATCTTTTCCTGTACACAGTATATGCTTATTCGCAATTCATGAATCTTCATTTGTGTTCATAACTTTTCCCCATTTTATTGGGTCATTTGCCTAGTTGTTGTAACAAGTCATTGTAAAATTAAATATGAGTCTTTTATACTTATTTTGTAAGTGTTTGTTACTGGTATTTATAATTATAACTCATTATAAGCTGTTAGACCTATGATTTAATTGTAAAATTGAAGATTTATTTTGCAAAACAAACTTTTTATCCTTATATCTTGAACAAATGTCATAGTTATGGTAGGTTCTACCATGGAAAATACAAATACTGTTTTCCTGTCTTGCTTACCTCTCTTACGTTCTACACTAATTATGTATGAATTGAAATATGTGATTCCAAATTGAGTATTTCATGGGAAGTTTTTGGTATTTAGAGCCTCTGTACCTATTATTTACATGTGTATAAGCTTGCTTGCTTCTTAATTTGTCAGCATGAAATATGCAATTATGCCTTAGAAACCTAAATTTGAAAGTTATTTTCTTGTGTGATGTTATTTAACAGGCATACAGTTAAATGTTTCCAGGCTATTTTTTTGTTACCTTGTTCTCTTTAGTCAACAAGGTAGAGATTTTATTTTATTTTATTTTATTTTCTGTACTTTAGGGACGCGTCTACAGGGTGTTTAGGTCTCACTACTAGGTTGGACTCATAGTGATCTGCCTATTTACAGCCTCCCAAGAGCTGGGATTATAGGCGTGCACCACCACACCCACTCTCAATTGCCATTTCAGTGCACCTCGGGAAAGGGCCGGCAGGGCAGGCCTGGAGAAGCATGGTAGAGATTTTAAATGGAACTTCCATTAAACATTGGCTGTGACTCTAACTGCTTATATGTCTTCCTCTAAAACTATATATAGTAATTTTCTGCTAATACAAAAATTATTAGCTGGGGCTGGTGAGATGGCTCAGTGGTCTAAAGCACCTACTTAGAACAAGCTGAGCAAAGCACAGGGACCACAGTTCAATCCCCCAGCACCACATGCCAGCCGGCAAAACCCCCTGGTTGACTGAGCTGGCCACACACACACACACACACACACACACGCACACACACACACAAATGAATAAAAATTTAAAAAAAATTATTAGTTTTTTCATATACAATATTTGAAATTCTTATAGAGATCAGTATGAATTCTAATTTTCTTTTTGAAATGATATGAAAATAAACCACTAAATGCAATGTACTTTTAAAACAGCTTTAATGTATTAAATATAACCTGTTTAAAAATATCCTTGGAATCGAATATCAGATACAGATAATTTGGCATTCAATGATGTGTCAAAAATGTACTTTGGTTGGTATAATGTTACCTTTAAATTAAGATTAGTTTCTTTCTATTAAGAATAAACATACTATTAAAGTGAAATAGAGTAATTTTAGATTATTTTTGAACAGCAAAAAAGAAAGTTTTCTATAAAAACAGAAGTTTGAGGGCTGGGGAGATAGCTTAGTGGTCTAACCACCTGCCTGGCAAGCTGAGGGAACTGGGTTTGATTCCCAATAACACATTTTATGCCAGCCACCCAAACCAGGTGTAGTGGTGTATGTCTATAATCACACAATCCCAGTGCTGGAACTCATAGTAATTGTCCTGTTTTCAGCCTCCTCAACACTGGGATTGCAGTTGTGCACCACCATGCCAGACTTGGGTCACAGGCTCAGGAAGTCCTGGGGACATGGCTGGCTTGGCATACTGAACTGGAGATTGAACCCTGGTCCCTGGATTTGCCAAAGCAGGCACTTAGTCTAGTGAACTATCTTGCCAGCCCTTAAATTTTTTAAAAAATAGAAACTTGATATAAATAATATGCTTTAACTACAATTCTCAGCATAATGAAATCTGTCTACAAAAAAGAATAAAAACAATCTTCTTTATTCTTTGTATAGTGACATTCTCTCCTTGATTAAACTTTTGTCAGTCTCCTCTGAGTGGTTTTCTTGACTAGACCTCAACTTTGACAGATGAAAAATGCTAACTTTCAGCACAAGTGCCTTCATCCACCACCCACCGCAGACCTACCAAGGCCTCTGTCCCCTCTTAGGCACAGTTCTCGGATGGCTGCGCCAGTCTCCATGAAATACCTGTCCTAGAAAACTCATCACGGCCATGAGGATTTCTTGTTTGTTAAAGGAGAAACTTAACTGTGGAATCTGGCCTCCTTATTCTTGGAAAAATAGTTTAGCAAACGAGCAAATGTACATCTTTTCCTCTGTCTTTTAAAGATATATCTTATACAACCCAACACCCCAACACTGTCTTTTTTTTTTTTTTTTTTTTGGCAGAACCAGGATTGAACTCAGCCCCTTGTGCTTGCCAAGGAAGCGCTTATTCTACTGAGTCATCTTCCTGACCCTCAACATTGTCTTTTTGAGAACCTGGAAACCATCTTTTTGAAAGGTACCAGAGAGGGCCCTGTATCCTGATCTTCTTGGTAGGAAGAGTCTGCCTACCTCAGTGCCAGTTAGCAAACACAGGGGCCTAAACTCACCAGGCTCCCTTCTCCATTAACTCATCTATAGTTTTTCTACTCTTTTAAAATTCTTTATTTATTTGGTACAGGGTCTTGCTGTGCAGCTTAGTCTCATAGTGATTCTCCCATCTCAGTCTCCCCAGCACTGGGATTACAGGTGTGCACCACCACACCTGGCTTTGGTGACAAGCTGGTGTTGTGGGCTGGCACAGCCCACGACACCAGGGATTGAACCTGGGTCCTTGCCCTTGCCAGGCCAACCTATCTCCCCATCCTGTCTTCACTTTTATTTTTGCACATCCCAGCCTTTAAGAAGTCTCCTGGCTTTGGTTTCAATGTGGTTGAGCTCAGTTCATAGAGCTTCTCTGCCCTTTTTAGTAGCCAAACACATATCGCTTTCCATTTTAACAAGTACGTAGTGAATTATTTCTTGTGACAATGTAACTCCACACTTTTAGTCAACGATGGCAGTTGGAGTGATTCCCAATGTTCCTTACTCTACTCTACATTATATTCATTCACCAGAAGCTCCCATCAGCTTTAGGACTTTGATTATCCTTTACTATTCTGGCCAACCCACTCTTTACTATTTCTTTTAACCTAGCATAGCTTCTTTGTTTTGGTTCTACAGTTCTCCCTGTAGATGATTTGTAGAACAATATCTATAAAGAAGAAAAAAAAGTAACATTACATCTCTTACTTTGTTTAAAATCCCAGTGAACACCTATCTTCTGAGTACAATGCAAAATTAAAAGCCCCAGGACATCCTCCCATTGCTAGTCAAAATAATTGTCTCCCTGCTGTCATCTCCTTCCTGTCCCTGCTCTTGATTTATTCCACATAGACCTAGCTGGCTGCCACTCTGTTTTTAAACATGAAACAGACTAAGCATGTTCCTGCCTCGGAAACTTTAGGCTTCCTCTACTTCTTCTGGACTGTCGCTTCATCTAAATATCTTGCTTTAACTTGTGCCTCATGTCTTTGTGGCAATAGTCTTTCTAGGTGAACTTTCTATATAAAATCACTTTTGAGATTAGCCTCCTAATTTTACATTGCCAATCGAAAGCAAGAATCCTTTTATGGTTTATTTTTCTGCAGATGAATTGAATAATCATTACATTCCTTCTAGGTAGGATTATATTCACTGGGCTTTGCTAACCTTACTAACCCTAACTTGGTTGTATAAACTAACACAACAGTTCTTGTCAGTGCTAAAATTATCTAGTTTAGAAGAAAAGACCAAGGGCAAAGAACACTATAAGAAGTACAATGGAAGCTTGGGAAGTGTCTCATGGCTCCTAAGCAGAGTTTACTATATTTGCATTCAGAATGTGTTTACTCAGTTTGAGAAGAGGTAAAGTGGATAGACTTCTATTAGATTAGAAGGTTTTTGAAGATATAATCACCAGCAAAAAGGCTTTGTGGGATATATATATATATATATATGACAAAATAACACTGGTTCTTTTACTCAAATTTTATGAATAGCTGAAAAAGATCTGGCCTACTGACAAAATATTAACAGACAAGAGCATCTGAACATGTGTTAATTAAAAGTAAAATAAAAAAGTGCCAAGCCATTATGGGCAAGTTACCTACCTTATTTTTTTAAGTGAAAGTTGTAGTACTCAATAAATTTTGCCACAAAAGTTAGATTATGCTTCAAATTTTACATAAAGTTATTTTATTTGCTAAAGGATAATTATTACTGTTGTTATTACTATTATTATGATTTTTATTTATTTAGTCTTCCAAAGCCCGTCACAATATGGAAAGAATTGGATTGGGGAAGATATGAAGTCTGAAAACCACTACGTTGTTTAAATTGAGTGAGAGGAAGTTATAGCAAATCTATAATTATGAACTATTATAAAGTGTATTGATTTATCTTGAAATGTCTGGATCATATATCTTTAGGTGATTTTTAAGGCATATTTTTCATGGGCATTTGAAGATGACTGAGGAGATCATGTTTAACAATGTAAAAAATCTGACCTGAGTTTCAAACTTCAGTAGGGTCACTAAGCATGTATCTGTTTGTAAATAATCTAGTTATGATTGACATTGGCGATCTTTATGATTTAATCTATTTCTCAACTTGAAATATAAATATTTTTTAATTTTTTAAAGAGAATATAAATAGTAAAATAAAGCATTAGGAAAGGTCCAGAGTTTCACTGAACAAAATGATAGGAATTCAGCAAAGGTTGTTATGTTGCATGTTGTTGTCTTCAAATTAGCTGTTGAGACTACCAGACATAAGCCTGCAAAGTTGGTCAAAAAAATTAAAAAGAAAATTAGGCATTATTCTTCCTTTCAATAAAACAGTATAAATCAGAAGCCTCAAGGAACTAGGATCACTTTAAGTAAAAGTGATTAAGAATTTTGTAAAGCAAAAGATGTAAGACCAGCCAACATTAGTGACTTATAATGTTAAAATTTTATTTCTGATCCACTGAGATGCACTCATTAAAATAAATAATTAGAATATTGTAGGAAATGTTTTCAATCATTTTCACTTTGTAATCATCTAGGTAAATTTGTAAAGTTTCCAGAACATTTACTAAGTCCCAAAAGTACCCTGTTGTACTGAAAGCTTCAAGAAAAAGAGGGAGAGATAAAGGGGAAATCATTTCATCATAATAATTAAACATAAAAGCAAAGGGTTGATTACAGAGATTGATCAGAGATGATGAAAAAGTCAGAGACTCTCTGCGTTTATGTAATTAATATTTGTCAGGCATTAAAAGGGACTGGAAGAAAAAGTTCAGATTTAAGTTAAACAATTTGGCCTCCACATCATTAAAAGTAAGTTTCCACCTGCTTCTAATTTTCCTGTTGATTATAAAGGTCATCGGCTGTTGGAACAGTGTGGAAAAAAAGGAGCTTTTAGAGAGCATGCAAATGAAAATGCAGGCGAGGAGTGTTATATGTTAATGAGGGAGGAACGTTGATTAGTGTGCAGTTGCAGACTCTGGCTATAATAAACATGCTTGAATATCTTTCAATTCACAAGGGCACTCATTTGTGCGTGCGTGCAAAGCAGCAACAGAATCCATTACTTCAAGCCGTACTAAGACCTTCATTACCTTTGAAAAGCAGGTGATTTTTTTTTTTTGTATTTTATAAGATTTGGTCTAATAATCTTAAAAGTAGAATTTAAAATTACAGATTTCATTAAAATATATTAAATGACATTATATGGGATCTCTTGTAAAGACTCCATTTCTTCTTCTATGTAATTTTCATTCTTTTACAAGGGCATAAAATGATAATAGCCATCATTCAAGGAGTGTGAACAATGAACTAGAGATTCTCTCTACATTATCTTAATCAATCACCAAAACAACCCTGCTTTTCGGGATCATTATACTAATTTTGTAAAAGAGAAACACTGAGGCTCAATTGTCTGTCTGAAATGAATGACTGGAAACTATTTTCTACCAGATGAAATACTCCTTTAATATTTCTAACACCAGAGCTCCTAACAAGGATAGCTGAAATCTGATGGTTTTTACATGTAAAGATTCTGTCCTTTAGAATTTTAGTGATGTTCAACTGTTTACGGACATTGCCCCTCTCCGTCCTAGGTGAGAATCACTGTTACTTGGCATTGAACAACTTAGTTCCTAAAATACCATGATTAGCTCTCAATAGTATTCTGCTACAAATTAGCGGAATAATTTAACTCTGGTGCCCTAGAAAGCTAACTTCTCTACCATGGTTGGTAATATTTATTGATCTCATATTATATGCTTGATAACATTATATGCAATTTGTGCCCTATAACGATTTGCTTATCATCATTATAGTTCTAGCTAGATATTTTATATAGTGGTTTCATAAATGAAAAACTGACGCACAAAATGTAAAGGAATTTAACCAAGATGGTAGCATTTGAATGGGGGCCACATGATCAGACACTCCTCAAGTATCGGCCAGTTTCTCTGTGGCACTCAGACTTTTGCTGCATTACGAAACATTTCACATTTACAAGGCACTATATAGATTCTAATTACAATATACTAGCTGATAAATTTAAGTAACAGAACACAATGGAAGTTACATCTTTACTTCTGTGTAATTTTCTGATATATTTGTTGCAGAGTTAGGCTCCTTTGTGTCTATATGTATTATATTTTAGTTGTTTTCTTCTTTATATGTTTGTTTTCATTTGTTTCATGACAAATATGTGATGTTTACTCAAAACTTTCCATTTATATCTGTTTTACATGCTTTGCCTTTTGAAGTTAACTATCAATCTTACAAATATGTGTTCAAAACACATTTCATGTTCTGTTTTTATATCACAATGACAAAGCATTTTTGTAATTACGCATGGTGAGAGTTTTTGATAAATTCATTCAAAATGAGATTATTATGCAGCATGTAAATGTATATGTTCTTCTATAATGTATTACCAAACACTCCTCTAGGAGTCTGCTTTTGTTTTCATTTCTATAAGAATTATATAAGAATTTGTATTTTTCTGTAGCTTTATCAATATAAGCCTTTTGAATTTTTGCTAATCTGATATGTGATGTATATCTCAGTGTGATTTCTTTTGTTTGTTTGCTCTGAGGCAGCATCTCACAGTGTGGCCCAGTCTGCCCTTGCTGTTACTGTGCATCTGAGGCTGGGACTCATGGTCCTCCTCCCTCCGGCTCTCAGGTGCTGGGAGATCAGACATTCGCAATCATGCCCAGCTTCAGTGTGATTTTCATTTTTCTATTTAACTTTGATGAAAACTGAATATAGTTAATGCATCATAAGACATTTTATAACATTTAGAGAGTTATCTATAATTTTTTCTTGTCAGATTTCATATTCTCTTCCTTTATCTTTATTTATTTTTATTTTTTCTTTTGTATCTACAGGTTGTTCAGGATCTCACTATTAGATTGGACTCCTAGTGATACGCCTGTTTACAGCCTCTCAAGAACTGGGATTACAGGCGTGTGTCACCACGCCCACTCTCAATTGCTGTCTCAGGGAGCTCCAGGGGCGGGGTGGGCATAGCAGGGCCTGGGATTGAACCCCAGGCCCCTGTGCCTGCTTGTAGGTGCTTTAATCCTCTGAACTATTTGGGTGGTCCTCTTCCTTTTTTAAATTTTTTTATTTATTTTTATTTATTTTTTGGCAGAACCGGGGATTGAACTCAGGCCCTGGTGCTTGCCAGGGAAGCATTTATTCCACTGAGCCATCTCCCCACCCCCACTTTCCTTTATTTTTAAAAGCAAGAATCACATGCATATTATGAGAACTGATCTCCATCATTAATGTATCATACATATATATCTTTCCATTTTATTATTCATCTTGTGGGGTTTCCATATATTTTCTTTAAATTCTTCAAAATAGCCTTCTATTGAATTTGTTATTTTATTGCTTTTACCTTTTGCATCACAGCTAATTTCTTGTCATATTTGGTGGTAGGAATGCTCAGCAGAAAGCAGCACTGCTACCTGCATCCACCGAGAAACACAGCTCTCTGGGTGGAAATGGAATCATGTCAAACTCTTGTTCAGCTAGGGCCATATTCAATCATTCACAGCTTTGCCCGAGAGTTTCTGAATTAAGCCCGTATCAAAAAGCTTCTAATATTGAAATTATAGCACATTAATTTCTAGACTGTCAGTTTCCCCAAAAGTTATTTATTACCTGTGTACCCTATTTCTTCCCTCTTTGAAAAATTTTTCTGGTTTTTTAACATTTCCATTAAAAGGGTTAAAATGAAAAAATAAAACAAACAGAAAAGAATATTACTCTTCTTGATTGTTTATTTATTTGTGTTTTCTCCTATTCTACTTGTAAAGAAACTTAATGTTTAATATTTAGTATCATAATCCATGCATAAAGTATATAGATAATCTCATTAAGCAGGAATTGTTTTGGTCAATAGATTCCAGTACTAGCTTATGAATCAAATTCAAGAAAGCTCATAGGGAACACCAAGAAGTTTATTAAAATATAGCTTTCTAAGACTTATCATTAATTAATACAGATCAATTTTATTACATCAACCTAAAAGATAAGTTGTATTCTAAGCTGGGACTCATGATCCTCCTGCCTCACCCTCTCAAGTTCTGGGAGGTCAGATATTCATGCCCAGCTTCAGTGTAATTTTCATATTTTTCTATTTAACTTTGAAGAAAATTGAACTTATTTAGCTAATAATACCGGTAAGAACACAGAAGGTTAAAAGTGTAAATGGCCTAAAGCCTACAACTACTATCTGACAAACAAATTAGTTGACAAATATTTAAGTCTAAAGATACCAACATTGCACCTATATTGTGTGACATTGTGTCAGCTTTGTGAGTTTTTCTAATTAGTTGTATATCTCAAAGACAAGATAGTTGAGTTTTATACACTCTTTAGAATTAGCCTGAATTGTTGCAAAATGTACAACTTCCTTAGTTCTTAGTTTTCCAAGATAAATCAAAAAGAAACTCAGAGATTTGGTCAAGATCAATACTGAAATGTGATGAATATCTGAAATTTTTGGTGCCATTGTATATTTTATGAGGGAGAAAATAAATTATGTGATATGAAATAAACATAAGTTGAAAATATGAATTTATTTACTTATAAAACAAAAACATAAAAACAATTTTCTGTTGATTGATGTTAGATAGTTCTGTTGATGATACAATTACTGGAAGGAATATGAAGCAAAATAACAAGTTTCATTTTTTTCTGAAGGTCATTCTTTAAAGAAACAAAAATAGAACTTCTTGAAACTCATATACCCTTTTGGTAAGAAAGACTTAGAAGGTTGTTTGTGTCATATTTTCTCCTGACTTTGAAATTTCATGCTCTATGAATGATTTACATACATTCTGGCCTTCCAGTACACATAATTGTCCTGCCCTTTTATTTTATCCAGGCATACTTCATGCAAAATAATGTACACAAATACATATATTATATATATACACACACATATATATATATATAGTGTGTAATATATGTGTGTATATATACGCTTGTGTTAATGTATATATACACATGTAACATACATTGTATATACTCACACACATTTGAAAGCTTGTGCATGTTAAAGAAAAATACATATATTCTGTTGTCTCTGCCTTAATATCAGTCCTCTGAGTAAATATTTTACTGAATCTTGCATATAGAAACCCTCACTTGGTTATCATCAAATATTTGTTTTTGCAGTATCAGTACTGAGAATAAAATCTATTGAGTAAAAGTTATTGTCAAGTGGATCAGATGCTAGGCACCGACTTACTGGAAAGTATCAGCAGCCAAGCATAAAGCTGATAACATACAATACAGGAAAGTTGCTACTCCATATAATCCTGCGCTGGGCAAGTCTAAGAACCTTAGATTTCAAACTCTAAAAGACCTAAAAATGTGATAGATGTTTTATAAGTTGCTTGTAGTTTTCTTATCACAAGTTGCAGAAAATTTTTGGAGCTCCTTTGCCCTGATGGCCAATCTCAATTTTTTTTTCTGCAAAGGACCTCAGAAGACACTGAAGCATTTAATAAAAATAAAATGAATTGCAATTAATTTAAATTTGCAAGTCTCCAGTGAGCAGGTGCAGTAAATGAAGTGGAGAGAGATGAGTGAACCATGTTTTTAATATTTGAGCCATAAATGTGTGGAGAATTTATTTACATTTATACATGCATTACTACAGTTGGCAGAGAAGACGGAGTTAAATACCTGGACAATTATTAAAACTTAGAATTTTTAGAGATGCTAGCAATGTATCACACAGAAACGAATAGTTTCAAAGTAGCTTTCTCCAGAATTACAAAGAACAAGTAAATAGTTCAAGTGATTTCCAAGAAAAACTACAAATGACTATTGATTTAATACTCACATAGAGATACCACAGCAAAGGACAAGCTACAATGATCTTATTGCATGTTTGCATCAAACTAAGCAAGAAGGATGAATGGTTCATTCCTAACTCCAAATGTGAAATTCCTTAAGATTTTCACCCATAAAGTAGACTATCCAAGAAAAACTGGGTATAGAAAGATAACCACATATATTCAAAATACCCTCTGAATATAAAACAAATATTTGCAATATTCTTAGAAAAACAAATGAATTTGAACTGCTTAAAAATTTGTGGCAAAAGAAAGGAATGAGTCCCGAGAATCCTCTTTTAAGCTGCTCATCAAAGACTTGTTGAGACACTGGGACAGGAGGTGGTAGAGAATTTACTTGCGTGTGTGTGTGTGTGTGTGTGTGTGTGTATTTGGTACATGATCTCCCTACACAACTCTGACTTCTACTGTTCCTCCTGTTTTCAGCCTTTCCACCATGCCCAGTCTTGGTGGTCAGCTCTGTTCATCTGGGGCGAGGCTGGCAAGGCATGCAGTTACCGGGAATTGAACCTGGGTCCTTGTGCTTGCCTAAGCAGGTGCTTAGACTGCTGAGCTATCTCTGTGGACCAGAGAATTGATATTTTGAAGAGACAAATTTTCAAATCAAAGTCATGATGGAGGCTTAGTAGCCAGCAGTCAGAGAGGTTGATATTTTAGTGGCATAAAAAAAGCCCAGACCTTTTCTGGCTGTGTTGGTAACCACATAAATAGCAACAACATATGTTGAATGCATACCACACAAAGCATTGCTCTAAGATTTTGTGCTCATTGCCATATTTAATCTTTATTATGACATGATCAGACAGGTATCATGGTCCTCATTTTATAAAAGACAAAATAGAGACACATAAAACTTGGATTTCTTGCCAAAGGTCAAACATATATCAGGAGTTTTAGCTGCAGCAAGAAGCTTAAATGAGGCATTAGAAAAGCTGTGTGTGTGTGTGTGTGTGTGTGTGTGTGTGTGTGTGTACTCATGGATAGCTAAGTATAGACAAAGATGCATGAACATAGAGAAGGCTGAACTCGGTAAACAAAGCCTAGGCTTAGAAGTCTATTAGAATAACCCAAGCAAGAAGTGATGGAGTTAGAACAGACACAACAGGCATGAAAAACAATGAGGTAAGTGAACAAAGCTGTTTAGGAGATGAACCTGGCAGGCTGGATAACATAGAGGGAGAAAAAGCAACCCCCCCAAAAAAATTGTGGCAACAAAAAACAGGCCAAATCAAGTACAAGATTCAGCCAAACCATTTTTGTTTGTTTGCTTTTTCAACAGAGGTTGTAAAGCCCAACAATTTTAAGATCATAAATGAGGTTAAAAATTATCAAAATGTCCTTCAGTAAGGGGGCCCACCCACTAGTTTGTGGCTATAGAGCTTAGACAAACCATGTCTTTAAGATAAAGAGGACATAAGAAAACCTTGGATGGGGTCCCATTACTTGGAAAACAGCTGGAACTACTGAGTTAGCCAAAAAGTTGTCCTTGGACCTCCCCTTGTTAAAATTCTTGCACGAGACATACATTCCCTAACCCAAGGCCTCACCATTGAAGGCCATAACAACAGGATGTCCCAGGTCACAGTGCCCCAATTTCTTAAAGATATCCTCGGAACATACCAAGGTTAGACCACCCAGCTACCCCCGGACTTACTCTATTTGGTCATTCGGTATTGTAATCCATCAATTATTGTAAAGGACAACCCACACTAACCAATGCGATTTGCTTCTGTAATTTGCTTGCTCCCTCCCCATTTTATATTATTTGCCTTTAAAAACTATGCCTGCTACACGGAAGGCGCGCTCTGCTCCTGAGTGTGCAGACCACCCTACTTATACGTAGATAATAAAACTTTCCCTTTGTGATTTGCATGAGAGACCGACTCTTGGGGTCTTCCTTCGCGGCGACTTGACCCTTACAAGGTGATGACACATCAACTTATTTCTTTTTTTCCTTTTTGTACGTATTTGGTACAGGGTCTCACTATGAAGCAGCTAGGACTCACAGTGATCATCCTGTTTTCAGTCTCTCTAGTGCTGGGATTACAGGTGTGTGCCACCATGCCTGGTCTCCCTGTCTGGCTCAGCACGCCGAGGGACAGGGCTGCCTCCACACACAGCACCTGGAATCCAATTCAGGTCTCTGTGCTTACCTAAGCATGTTCTTAGTCCTCTGAGCTATGTCGCTGGGACCACACCAGCTTATTTCTTTGACAAATATTTTCTGATCTTTTTTATGGGGGAGGCTGATGAACTCTTAACAGTTGTTGACAAGGCATTTTCTATTTAACAAAGACTTTCTTAGCTAATTTAATTTAATATAATATGTGATATATATATATATATATATATATATATATATATATATATATATAATTTTTGACCTGAACCTGAAATAGTTAGACATTTCCATTTTGAAGGCAAAGGCCAAGCTTTCTATAAGGTAAGCAGAGTATCCTAGTAATAAATCACACCTAGAGTCTCTATAAATGTCTCAGAATATTTTAGAGAAACACTTTGGAGAAACTTAAGATCTAGCTGACTAACAGTTATTTTTGGGCTGGTTGGCATGCTAAGATATTAGATGTCCCTGTATTTGTCCTTTTTTAAGCCAGGCAGCTTTGAATGTTTCTTTTTCTGCTTTTTCCTCTTTTGAACCATATTTAAGGGCTACCCTGAAATCTCAGTTACTTTTTTCAACTTGTCAAGCATAGGCCTGTATTTTGGTCTGTGAACAATAGATGAAAGAAAGAGGATGAAGGTCTATTCTACAGTGGACTGTCATTCTCAAAAGAATAACCTATTTCTGAATGAATTTTAGATATTTTCAGAGAAGTTCATTCCATTGTGCTCATTGGTAAGTAAGATAACGGAACAGATGTAAAAAAGGATAGGTGAAAATGCAGAATTAAAAGTATGTTGTATGAATCTAATTTAAAATCTGGGAAGATTAATTTGAGAAAAGATCTATTAGTTTCGACAGACAAGGAATAAAAGTATGTTCTTTCAGGGAAGAAAAGGATTTCTCTTTACAGTTACAGATTGTGATTCACTGTTTGTTGTCTTCCAGAAAAATATGGTGAATCCCCAATCACTGGAACTGTTCCATGAGCAATCTGGAATTTGTAGAGTTGTTCAATTATTACAGTGATCTCAAAGGGTCCCTTGAATTTCTAGATTAAAACATTAGGTTTATTTTTTATGTGCCTTTAACATTCTACATTTACCTTCATGTTCAAATAAAAATGTGTTTTGCGTTCTCATGAGTAACTTCTAAAATTAGCTTAAATTGAAGGTTCCCTTTAATTAGAATAATTTACTCATCTTTCTCACCTCTCTCCAAGCAGCATCTCCTAATATAGTAAAGGAACAAAATCATTTACAGAAAATATGTGTAGATGTTAGATGTTTTGTCATGAAGTAATGTTGCAAAATAATTATGTTAAAGATAAATAGGCTTGCCGAGTGCAGCAGCCAGTGTTTGATCCCCAGTGTGCTGTCCCGGCCCCACTCCATGGGCACACTGAGACAGTGAATGAGACTGGGTATGGTGACGCGCATTTGTAATACCAGTGCTTGGGAGGCTGAAAACAGGAAGATCACTATGAGTCTGATCTATGTAGTGAGACCTTATTGAACCCTGTAGACCCTGTTCTAAATACATAAAAATAGATGAAAAGGCTTGTTTAATGCAAATTTTGAGGTTGAAGAAGGTAGGATGCTCATGTGAATTAGAAACTATGAGACTAAAATTTGAAATGACTAATTTTACAGTTGCATCTAATATCAAAACTTTTTCAGTATCTTTTAGAAGTTCTAAGTATTCTCTGTGAAAATAGTTAATGCCGTGGAAGTGAAGGTCCTGAGTTTGATCTCCAGTACCACCCTCCAAGAAACAAAATGTTAAGAACAATCTTGGATAAAGATTTTCTCCTGCGGTGATTATTAATTAAGTGATTTATTTTGTTCAATTATGTATTGTATTATGGTATTATATTTGTTACTTTCCCCTTGCTTGGGCAAAATACTGACACTTTCAGCTTGGTATGGTGGTGCATGCCTGCAGTGCACGCACGGAGGAGGCAAAGGCCAAAGGATGTCTTCAAGTTCAAGGCCAGTCTGAGCTACAGAGCAAGACTGTGTCTGATTCATAGCACAACAAAAACAGTACAACTTGAGCACTCTAAACTTATAGGGAGAGAAGTTTATGGTATCTCGTTTTTCAGAAGGTTCAGTCCCAGATTGATGGTTTCAAAATAGAAGTGCCATGACATGGAGGGCATGGTGCAGGGAAATCTCTTCACCTGTTGGGAATCTACAGATAGACAGATACAAGGGAAGAACTGGGCTGCAGAGCACACCTCGAAGGCCGTAGTCCCAACCATGTACTTTCCTCCACTATGCTTCGCCTTTCAGGTATGAACTGAACACATGAATGACCTACTGATGAGTTCAGTGACCCTAGGCTACACAAACCTTCATAAAGCTCTACCTCTCAACATATGATGTTTTCAGAGGGATATTTTAGATCTAAATTGTAACAGTTGTTCAACTAAGGTGTTGCCATGGATGTTATGGCTTGTGTCTAGATGTCCCCACAAAGTCCCATGCAGTCATAGATGGAGCTTTTCAGGGGTGGCTGGAGCTACAGTATGTGACACTGGGATTGCTTCTTGGTAGGATGCTAGGATTAAGATGTGAGTGCTACCAACCCTGAGGGTAAGGTTAAAATAAAAGGGACAAAAAGCCTTGTCACTCTTTTTTTGCTGTCTTTTCCCTGCTGTGAGCCATTTCTCTCTACAGCACTTCTCTGCCATGCCTGGAGCCTATCAACTATGGACTGAAACCTCGCAAACTGTAACCAGAATAAATCTCTCCTCTCTTAACTTTGGGTGTTGGGTGTTTAGTCTCACCAAGGAGGAAAGTAATTAAGATAATGTATCAATGAAAAATATAGGAAATTCACCTTTGTTTTCAATAGTCATTCTATTGGTTAGCCCATACTTTTTGCTAAACTCTGAACAGCTATAATTTTGTATTTAAGATCTATTTGTTACAGAATATTAAAGACAATTTGCTGTAATAAAATACGCAAAATCTAAGTAAATGTGTCTGACATGCAAATATATTAACTACAGGAAGTAACAGAGGATATAAGGAGGAGAAAGGAACATAAAATTAGCAAAAAAATCTCTGACCACATATATGATCAAGGTTTTTTTCATTCCTTAATGAACAAAATTGGACAACTTAGATTTCTTTTATGTGAATTCTCCATTATTTGTGAGTTGTTATAGAATATCTTTTAAATTTAACAATGTAGGGGTGTGCTAAGCCAGTGACAGAGTCCTAGCGTGGTGGTCACACCTGTAAGCCCAGAACCTAGGAGGCTGAAAACAGGAGGATCACCACAAGTCCTATCTGTGAAGTGAGGCCCTGTACCAAATACACACACACACACACACACACACACACACACACACACTATATATATATATATATATATATATATATATATATATATATATTCCTTTAAATTCATCTAAAATCTGTTTTGAGTAAAAGTTAAGTCCAGTATAAGGGTTTTAAAATTTTTTTTAACAGTTATAATTAATTTTTAAAAGGAATAAAAAATAGAAAAAATATAAGAAATAATAAAGAATTTCACTAAACAAAATCATAGGAAATCAACCATGTTGTTATATTGCATATAATTGTCTTCAAATTACTTGTTCAGATTAGCAGATATAAAAATGCAAAACTGATCCACAAAATTAAAAATAAGAAAAAAAAAGTATTACCTGTTCCTTTCAATAGACCAGTAGAAATCAGCAGTACAATTTTCCAGTCTATTCTGTGTATATACTTGTACACTTTTTCTTTTCTTTTTTTTTTTTTTTTTGGTGGTAGACAGGATTGAACTCAGGACCTTGTGCTTGCCAGGCAAGAGCATACTCTACTGAGTTATCTCCCTGGCCCTCTTTTCGTTTCTTTTCTTTTTTGTTTTCTTTTCTTTTTTTCCCCTTTCTTTTCTTTTCTTTTCTTTTCTTTTCTTTTCTCCTTTCCCTCAGCCCAGTTGTTTCTACATCTTTAACAGTTTCTTTCCTTTTGAAAATATCTACTGTACCTTTCAGATTTTATGTACTCTTTCAGGTTCTTACTCTATGGAGATGATATCATGTTTACACATGCATGTTTAATTTATTTCACTTATGATTATGATCTTTAGTTACATCCATTTAACAATAAAATTAGCAAGTTTATCTTTTATTGCTAAGTAATACTCCATTGTACAAAAATACCACATCTTTTTTATTCATTCCTTAGTTGATGGGCGTTTGGGTAGTTTCCAAAACTTAGTTGTGACAAATTGGACTGCAATAAACATGAGTGCATGTATAGCACTGTGGTATGTTGATTTTATTTCTTCTAGAAAAATATCTAGGAGAGGAATAACTGGGTTGAATGGGACCTTTAATCATAGTTTTGTTTTGCAGAATCTCCACAGTGATTTCCATAGTGGTTGTACCAGTCTACATTCCCACCAACAGTGAAGAGGGGTTCTTTTTCCCCCACAGCACCACTAACATTTGTTATTGTTTGGCTTCTTGATAATAACCTTCTTTTTTTTTTTTCCTGCTTTTAGGGGTTAATTTGTATAAAGCAAATGATCATAATCCTCAATCAAAAACTCTTTTACAGTAGTATCACTCTTCTTTTTTTATTTTTTTTAACTTTATTCTTTT
This sequence comes from Octodon degus, assembly GCF_000260255.1. Classification (NCBI taxonomy): domain Eukaryota; kingdom Metazoa; phylum Chordata; class Mammalia; order Rodentia; family Octodontidae; genus Octodon; species Octodon degus. Next base: position 2,421,061 of record NW_004524666.1, on the reverse strand, counting down.
TTGTGTGGAACAGGGGATTGAACTCAGACCCTTGCACTTGCCAGGGAAGTGCTTATTCTACTGAGCTATCTCTCTAGCCCCCATTTTTTTTTACTTTAAAACCTAAATCATTAATGTATTTTTGTTTTCCTTTTATTAATCTGTATTTAATTGCACATATTAATGGGATTTTGTGTTATATTTTATATATAATACATGCAGACAGGATCACCCATTTCAACTCTCCCTGGATTGACACCATTGCTTCTGACTCTCTTCAATCTTAATGATTTATTCTATCCACAGTGACGCATAGCCCTTATAAATCAGTTCCTTCTCTCCTTAAGTATGAATATTATTTCTCAAATATTTACAGTTCTGTGTTATGTACATGTCCCTCTTTGCTACTTGGTTACTACATGTCAATAGATTTATAACAAACATCAGTCTATAAATCATCAAGTATAATTTTGTGTCATTTAAAGTGTAATGACAATAAAGCATGTAGGAAAGTGTATTTTACTGAAAATTTTCCATTGAAGTATGTTATTCAAATTGTTATGTTGAAGTACTAATTTTGTTAAATTCTTCAATGGGTATAAAGTGGCATTTTAAAAACTGGCATTTTTGATAGAAATGAAAAATCGCAATATGTCATAACCCTAAGTAATGATCAATAGCTCACTGCAGGATAAGCAGAGCAGCAGAATTTCAGAGCTCTGGTGAGTAGGGGCAACATGGCAGTTCTGTGGTTATGTTTCTTCCTTAAATTGATTCATCGTATCATTAAGGATTTCTCAAAACTAGAAGCATACTGGTATTTTAGGTTAGACTCTTTTGGGTGTATGAAGTATCTTAAAGCACTTTCATTTACTTATTTGTTTATTTCAGATTTCTAGGCATTCTAAATTTACAAGGGGTCTTGATGTTTTATAGTGAGATTCAAAACATTGCTGTTGTTAAGTGGCTTGGCCTAGCTCATCCCTTGGGAGACTGCCACACGCTCTAGTGTGGGCTGTCCATCTGGACATGTGCTTGACAAAATTAGGAATATTGTTTCAGAACTTCTCAGTGTTTTGGAGTTTAAAGAGAAAAGCACATGAAAGTATTTCATAAGGAATATAAATATTCCCACTTAATTGAAATGTAAATTAATTAGACTTCTTGTAATTATTTGCCCAAAGATGCAAAATAAAGTAGAAAAGATCTTAAAGTAATTTGGAGGATAATGTGTAAATAAAATGGGTATGTGAATTATTTCTCTTTGTTGTGCCTCTAAGAAATGTTTCCTCCTACACTTTTGCTAAAAAACCCTGACCTTTCCTTTAGAGAATTGACGAAGATGAGCCAAGAGCAGCTGAACAATGGCACCCATTTTCGGGCTTTTCGCTGCAAAATCAAGCAGACAAATTTCTCTCTCTTTCAAGAACGCACACTTCAGAGTTGAGCATCGGCCCCAATTCAGTCCAGTGAGAAGGCAGGGAGTGCTGCTTTCACAGTAATCAAGAGCAACGTGGAGGGAGCCCCACTCTGTCTTCCTACAGTGGAGATCCAGTGCCTGAGGTCGTGGCTTTTACCTTGCGAACGTACAAGAAAACCTAGGGAAGCACAGAATCTGCTGCACGTCCAGAAACTGAAGACATCTAAGACAGCCAAATTTAGATCTGGGGTAGGGGGAGAGCACAGCAGGTATAAGCACCTGCCTGGCAAACATAGCTCCTGCGTTCAATTTCTGGTATAAATAAATAAATAAACCAACCAAATTTAGGTTTACCTCTTTATAAATTTTTGTCTTGTGAGAGAAAAACCTTGCATGTATAAAGCCAACTTTAATTATAAGTTTACCAAAAATCTCATGCCATATTTGAGTAAGGCATTGGAATCTACTAGAACAATGCAGGTGAAGACCTTAAAGGGACCTTTGGACCAGGTAAGTAGAGATAAAATCAGTGCTACATGATTTGCTTCAGCTTTTACTTCTGGTGTAAATCCACACTAAGAAAGCTCATGGGTTTGCTGAGAAGGAAGGTCTTCTTTGGTTAATTTGTACCCAATCCTGTTCTTCTGTACTTGCCTTCTTTACATGCTAATAATGGAACTGAATACTGTAGTCATAGGATTGAGATTCTGACTAAAAGCCCTACAAAGTTATGTTTAGAATATTTATGCAACCATTTTAAGTGACTGAAAAGGATCATTTCATATATCAATTCTCCCTCAAAAAACTTATTTTAAAGTAATAAATGTGCCTGTATGCAAAGATGTAAGTATACTGCTTATCATAATATTTATCTTAATGATAAAAATCATGAAAAACTCAACCAATAAAGGGGTGACATTTCTACTTAAAATATGCTATACTTCAGACATGAAAAACGCCAATTTTCTTTATGAGTTTGTCTTATTTTTCCCAGCGTGATCTCTTACAATAAATCAGAAACACAATACTGTTCTAACTTGTGAAAAAGAACACTTACAAATAAAATAATTTATGTAGTTGTAAAGATGATGGATTTTATGGATTTTGGTAAACGTCTATAACGCCTGTCATGAGCATATTAAACATAGAACATGCACTTGATCTCAGTTTTGATTGTGGCTAAAGACCTTTATCTGTGGAGTATTTCTTATGGAAATTTGCACACTTCAATTGTAAGTCAAATAAATGAAGAGCTATATTGACATAGCTGAGGATGGTGGGGAAAATTGTGAGCCCCCCCAGAAGCCTGCAGCAATTTGTGAAGCTATCCAACACCAACATATCAATTTAGGCCCAGCAAGTCAGCTTGGCTTAGTGTCTACTCTGTATTCTACCTTTTGAGACACTACAGAAGTGATTTAACTTTTTAAAATTTAATTTGTATTTGATGGTGATTATATTTCTCTCTGTTTACCCTTCTGCAGATGAGGATAGACAATATGAATTATCTGAGAGCTCTTTGTAAAAAGTGTAATAGTTGATAAAAATTCCCTAAGGTGTTTGAAAAATTTATTATTTTGATCAAATATTAGTGATACTCAAAGTTTCTGTTAATGCTTTAGTGTGCATAAATAAATGAAACTCTTCTGAAGGGAAAGTATGAAATAAATTGGCTCCAAATTTGTATTTTTATAGTATTTTTGCCATTGCTTCACTACATTCAACCTCAGCTGAGTACTGTGTAATAACACATTGCAAGTAAGCTTTTGTCAAATTTGTAACTTTTAGATTAGAATTTTTCACTGGAGAGATAGCTCAGTAGTATAAGTGCTTGCCTGGCAAGCACTAGGTCCTGAGTTTAATCCCTAGTACCAGAAAAAAAATTTTTTTTTCTTATATTGTAATAACAGAATATGTATTACTAGTAGCAGAAAGGCAAGGATGTGCTGAACTTTCATTTGTGTTTTCTTTTAGTTATTTTTTATTCTTAATGTATCCTAGTTGATCATGTTCTAGCCAAGGAAACACAAGAAATCTCTGGAAGTTTGCGCTTTACAACATAGCATGAAAGAGATAGAAGAATATTGTTCTACCATAATCCTACCTACCCAAGTTGAAGAAGTAAACAATGAAATAAGGCAATTCCTATTACAGATGTTGCCTTGCACAATTTTCAGATATATACTAATTTTGTCTTGGTGAGAAAATGATGAGGATCCTAAAAAGTAGCTCAATTTTAAGTAAATTTGGGAATGAGTAGACTTTAACAGACAATGAGGCTCAGGTAAAAGAATTTACTTAACCAAAGAAGGGGGGATCCTTTACAGTAAAGTGGAAGACCTTTATGTTATGTCTTAGACATGGGATCCTCTGATATCTGAAGGACACATTACTTAGTCTCTAGACCTACTCTTCTCAGTCTCTAAAATGAATAATAATAGTACTATTCAAAGATTGAAAATATATAAAGTGCTTAGACATCCCCAACTACTACAACTGGAAGGCACTCAAGATGCTGGAGCAGAAACAGTAGTCAGGACTGTGAGAGTGGAGTTGAGTGGAGGAAACCAGACAGAAGTGGAAGAGGAAACAAGGGTAAGAATTTGTGATTAGGGCCAGCCAAATAGCTCAGTGGATTAAAGTGCCTGAAAGCAGGCGCAGGGGGTTGGGGTTCAATCCTGAGTCTACTGTGCAGGCCCCGCCCCCAGGGCACGCTGAGGTGGCAATTGAGACTGGGTGCGGTGACCCACGCCTGTAATCCCAGCTCTTGGGAGGCTGTAAACAGGTGGATCACTATAAGTCTGATCTAGTAGTGAGATCCTGAACACCCTGTAGACCCTTCCTTAAAATAATAAAAAAAAAATTAAAAAGAATTTGTAATTATTACTGCGATGTCTATAAAAACCTGTACTTGTAAGAAAGGGAAGAAATTCATGTGGCCATGATAGAGTAGTAAAATAGTGAGGCAATGAATGGTATTCAATGTGAGGAATTAACAATTCTTAAAAATAATTATGAATATTGAATAGAATTTTCATATTTTAAAACTTAAACTCAACATCTAATGATAAAGAAAAGAATATCTAAATTGGGAGCTGATATCTCATGGCAGATCTTACTTAGCCTAGTTGTTCTAACTGCATACCAACCCGCCCTGGTAAAGGTAAGAGACTTGCAGTATCTCTCAGTAACAATTTGGTCACAGAAACTAGTCTCATATAAGAAATCTAGGGTTTTACTTTTGTGGGACAATACTGTGCCACCTGATGTATCTAAAGCCAATTCCCATGATGTCCCAGTTCCACATGCAATGTCATGCCTTTCAGCAAAGGAATTCCTCCATTCATGTGTACATCTAGCAACATTAAATGAAACCCATACATCAGGATTTCTCAGATGATTCCTTGTAAGCACTGATGAAACCTATTGGCTACATGGTACAGTTAGCAAGAAATGACCTGAAGTATGCATGATTAGTGGTCAAGTGAGAATGAAATAAATCTCAATATTCACTCCTAGATTTAGACAATACTAATTTTTCTTTTCTGCTTGAAGGTTGAATTTGATGTGATAATGTATTGCTCAAAAGAAACTTGGAGAAATAGCAATGTTTTTGGATTTCCATAGGTACAAAAGTTTTAATTTTAATTTTGCAGCAGTTCTACAACTAATATATATATATATACAACTAATATATATATATATATATATATATATATATATATATATATACTAGTATATATACATATAATATATATTAGTTGTATGCATATATCATGTGCCTCTTCTCAAAACATGAGGAAGTTTGTACAGGAATATCTTGAAGTAGATTTTTTAAATGTATTTAGTACAGGGTCTATAAGGTCTACAAGGTCTACAGGGTCTCACTACATAGATCGGACTCATAGTGGTTTTACTCTTTTCAGCCTCTCAAACTCTGGGATTACAGGTGCATGCCACCATGCCCAGGCTCAATCACCACCTCAGCGCACCCTGAGGGCCGGGCAGGCACAGCACTTGGTGGATTGAACCCTGGCTACTGCACTCAGCCCAAGCAGGCACTTTCGTTTGCCGAGATATCTGACCAGTGCTTGAAGTAGATTTTTGAAATGATTATGTGTTGTATTTTACAAATCATCAAAATCCTTTTAAACTAGGGAAAAAATTAAAAATCATTCATTGTATAGAACATAGCCCTTAGCAGGTTGAGGTTTATTTAAGTATACTTACCTGTTCTAAAAGTAAATTGGAAAATTT
>NW_004524666.1:2411721-2414955 GCF_000260255.1 Octodon degus | reverse complement strand
CCTAGCCTCATCTTACCTTTCGCTCTGAGGTGGCATCTCAGTTAAATTCTTGAAGTTACCCAGGCCAGGCTCTATCTCGTGATTGATCTTCTTATGTCATTTCTTACAGAGTGCTGGCAGTACAATCATTATAGGAATTGAATTATACAACTAAAGGCTTGGTTTTTTAAAAACATGTTTCTGTCAGCAAAGGCAAATATTATAGTGCTCAGGCATCGGGGGTGACCTACGTAGCTCCAACACGAAGAGTCTTCACCTATTTGTATTTCCTCTAGAAAGGTATTTTGTTATGAAGAATGATCCTGGCTTGATTGGGTATTTAGTAAATAAGAATTAAATATATAAAATTGGCTTGCCTTTCTCCTCTCTCTACTGAAATGGTCCACTGAAATGGCAATTGTGTGTCCTTGAGTTTTTAATGGGTAATTCTGTGCTTTAACATAAATGTGATTTCTAAAATGTGTTCTCTTAGTGCATTTATTCTGGAATATGCTATGTGCTTAAGAAATGCTTTCTGTATCTCTAATATTACAGAGTTTCAATTAGCACAGTAAATAGCATAATGAAGAGGTGTAATGAAATAGGTCATAATGGCTTTTCAGAGACATGCCAAATAGATGGATAATGATTACCTTTTCTTTCTCATCTCAGTTTTAAATCACATGTCTATCTCAATAAATATTGAGTAATAGGTCTCAGACCTGCAATCCAAATCTAATTTCTGTTTGAGATTTGAAAAGCTTGTGTATTTTTATGTGTGGATTTTTTTTCTAAAGTTCTGTGTTGCCAAGAATTTAGTTTGTATAACAGCATACACTGCTGAATTTATTTACAATGACGGGATAGATAGAATGAGATAAAGATTCACCTGTGGATGACTGTGCTTATGTTGAATATACTGCTACATTTTCAGCATTGCTAAAACACCTATTTTTTTCTAAACTAGTACTGATTTTGAGATTTGTTATTTCTTCAGCATTCAATAAAGATTTTTCTCCTAAATAGTATCTTATATGATTATTATTATAATCTCCATAAAAGAGAGTACACGTGTGTCCTTCTTTATCAATTTCCATGTAAGAAGATTTAAGAAAAATTGGGGAAATTGGTCCCCTTCCCATGTCGGAGGGGAGTGAAGGCTTTCATTTCACTCCAGTGTTCTTCCCTTTATTCTACTCCTTTGATACCTAAGAAAATAGTATTGGTTGGTACAGAATACCTCTTGCTCTGATTTTGAGCTGAAAAATAATAGAAATGGTAAAGGGAAGCACACCAGATGTAAAATTCTGGACAGAAAAAATGTACATTATTTATCTCTATTGTGTAAGCCTATGTTCATATCTCTCACTTTGAAAATAATTCAGACAAGGAAGACAAGATCTCATTGGAATCTCTGTAGACACCTTTGAAATGCTTAGTAGGCCCAAGAGAAGGGTTTTTTTCATACTGTGAAAACTTTTGTTGTTCTGAGAATCTACATAGTTTGGAAGCTTGTGATTATGTCATTTCTACCCAGGTTAATAAAATTTGGAACATTATATTGTAGCAAGAATGCATGCTTTACCAGTAATGTAAAGAATTCTTATGTAAAACACAAACCAAAAAGAAATGGAATGAATGGAAAATGAAATAAGTATTATTTTAATAACAGTATCTTTTGTGCAAAATTTTAATTTTACTTTGAAATATTATATGCAATATCAAAGCTAAAACATTTATTTAAGTGTATTTGTTTATTTTAGCAAAGTAAGAAAAACTGTAGGAGTGCGTAATATTTCCAACAATGATTGAACTAATGATTTCCATTAAGGATTAAGGTTTAGAGTATTCAGTTCTTACCTTTACTTAAACAATGGTGGCAATATAAAGTGAAGAACTATACATTACTTTTCCATAAACACATCAGAATAAAAATACAGTGCTGGGAGAGTTAACTTTTCATACTTATGAAATTTATTTAATTATAATACTTCTGTGATTATAAAGAAAATATAATGCAAAATGTTAGATAATATAAATAATTGCATGTTAAAACTTTAATGGCAAGCTAAAGTTCAAATGTTATGTATACTAGGATTGTCTTAAGAAGGATATTTCTGTGTGGAAGTCTTCCCCATATCTATGTATATTTAAAGCAACAGAATGTAGAAGAGACTGATTGTAGAAAAACTGTATAAGAATATGAGGGAGGGTGAGACAGTTCAATGGGCCAAGCATGTGCTTAGGTGAGCTCAGAGGCTGGAGTTCAGTCCCAGGCACCACATGCTGCACAGCCCTGTTGCACTGAGCTGGATACCAAGACCAGATGGGATGGTGCATACCTATTATCCCAAGCACTGGGGAGGTTGAAAATGGGAGTAAAAAATTAAAAGAATTGATTTATTATCATTTTATTTTTAAAGAGCACAAAATGGTAAAAAATAGAAATGATAATTTTATTAAACAAAGTAATAAGAATTTGATATTGAATTTGTATTGAATAATGTTGTCTTCAAATTAGTTGTTTAGATTACCAGATATAAACCTGCAAAATGCTGATTTTTTCATAGTAGCTTTGTAGTATAATATCATGTTAGGGATTGTGATGCCTCCTGCCTTTTCTTTATTGCTCAGGATTACATTTGCTATTGTATGTCCCTTCTTGTTCCAGATGAATTTTAGGAATATTTTCTCTAGACAGGTGAGGTGCACTAATGGTATATTTTTAGTCATTTATGTATTTGTTTATTTATTTGACACAGGGTCTGGACTCATAGTGATCCTCTTGTCTCAGCCTCCTCAGAGCTGGCATTACAGGTGTGTGCCACCATGCCCAGATTCCATGGCTGGCACAATGGTACCGTATGTTTACTGGGATTCAAATGTGGGTCCTTCTGATTGCCACACAGGTGCTTAGATGGTTGAACTATCTCCCAAGACCCATAATGCAATCAGGATTGCAATGAATCTGTATAACAATTTAAGAGTATGGACAATGTCACAATGTTGGTTTTTCCTATCCAGAACAATGAGTATCTTTCCATTTTCTGATATCCTCTTAGATCTCTCTTTTTTCTGTGTGTATTTAGTGCAGGGTCTACAGGGCTTCACTATGTAGATTAGACTCATAGTGATCCTCCTGTTTTTCAGCTTCCCAAGCATTGGGACTACAGGCATGTGCCACCACGCCCAGTCTCAATAGCTTTCTTAGCGTGTCCCGGGGGCAGGGCTGGCACAGCACACTAGAGGTCGAAC
>NW_004524666.1:2404187-2410951 GCF_000260255.1 Octodon degus | reverse complement strand
AGAATTGCTCCCCTTTTGATTTCATTGAAACATTTTATAAGAGTTTGCTTTATATCTCTTAATTTCTTGTAGAATTGAGTTCTGAATCCATCAGGACCTGTGATTTTCTTTGTTGGTAAGTTTTTAATTATATATTTAATTTAATTGACTGATACTGGTTTATTCAAAATTTTTAGGTCTTATTGTGAAGTTGACATTTTCAGCAACCAGAATATTCTTGCCTTATTACAGGTTCCTGTCCCATTGAGTATTATTTTTCATCCTTTAATTTTCCATGTATTAATTTCTTTTTTATTTAAATGTGTTTCTTGTATACAGTATATTTTTGGACTTTATTTCTTGATTCAATCTGCCATTTAGCTTCTTTTTATTGGTTAATTGAAGCCATTTACATTGATGCTTGTAACTTATATGTATCAGCTTTTCTTTGTCATGTTGTATTCTTACTGTAGGATCCCTATTTTTTCCCCTTTGTTTAATTGCTTGCTCTGCTTGATGGTTTTTTTTCTGTTCTTGTTGTTGTTAAAGTTGTGGACACTTTGTTTTTGTCTAAAAATATCCATCAGTACTCTTTGTAGGCTTAATTTGGTTGCCATGAATTTCTTCAGCTGTTCTTTGTCATGGAAGCATTTTATATTTCCATTAAATTTGATAGATAGTTTTACAGAATATTTCAATCTGGGTCAGAAGCTGTTTACTTTCAGAACTTTAATTATTTCTCTGTAACATCTTCTTGACTTGATGGTCTATATTGAGAAATCTGCCATGATTCTGATGGGATTTCCATTATAGTTGTTCTGTTTCTACTTTCTAGCACCTTTTAGTATGCTGTTCTTTTGAAAAATTTCTGCAATCTTGATGATTATGTGTCTGGAGATAGATTTATTTTGATCATGGCCAACAGGAGTTCTATATGCCTCACTTTTCTGTATGTCAGATTGTTTTCCCATGCTTCAGATATTTTCTGCTGCTACTTGTGCAAACAGATTTTTATGTCATTAGTGTTAACTCCAATCATTACATTGGTATCTGTTAGTCTTATATTGTTTTTCTTTTCATCATCTTGCAGCTGTTTTATAGTTACTATCTGGTTTCTCATTGTTTTTAAGTGATGTTTCCTTTCATGTTCACTAGGTACAAGGCCATGTCCAAGGTTTGAAATTTTATCATCTGTTTCATCCAAGTGGTTTTGTCAGCTTTTAATGGATTTCTTAAAATTATAGACATCTGTTGAATCTATTTCATGCATTCTCATTCTTTCCTGCATTGATTACTCAATATTTCCATCATTTTTCTATTCTCCGTTTTTTAAAATCTATGTTTTCTTTACATATAGAGAGAAATTCTTTCATGATGGTTGTCATTTCTTTTTAACCTGAGACATTATTTCTGATCTGATTTTCTCCATAGCCTGAGTTTTTTTTTTTTTTTTTTTTTTCTTCAGTTGCTATCATTTCAGAAATTTCAGGTCTGTGACTTCAACGTTTTCCTATGACTTTGTCTCCCAGGCTTGTTTTGGGTGGACTGGCAGTCTAAGATTGCCTTTTCCTCCATGCTTTTGCCTCTGCAGTGGTACTAAGGTGATGGAGTGTGATTGAGCAAGGCTCTCACAAGAGTGAGAGGGTGTGACAGTTTTACTAAGGCTCCTGCTCTGTGGTTTAAGTGTGGCTCCCACTGTGTTCAGGGGTGCATGCTGTAGCTCAAGAAGGATCCAATGATAATGAGGGCAAGCCAAAGCTTTCTCAATTGTGGGTCTCACCAAGGCTTCCACCTCTAGCAGGAGAGGCAGCAGCAGCTCAGCAGAGCAGGTCTCTATAGCTGTCCTCTGCACACCTGATCTCCTTGGGTGATGGGAGAAGCAAGCACAGCTCAGCTGAATCCAACAAGGGTGAGAAGGGGTGGGACAGGGCTCACCAGGTTTCCCCTTTTATTTTTAAAATATTTCTTATTACCTAAATAAAATACAAAATAGAAAAAAAAGAAACATTAGAAAAAATACAGAACTTCACGAAACAAAAGCAATAGGCACCCAACAAAGTCTGCTATATGGTACATTTTTGTTTTCAAATTAGTTGTTCAGATTACCAGATATAAGCATGCAGAATTGGTTTTAAAAATAGTTATAAGAAATGTAAAAGGTCAAACAAAAATCATGCCCATCAAATAAGGAATGGATAAAAAAATGTGGTATTTTGATACAATGGAATAATACTCAGATATAAAAAAAGATAAATTTAAGGCTTTTATAGGTAAATGGATGCAATGAGACATCATACTCATAAGTTAAAAAAAATCAGAGCCTCCAAATATCATATTGTTTTGCTAGTGTAATAACCTGAAAGAGTAAATAAAATCTGAATGTTACATAGATGTTGTGAAAGAGAATTAATTTAAAATTAAGAGAGGATATGACATTCATCAAAACATTCTAAATTGATTGGCTGGGTAGGTAGGGGTGATATAAAAATCTTTGATTATTTCAAGTAAACTTTAAAAAACTTAAAAAAAACTAGTACCTGAGTAACATATTACTAGTACTCAGACAAAACACAAATATGTTAAACTCTTATTTATATGGATTTAAAATATCTCATCATTTTTAAATCAAAATATTCAAATCCCTTTATTATGTTCCCTTGTTTTTAATGCACAAAGTCCTAATATAAAAATGGATTATAATTGTGAGAAAGTAAAATATCCAAGATACTACCCTAAATGTCAATGTTGTTTGATTGTCTGGTTTTATTGGATTATTAGCAACACATTAAAAATTATTCAATTAAGACTTTAAGATAATCATAAATAAAATTTTTTCTTCATTTTCACTATCATCTATAATCTCAATGTCATTTACTCTGCTGATAATAAATCACTATTATAAGTGCAATGATTTTCTTGAAATCATTTTAGATATGTGTCAGACCTCTTTTTTAAAAAATTCACATTATATTTTTTATAATTCATTTATGTAGCATTTATTCATAATTTCAAATTTTTATTTCACATCACTTCAAAACAAATTTTGTTAAAAGTTTTCTGTATATTTCTGAATTATCATACAACTGGTAAAAATATATTTATCTTTTTTATCAACTTGTATACCTCACCTGGTTAGACACAATTAATTTGAATTCACTACTAATAAAGTTAATATTTGTTTTTTAAAACAGTGACATCAGGGATATAGATAAATGACACAGCACCTACCTGGCAAGTGGTACGTCAAGAGCTTGATTCTGGGACTGGGGAGATGGCTCAGCGGAATAAGTGCTTCCCTGGCAAGCACAGGGGCCAGTTCCACAAAAAAAACAAACAAACAAAAACAAACAAACAAACAAAAAAAAGAGCTTGATTCTAAGTACCAAAAAATACATAAATAAGAAACAGAAAGTGACTTTCTCATGTGCTGAGTGGATCCAATTGTTCAATATATGATTTTTAAAAGTTAAAAGATGTATGAAATTTCATAAGAAATTTGCTTATTATAAAAATATGAAGTTATCAGTACAATAAGTGGAAGAAATATTTAGGTAAGGTCCTTTGTATACCAGAATGAATTGTGCATATTATGAGGGAATGAAACACACTAAACATTTGCTTAGGAAACTATTATGTGAAAATTAAATGCTGTGCACTTACATAAGCAATGCAATACAGAAATTTTTTAAATCAAGGAAAAAATAAGATACTTTCTAGAAGTACATGATAGTGTCAGTAGCACATTTCATAACATATGTGACACAATGAGGATAGTTCTAAAAGTTTAGAACTGTAAAATTCCATACCATAAAACAGAGAAAAGCTAAATAAATAACTTATCAATACATCTCAAGGTCCTGGCAAAACAAGAACCATCTAAACTCAAAGGAGTACACAAAAGAAATAACCAACATAGGAGCAGTTGAGAAGAAATATTTGTACTGATAGTGCTTAGACAAGATATCATGTCTGCATCTTATACTATGAATAACCACTACAAAGACAACAATATGCAGTGTACTAATTATTGTAACTATCCTACTGATGAGTTTTGAAACTGTCTCATTGCTATTTTTTTCTAAATAAAATTAATTTGGGGCTAGGGAGACGGTTCAGTGGAATAAGCGCTTCCTTGGCAAGTGCAAGGGCCTGAGTTCAGTCCCCGGTTCTAACAACAACAACAAAAAAGCTCTAAATAAAATTAATTTAAAAAGATAGAAGCAGCAATCAATAATATTGGGACAAAAATACAAATGATTAATGAATATAATCGTTGGTTAGAATATGGATAGAAAAAAGATAAAGATAGGAATAAGCAAAATTATCATTGTTTGCAAATGATATGTTCTTCTACATAAAAGACTAAAACCAACCCACGTAGATTAGAAGACACATAGAATTAATGATGAAAGTCAGTAAGATAGAAGGATACACAATCAAATACAAAAATCAATAGGGTTCTTATACACTGATAATGGACATGTTCAGAAAAAAAATCAGAAAAATATCATTTACAATAGCATGAAGAAAAATTGAATACTTAAGAATTAATATAACTAGAACTGTTAAACACCTCTGTAAAGTAAACCATAGCAGTATGCAAAGGAAATCACTAAGGCCATCAGAAAATAGAAAGATATTTCTTATTCCTGGATAGGAAGAATGTGTAGAGTCAAAATGACTATACTTCAAAAATTGATGTATGGATTTAATGCAATGCAAATCAAAATTACAAGAGCATTATTTATAGGGCTGGAGAAAGCAATCCTAAAACTAATCTGGAACCGGAAGAAACCCAGAATAACAGAAGAGATCGTGAATAAAGAGAGCAAAGCAGGGAGTGTCATAATGCCTGCCTTGAAGCTATATTGCAAAGATAGTGGATTAAAAATAGAATGGTGCTGAGACAGAACCAGAGATGAGAAGCAATGTTGTAGAGTAGAGGATGCAGAAACAATTCTAAATACATTCAGCTACAGTGTTTGATCTTCGACAAACGAATCAAAAACATACATCAGAGGAAAGATATCCTCTGTAATAAATAATGTTAGAAAAACTCCCTATCCACACATAAATGAGTGAACTGGAGCCACGCTTCTCACCATGCACTAGATTAAAATCAAAGGGACAAAGATGAAGTGTTGAACTAGAACCACAGAAACTTCTAGAAGATTAGACAAGTGACACCGTTGATGTCATAGGTGTAAGTGAGGAATTTCTGAACACAACTCAAACTGAACAGGAAATAGGCCAAGAATCAACAGCAACAAACAACAACAAAGCTTCCTCACAACAAAAGAAAAGCTAAAAAAGTGAAAAAGCAACCCGTCTACAAAGGCAATGGCAGTGTAAACTGTTATAATCACTTTGGAAATTTCCCAATAAACTAAAAAATGAGAATTGTATTTGATCCACGTAAACCCCTTCTAGGTATCTTCTTGAAAGAATTATAAAAGACATCGTATTACAGAGAAAGAGGCATGCCCATATTTATAGCGACGCAATTCATACTAGCTAAATCTTGGACACAATCCATCCATCCTTCAATAGATGAATGGACAGAGAAAGTGTATTTAAATACAGTGGAGCACATTCTGTATTACAGAAAGATAAACTTGGGTCATTTGTAGGAAAATCGATGAACTTTGAGATGATAATGTTAAGTGAAATAAATCAGACACACAAAGCTAAATGCCACATTTTCTTCCTCCTTTGTGTGAAACAGAGAGAAAAAATAAAGAACAAAGGGAAACATGGATAATAGGAAGTGGAGCAATAGAATGTTCTAGAGTGGGAAAGAGATCAAGATACAGAGAAAAAAGATAGCAGGGGAAGGATAACGGATGAATACATGGAGTTACAGTGTGCGATGACCGTGTACCTACTGCACACAAGGAATGGAAACATGATCCACATGTCTATGGCCAAGTCATCTAGACTTTGCTCTCATATCAAAATTCAAACATGACTTCCATGTGACAAGTACATGAAGTATTGTCCCAATCGGGTAACAGTCATGTTCATCACCTCCAAAAACATTCCTGCATCAGCTTAAAGGTCAATCCATCTTTATTTCTTCTCACTTTTTGCAAATTATTATTTTTTAAAATTAAACTTATTAAACTTATTGATACAGATTAGATAAACATAGTGATCACATTGATCATATCGATCATGGAGAATATGTGCCTGTACATGATGTATCTTAGCTCTGTTTTTTTTTTTTTTCTTCTCATTTACCCTTTCTTCAACCACTCTTTCTTATTTACAAAGATCTATTCCCATTTTATCCTTTTATCTTGACTTTCTTTCCCCCTCTACCTAATTCCCCTTCACTTATGAATAATTTCTATTTCACAGTATCTATTATACATTGTCTCATATTTGTACTTTCAGTCCCTCACCCCCAAAAGACAATGTGATTTCTGCATATGTATGTCCAATTTAATTCACTTAAAATGGTTTCAGGGCTGGGGAGATAGCTCAGTAGAATAAGTGCTTGCCTGGCAAGCACAGGGCCTGAGTTTAATCCCTGGTTCCACCAAATAAATAATAAATAAATAATAAAAACAATGGTTTCAAAGTCCATCCATTTAGCCATAAATGTCTCAAGTTTGTGCTCCTTTATGGGTGAGTACTACACCATTGTATTAAAAAAAATCTTTTAAAAATCCACTCATCAGTTAATGGGCATTTTTGTTGTTCACAGGATTTAACTGTTACAAACAGTGCTGCTCTAAAAATGGGTGGAAATATATTACTGAGGTATAATGCCTTTAACTTTA
>NW_004524666.1:2400699-2404022 GCF_000260255.1 Octodon degus | reverse complement strand
TTCTTTATTTTTTTAGGTATCTCCACACTGATTTCCACAATGGTTGCACAAAGTGGATAAGCATTCCTCTTTCCCCACAATTCTTTCAGCATTTATCGGATGACTTGTTGATAATAACATATCTCAATTACTCTTCTTTTATTACTGGGACAAATACCCAACACCCAAAATGAAGGAAGGAAAGGTTTATTTAGCTCACAGTTAGTTGAGATTTCAGTCCATACTCAGCTGGCTCCAAGATAGGTACTTGGCGGAGAGCAAACTTTAACGACAGTGGCAAAGAGCAGAGAGCAAAGGGAGTGGCATTAGCTCAGCAGCTACCTAGGCTCTGTTCCTTCCTTGTATTGTAATGCAAATTACCTGCCCGAGGGCAGGTGCAGCATCCACACCCACAACAATGCACCACAAACTCCAGAAACTGTCCCATGACTTTGTGAGGCTTTGTGGGGATAACTAGACATAAACCATAACATAGCTTTTCTTTGTGCAGTGAGATGGAATTTCAGCATTGTTTTAATTTGTGTCTCTCAAACTAACAGAGATTTTGAATACTTTGTATATATTTATTTGCCATTTGTAATTCTTGTGAGAATTTTCTATATGTATCAGATACCCATTTTTAGATTGGGTCTTTAAATTTTGGCAGACTGCTTTTTTCTCAATTCTTTGTATATTGAAGCTATTATAAAGCAAATACAAAATGTCACAACTATGGGACTCAATGAAAGCGGTCCTAAGAGGGAATGTATGGCATCAAATGCTCACATCATGAAAACAAAACAAAATGAAATAAATAACCTAATGTTGAACCTCAAATGCCTAGAAAAAGAACAATTCAAGCCCAAAGCTCATATTAGGGAGATAATGTTACCTTCATATTAGAACAGCCTGACTGCTTTGTTTAAGTAGGCGTTTAAACAACTGAGCTAATGGGCAGGCCCCCTATTTTCTTAAATATTGTACATTACTCTTTATGTTGTTGTTTGCATCTTCCTTACATTAGGTAGATTTATCAACAGTATCTAGGCTTCCCTAAGAAATGTCTATTGCTCTGAAGTATCTTTTAGGTATAGCTGACTGTTGGCCTTTGTGGTGATCCCAAAATAATATTTTCCTACTTCAATTTTGAGCAGTTGCTATTTGGCTCAGTGCAGTTCTTTGTTGTTCGGCTATGGCAATGGTTATGACTTCAGATTATCTAGTTCGGTAGTCATAAATTTCTTCAGTCATTATTTGGAGTGAATTTTATTTCTCCATTAATTCTGAAAGATAGTTTTATTGGATGTATCAGTGTGAGTTGGTAGTTCTTTCTTTTAGGATTTGAAATATTGTGCCCCGAACTTTCCCTGACATTAAGGTTTGTGTTGAAAGGTGTGCTGTGATTCTGCTATTGTCAAACAAGGATGAACACTGATTATACCAAGCTTAGCATCCTGATTAAAAAAGTATGAATTACCAATAATATCATCAATCACAGCCTCAAAGCTGATAATCTGTGGTAACTGATAATTTGGAATTTCTAACTATAGAAGTCGGTCCTATAGATATATACCAACACACAACATGAAGCAGAAACTTGTATATACTGAGTTTTGCCTTGGTAGAGTGTTTCTTATCCTGTGGGGATGGGGAATTTAGGAAGGGTAGGGGACAAAAAGAGTGATAACTGCTGATGTATACGGTAGAACCAAGCCTAAGGAACGGAGGATGATCACCCACACTTTGGGAAACTAGAGAAGAAGACAGGAGAAAAAGAACAAAAGGGAAAGCAAAAGAATGTCAAGGCAAACTAGAAAGACTGGAGACAATATATATTCACAATAACATATCAGAAAATCCAGAAATACAATTCAGGAAGTGACAGACAGAACAGAAAACAAACAAATGATAAAAATGAAAAGTTCAAAAACCCAATCAAGAAAAAGTAAGGAAAAAAAAATCTCTGGTGTCCTCAGTTCTGTGTTCGTAACAAGAGTCTCTATTGACCACGATCAAGGAGAATTACTCCTGGGTGCAGGGCCAGGGCACTGACACCTCTCATATGTTGGTTGTGGGTTGGGGAGTAATCTTGTCTGCAGGTAGAGGTCATTTACCTGCATTTACCATGGGTTACAGACCAATGGGCTGCTTCCAGTTCAGTGTAGCTAGGGCTAAGGCTGTCTGTTGGTGGCCACTGGAACAGAGTCTGGGTGGTCCCAGCTCCTACTTCTCTGCAGAGTTTTCCCAGTCTTTTGTTCAACCACTGACTGTGTATAGGCACTGGGTGGCCTTCCCTCACTTTCTTTTGGTTCTCTGGCTGTGAATCAACCACAGAGCTGTTCACTGTTCTACACTAGAGCCCTTTGAAAGAAAATGGTGATGCTCCTGCCCTTGTGCTGGTGCTCCTTCAGACAACCATGTGTCTTGAGAAACTATGGATACATACATGATACAGTCACACTGCACATCAACATTGAATGATTAAAAATTGGATGCAAGTATAGAGATCCTTCAAGATCTTTTTCTGTGCAAGAAATAAATAGCCTTTTGAGATTTCTCTATGGACTTAGGCAAAGAACTTCAAAAGTGTTTCATATTTACTTAACAAATGTCAAGGTATTGTGAGCATTATGGTTCCCATTTAGCGTCAAATAGTAGATAGATATCAGCTGATCATACAAATATTCAAAAACCAAGTAATTTTACCAAAATGACCACTACTACTACCAGTCAGTTCAGATAAACTCTCTAGTAATAATTGAAATTTTTATCTTAATGTCTGATTTCCTTTTCTGCATTTCCAGAGTCCCAGCCTCTAGAAGACCTTTTCATGAAGGGCAATGACACTTGGAAAAGTGTTCAGTCCCTTCCCTTATCCTGTCACTTTCCTGTTTCAACTTTGTCATTATTAGATCACAAGACAGCCAGTTCTCATTTTCTATTAACATCAATTTAATAGGTTGTCACAGTTAACAGGGAATTCCAGATGCTTCTGCAGAATATACAGAATCAACTAAATTTGTGAGTACCTTCTTCTGAAATATTTGAAGAAATTTTTGCCTTTTGTGACTTTTTCAAAATCCATAGTACAGATGATTTTATTTGATAGTGTATCTTAATCATACCTTCATCTTCCCTAAATATGTGAATTCATTATATAATATGTGTTTTTAAGGAAGATGTTTAATGAAATATAAAACAATATATATGTTTAACAAAGAAATGTATAAATGTGAATAATATGAATTACTTTTTTTAAAAAATTTATTTATTTATTTAGTGTGTGTGTGTGTGTGTGTGTGTGTGTGTGTGGCCAGCTCAGCCCACCACGGGGCGGGCTGGCT
>NW_004524666.1:2378872-2400599 GCF_000260255.1 Octodon degus | reverse complement strand
TTAGTGTGTGTGTGTGTGTGTGTGTGTGTGTGTGTGTGGCCAGCTCAGCCCACCACGGGGCGGGCTGGCTGGCATGTGGTGCTGGGGATTGAACCGCGGTTGCTGTCCTTTTGCTTAGCTTAGCTTGTTCTAAGTAGGTGCTTTAGACCACTGAGCCATCTCACCAGCCCAATATGAATTACTTTTTAAAGGATAGTAGTAAGAAAATTTGCATTCCACTGCAAACACAGGCAATAAAGAATGTTCCTTGACAGAGAAATAAGGAAAGAATTTAGATTTACAAGTAGAGAGACAGGTGACACAGCTCATTGATTTCTCAGTGTTCTTATGGTCTAGTACCTCTGGAATGGACATGTCCTCGTACTGTGACCACTTGACCTTGAGTTTCCTACATGTGTAATTTAACCTGAAGAGGACAACTACCAGCATCAGGTGCCACTGTTAAAGAAGTAAACCATTCAGCAGGAGTCTAGACCTGCAAGAATTTTATTAACATAAAGTAATGTGATTCAGTGTTTTCTATAATTAAATTTTAAGGACTTCTCTTAGTTTTAACTCTATTATGTGCCATGTGGCTATGCCACTAATACTGTCTTCTAATGCACTCCTCTGCCATATCCTTTTTGATTCTAAACATGTATTTCATATTTGCAAAAATATTCATGAGCACAATTACTTGAATTTGTGTGTGAATTTGTTTTCTTTTCCATCTTTGATCTTTAGATTACGAGAGTAGAGATAAAAAATTAAAGAACTCCACCTTTTTCAGAGTTTCAAAGTGTTCGTATTGTCACTTTGTAACAGAAAATGTCACCCTACCCACCAAATTTCAAGTTTCTTAATTGTCCAGGTAACAGTCCCTGTTCCAGTTTCAGTTGCTTTTGATCTTTTGCTAATGGCTGGTCACTGTGATGCACACTCCGAACACCAATCTTCACTTGAAAGCTGTTCTGCCTTTGTACTTCCTGCTGTGGGATCCAGGCCCTGAGCTCGATTATTTGAGTCTCCTGGGTGTGGATAGATCTCTTGAACTCTTTTGCATTTGCCACTTTGGGTGAATATTATAAAATAATTTTATAAATTAGGTGTCCTATATTTAAACTATTCCCTTGCAAACCCTGGCTACTAGTTGTTAACTAAACATTTTTGTGTATAATGCACAAAACCATGTACAGTCTCAAATACTCATTTGAAGTCTTCATCTCTATTGCAGCTGTGGTCAAAGGGGATGCCTAAAGAAGTAATTGGGCTAACCTCATTTCACAGCTGAGTGGGATATAAAGAGGTGGGGCCAATTTGGAGTTAATAAGCTATTTTGGACACCACCTTGAAAGATACATCTTGCTCCCATCATCTCTCTCTTTTCCTCTGCTTCCTAGCATCATTGAGTTAGGCAGATCCGTACTGCCAAACCTTTCCCTGCATGATCTGAGCCTCTGCACAGGCCAGAGATGATGAAGCCCAGTGGCCATGGTTCGACAGGCTTGAAACTGTGCCTAGAGGTCATCTTTCCTTCTTCAAAGTTGTTCTTCTCAAACATTTTGTCACAGCAACTGATGGTTGACTATTAGACACATTTTTTCTCAGTTTTTATGTTTTATTAGTCCATCTTTATATTACATGATGATTACACTAATGATTAGAAGCAAATAGAAATTGCCAAGTAGAAATAATCATTTAATAAACAGGATAAATTTGGGAATTTTCATGTTCATTATTTATTTTTTTAATTTTTATTTTAAAGAGGAAAAACAGAAACTAGAACAAATAACAAGAACACAGACAGAAACAAAGAAATGTAACACAGTAGAAATTTTGAAGAATTTCAGAACAAGAATGGAATATTAGTAATTGTTGTTATATTATGTTTTGTTATCATGAGATTTGTTGCTCAGACTACCAGATATAGACATGCAACATTGATAAAACAAACGTTCAATATTCCTTTCAACAAACCTTAACTTTCCCCTGTTATTTTTACTTTTTTTAAAATTCCTTTTTAGAAAGACTATAATGATAGTAAATAAGACATTAAAGATGATATATATTTAAAAGAAAAAGACAGAAGTTATACAACTGCTATTTTTACAGTGCATGTTGTTGTCCTCTATGTAGTCAACGTTTTCTATGCCAGCTTTTCAAAAACACATAACTTTTCCAAGTTTGTTAGGTAAGAGAGTTAAAGAATTATAGCTTACATGTACACAGGTATATCTATCTAAGGTACCATTCTATTGATCCAGATTTGAAAAGATGTTAAATAAGCTGCACTTATTTTTAATAATGAATCATTTTCTGCAAAAACATTTAATAAACAACATTTTCTCATTTTTTATTGTATATGTTAAATACTGTTTATATTTTAGGATCCATGAAGTTTCAAGTGAGCAAGTAGTTAAAAGCACAGTGTTAGCCTGTTAAATTTGGTAGCACTTCAAAAACATTTTGTAATGCAATACCAGTATATTACTACACTAAATCATTTTTCTTTCCTCATTCATTATCATTCATGAAATTTAATATTCTCTCCAAATGGTTAAAAATGAGTTTTAACTTCTTAGTTTTGTACTGCCTAAGTTATAGAAATTAACTTTGATGAGATTGATATTTTTCATTAATTTTTTATATAGGAAAACATTTTGTTCTTCCATTTAAACAGTAGCAGTTTTATACAGTTTTAGAGTTATCACAAAATCTGAGTGATTAATTAATTGTATGCTGATCCCCTATAATTATATTACCTAGTAATGTCATAGCTGTCTTACTTTGTATACATACACTTTCTGATGTTCACAAAGTCTGAGTTACCTAACAATTCACTTGTCAGAAAATAATCACATTGTTAGGCAATGAATGTCTGTATAGCTACATGAACTATGAGATTGCTTTATCTAATTCTAGAAAGACTACTTTCAAGGCCTATGTCTAATCACCCAACCCTTCCTCTCTGGTAACACTACTCTACTTTCTGCTGCCATAATCTCAGTCTCATTGGTCCCACCCATAGTCCCACCATGTTTCTGTCTTGAGGCCAGCAGACAATTAACTAAATTCCCTGAAACCACGAACCAGCATAAACCTTTAAGATGTGAGGGCTAGTCATTTCATGTCAAATAAAGGAAAAAGAATATACTTCTATATAATGTGTTGATTAATCTTTTCATATTACAATGAAGAAATCATTGATTCTATTGATTATTTCATACTTCTGATTTTGTGGAGCTTTTGAGGACAGTTTTTTTTATCTGTGAAAACCAGGACATTTATCACTTTCACTTACAGAGTTAAATTAATATAAACAAACCTATTTATCATTCTTCACTTTTGATATTGGAAATGTACATTAGTCACCTTCCTGTTTCCAGAACAAAACACAATATTCTCTTCTACAAATCCTCAAAAGATTCAGCATTGCTAAAATGTCTAACTCAAAGTCTCCTCTGAGATTCAGGGAAAACTCTCAGCTATGAACTCATGTAATAGTAAAAAAATTATGTGATCTTAAGCCCAATGGTGTGACATAAACATTACTATTCCAAATTGGAATGGGGGCCCAGAAAATATTCATGAACAATGCAGGATTGGAACCCAGCAAGGGAAATATTAAATTATGTGGCTTCTTTTCAGTGCTTGGGACTACAGTGTTGGGATATGAGCTCAAAAGGGCTTGGGGATTTCTATCCCCACAGTATTATCAATGGGAGCTCACATGGCCTCTCTCTTTGGCTGCCTCTCTTCACAGGCTTTCTTACAGTTTCCCTTAGTAGACATTCCACGTTTATGGTATTACCAACTTCCTGGGGTCTTTCCTCTAACTTTGGATTTACTTTTACCAATTCATGTATTATTCATTTCGGAAATCCTCCTGAGACCTTTTCCCTGGCAGACTACATTAAATGGTGATACACGATTTCTTCTGAAATTGTGGTGAAGCTACCACACTCCCAAAACTCTTGTATTCTGTATGCTGCTGCAAGTAGTACTGTATATCTTACCCCAATACCTGCTGCTAGGTGGATTCATGGTCAGCTATCTTGAATCACAACTACAATCACCAGTAGAACTTGAAAATGCCCCTCTCTAAAGGCCCTGAGTGAACAGTGTGCCTTAGCGATGTCTTCTTAAAGCCAAGTCATTCACAGGAGCTTACACTGTTATATCCTTGTGCCCATGAGGGGAACATCTGGTGATTATTATAATGCCCTCTGCCCACTTTTCTATTGTCCAGATGTAAAGTGCTTGGCTTTGTTTCAAAGGTACTCATCTTTTCAAAAGCCATATATTCTATAGACTCAAATTAGAGATTGTTTCCTTCATGATAAAATCTGCACAGTTTAAAATCATTATATTTTCTTCTTTGCTTCTGACATTTAATTATTTATTTATTTTGCAGTGCCAGGGAGTGAACTCAGGACCTTGCACTTGCCAGGCAGGGTCTTATTCTACTGAACTATCTCCCTGGTCCCTGATTTTCATTTTAGAGAATACAAGCAATCAGTCATATGAATGCCAAACCTAGTCACTAAATTACCTTGAAATTTTTCTCACCTGGTTAATTTTCCTTTATTAAATTCACTATCACACAAAGTCTAAGTGTATAGAAAATAATCTTAATAAGTTATTTACTAGAATGAAACATAGATGTTCTCCAGTCCAGTTTTCAGTAGAGTCTTTGTCCCCAGCTGAAACTTCATAAGCCTGCACTACATTTTCTTCATTCCTATCAGAGGTCTTGTCTTCAGATCTCTGGCCAAGTGCTGTCATGAAGGTCAGTTTGTACCATTCAAAGATTTCTCTAGTCTACTTCTCCAACTTTTCAAAACTCCTATCACAAAGCATTTCTGAGTCATACATCAGGTATAGTCACATCACAAACCTCTCTTCCTGTTTGTTTTCTATACGGGGCACTTTCTATTTCTGAGATTAAATATCTAACAGCCACAACTTGAGGTAGGAGAGGTTTCTTTTGGCTTATGGTTTTAAAGGGTTCAGTGCATGGACAGCTGGCTAAAAATTACAGCCATCATAGCCCAAAGGCATATGGAGAAAAGATGCTGAGTTACTGCTGATTGGAAAGCAGAGCAAGGTAACAGTGTCAGAGAGGCAGATGTAAGGGCCTGTTATACCCAAAATCATGCCTCTATGATCCACCCACATATAAGCAGAAGTATGGTTTACTAGTCTCCAGATGTCTTCCGAGTCAATCAGCTTGACACAATTAACCTTAATAATCATAGCATTAAACTAAAGTGTTCTCTATCACTGAACTATAGCCCAGCCTATTGATGGACTGATTGATTGATTGATTGACTGAGACAAGGTTTTTCTAAGCTGCCTAGTTGGTCTGGAAATTGCAATCTCCTGTATTTGCCTTCCATGTAACTGTGATTACAGGTATGGACATGTGTACCACTATGCCTTGGTTTATTTTTCAGACTTACCAAATTAATACAGAACAAAAGCTACAGAAGTGAATTACTTTAAATTAAAAGTCTCTTATATTTAGTATATTACTAGTTAAGATAATTTTATTTATGTCTCATGCTAATATTCCTCATCATATCAACTTAATGTTTAACACCAATTTTCCTTTTTAAAAATCTCTTACTTATGTACTTATTTGGCACTTATTTGTACTTATTTGGTACTATGTGCAGCTCAGATTCATAGTGAGCCTCCTGTCTCAGCTTTCCTAGTACTGGGATTACAGGCATGTGACACCACACCTGGGTTCTGTGGCCAGCTCAGCATCCTGGACCAGCATGCAGTGTGGTACCCAGGATTGAACTTGGGCCCTTGCTCTTGCCAGATAGGTGCATAGACCCCTGAACTATCTCCCCCATCCTAATAGTAACTTTCTAAGTGGCTTCTACTGCTTCTGAAATAGAAAATTTTATCACTTTTGAGTGACTCTTTAAAAATAATAATGTTCAGTATATCAAGGCATTGGTTTTTAGTGATTAACTGTTACTTCACACAAATCCACATGAATTTACTTACAGATAGCTATATAGTTGCTGCTGCTATTTTCAAAGTTTGTGTCTATGTAAATATGAGATCAATATGCCCAGCATGGAATATTTATTGTGCGCAGATGATATCTATGATATGATACTTTTTTAAAAATTTCTTTCTCAATTTTCTAGTTGACGTAAATGTAATAGTTACTGTGTGGTGTCCTTGACTCACTAGGCATATGTTAATCTACTTTCAAATATGTTCCTTATCTTCTGAATAATATTTCCCAGTTTCTATTTTGCTGTTAGTGTTTGTCCAGTAATATCATATTGCACAAATTATTTATTTATTATGTCTTTTAGTGAGATTATATGTCTGCCATGATATGCTGTCAGATCCATGAGAGAAGTGATTTTTATTTTACTACATTTTATTTTATTTGCTAGTATCACATGATGTTATAACTGTGCCAGGTAAAACCTAGGAGCACAAAAATAATAATGCTTTAGTGTGTAGGTAAGTGTTGGAAAATTTTAACTAGATTAGATGTTCTCATTACTTAAAAGGTTGTCATGTTAATGCCTCTCCTTTAATAATTTGTTTCATTTATTAAAATGGTATGTGGGCGAATACACCTCTTTTTATTTACATTTAACAGGAAGTACGCTGGGACACTATGCATTTCTGGATTCCATTTGACTCTATTAACTCTATCCCAGTACCAGCATTACTAAAGAGAAAAACTGAAGCTAAGAGAATTAAAACAGTATGTGGTTTCAACTGGAAAATGCTTGTATAGCTTGGTCTTCATTCTTCCACTACACTTCATAGCCTAATAAGTTTATTTTCATGATTATGTTATTCTAAAATATAAATGTGAATAAATTGTGTAATTTCTTTGAAATTAAGATGGAATACTTCCATCAGGATGTTATACTGAGTTGAGAAGGAAGGACAGAGATCTTACTCTCCTATCAATTAGGAAGACCAAGTTGCATTTTCTGTTACTGTAGTGCTAACTTGTTCTTTGAAGAGAAAACAATCCTATGTTTTTTTGTTGAAACTCTACTATGATAGGCAATTAGGACAAAAAGGAATTAGAAATCCATACCCCAGAGTCTTTGTAGCTTTTTCTTACTTTTTATTATGTCACAAAGTGTAAAACATTATAGGAGGGTAAGTTTAGATGTCATTTTTTTTTCAAATGAATGTCTCTGCCAAATATGATCTTAAAAATGCAACTATAGGTACTAAATGTTTACTGCTTCATGTGTACTAGAATTAAAGTAATGATATTTTAGCAGTAAGTTGAGAAGATTTTCCTGGTTATTTATAGATATATAAATCTCATTGGTGTTTCTACACTTCCTATGTAATTCAAATGTATTCATAGAAATTCCCTGTAATTTCTTTATAAATTGAAAATTAATTTTAAACATATATTTGAAAAAAAAATCTACTCAACCATCCAAACCTGTATTTAGGAAAGGGTTTGTGTTACTAACTTCTCTTTATTTAAAGTAAGAGATTTCCTATCAGAGTAAAATCAATCATCTTTTTTGTAGGTATGGACTAATATTCTCTCTTAATGTAAATAACATTCTTCAGGTTAATATTCTCATTTGACCATAAAAATATAATTTTGATTGATTTTTAGAGTACAGTATTTATACAGTTTAAAATAGTGAGCAAAGCACTGAGACAAATGTAGTTGCTAAATAGGAAAGAATATTGTTTAGATGCCCATTTGATCTTGCTATGGGTATATCTGTATCTGTATCCATCTTTATGGTACAGATAGAGGTTTAGATATAGATATGCATTATATTATATTATAGATAATAGAGATGTTACATTTTAACTGTAGATGTAGCTACACAGATTTAGGTATTTGGTTCATAGGTTCACAATGAAGAATATATATCATACTCATCCTACTGTGGTTTAAAGGATAAAAATGAAAAAAATAACTTCAATTGCTTTGCATTATTGTATGTGGACTCCATTATCTAAGTTGATCTTTCAAATACAGTTTAAATATTTGTGGAAAAAGACAAATGTTTACTGAATTATAAGACTTTAGCTTCTTCATGTAAAAATTTTCAAATAAAGTAATTCACATTGAGTCTCATTCAGCTTATTGGAAATAATTTTATTTGAAATTTACCCATTCTCTGTATGATCCCAATGCTTCTAAATGGCCTGAGGCTTTCTTATGATTCAGCATAGAGTTTTATGTTGATAAATGTTTCTTCTATATTTAAGAAAAAAAAAGGATTATGTTGTTGAGTGTCAATGAAGTCACTTCCTTATTGCAACGTTCAGATCCTCAACTTGGCAAATTACTCCCTCACCTACCCACACTCAGATATTCTATCAATGACTGGCAGATGAGTTCGTACCTCCTGCTATGATTGCTGAAAACCATTCCATGGCAGCTGCAGGGTGAAGACATTAAGAAAGAAATCTCAGGGCCAGGGAGATGGCTCAGTGGAATAAGTGCTTCCCTGGCAAGCACAAGGGCATGAGCTCAAACCCCGATTCTGCCAAAAAATAAAAAATAAATAAGAAAGAAATCTCAGTGTAGGAAATATAGCTCAAGAATGGAGAACTGTAAGAACATGATTCCTGAGGCTCATTGACACAAAAAAATGCATCCCATTTTGTCTTTAACAACAATAGAATACCAGTAAGAATTCTTCAGAATTAACTGGAATTCTCTGAAGCCAGAATGAAACCAGCACAGGGAGTAACTATAGAATACCAGTAAGAATTCTTCAAGATTCAATGGAATTCTCTGAAGCCAGAATGAAACCAGTACAGGGAGTAACTATAGTGTGGATCACTAGATTTTCTCCTTGGTTCCATTTTGTTGGAAGCTTCACTCAGCTACTTACCCTCTGAAATAACTCCTACAGTTTGGCAGATATTATTAGAGAAATAGGAATAAATTAATTACACTTATTTTGTTTCTACATATTATCCCCTCTGTTCTGATAGTACTTACTTTTTGATATACTTTTTGAAGCATAAATATCTATCTTAATTGCCTAGTCTATAATTGTTGCTGTAAATGCCATTCTACTTGAATTTTACTTATTGTGTGTGAAATTGAACATATTGTCACTGGTCAGTATTCTACATGAATTCATTTCCTCATGAATTATCTGGATAGGTGTGGTTTGCTATAACTAAATTCCTTTAGAAATGGTAATGCCTTTGCTGGGAATGGTCTGAAAGCTCCTGATGTTGGTTTCCCATTATTAATAATGTTAACTTTGATCATTTGGTTTAAACCACAGTCTGGAAAATTTCTGTACAGTTAATTATGTACCGATCATCCACTGTACTGGCACACTTACGGACACACACTCGCACATGAGTGTACTCCTCTGTAGCTAAGTTACTTGTGCAACCAGACAATAAACCAAGACTAATAAAGCAACTGAGGTGCTTATTGGGGTAAAAAGAAAATGGGATAAGCAATGGGCAAAAGTTGTTATAAGTAGCCTATAAAGAACGTGATCAGTTATAGAAATGAGGACTGATAGCTCTAAGGTTTCTTCTCTAATCTACATAGATCCCCAAATGTTTTGCTTCTTATTGTGTTATCTCCTTATCACACTTGAAATTGTGACAATGACATTTATTTATTGTCAACTTTATTCTTTAAAGTTAACTTTATTTCTTAGTATTTAAGTTATACAATGTCTTTGGTGAAGTAAAAATTCAGTGGAGAAAAATGAACAATACCTAACGACAAATCCTGACTTTATACATTTTTTGGGGAAGTGTTATATTGAACAGTTTTATTGTATTAGATGAAAGTATAATTTTGTTATCATTTTTATTTTAAGGTTAAGTATAATTAAAGAGAATATGTTGGATTAGTTTTGGAGGTAGCTTTGTAATTAATCTACTAGATTAGGCTGAACCATTTTTCCCAGAATTCCCCTTCTCATACATTTCTGTTTAGGGTACAGCACAAAACAATCTGGGGGAAAGTGGCCTTGTTGTAGAGCTGTTGTTATTGAGCTGCTGAATTATATTGTTGGTATGAAGCAAAGTTTGGTTCCAAAATTTCCCTAAGTCTATTCTCTTTCACTTTCTTTTTCTCTGGGACAGGTAGAGTGTGTGTGTGTGTGTGTGTGTGTGTGTGTGTGTGTGTGTGTGTGTTTCTCTTTATGAACATGATCAGACAGCACCAGATCCCAGGGTATCTATTTGTCATCAAGGGCAGCAGCAGTTCTAATGGTGTAACAGACAAGGTTTGATCCATAACAGTGTAGATCTGCCCTGTACAATTGGAGTTTCATCCCCGTCAGTGACCTCCCTTTCATGAAGCTTCTGCTTACTGCTTATTTCATGTTTCAGCACTATGCAGAGACTATCTATCCAGGACCAAAATTGGCCTTGTAAAATCTACAAAAGAATGACCCATTAGGGTATACTACTGTTGGCGAAATCGCAAAAATTTATGCATCCAAATAAATAAGGAAGTAAAATGATATTCATGGAGTAAAATGTCACAAAATTACTATTGAACCCATGTAATTAATTAGTAACTTGAGGGAAGTAGGTAAATAAATGAATGAATAATATTTTCCCTTCAAATTACTTATTAATTGAAAGGAGCATACTAATTAAACAGTATAGTTACCTGGAATACTGTGTTCAACCAAGTTTGAATTTTTTTCTTTAAATTCATGCATAGTCTGTTGAGCTCCAAAACGCAAATTTGGCAAAATTTGGTCAATATGAACTCCATCAATTTGGCTCTCATTTTCTTTAGTTTAGTCATGCTCATCTTATTTGTGATTTTTTTCTTTTGCAGTAAAGCAAGATACTGTGGTGTCATTTTGTGTGTTTCTTGCCTCAGTCTTGGAATCAGTCATTTTCCAAAAGTCCCTTGTTCTTTTAGGTAGAGATTAATATTCAAAACTTATTAACTGTAATTTAGCTCTGTTGCTTGCCACTCAATTATATTTTTATATTTGCTCCTTGTGCTATTCTCAAAGTGTAGTAATTCATGATAATATTATTATAGCCTATGTGAATTCACTTTACACAACTGTTTTTCTTTATAAAATTAAACATGTTTTCTTAAAATAAGAAAATGCTTCAGATTTCATACATGCAATATGCATCAACATCTAGTTAAATTTTATTTAATATGAAATTGATTTAAATCTAAGTAGTCCTTATGAATGAATAACACTTGACCACTTATGTTTTTATACTTCTAATTATTCATAGTTATGCCCTATTGAACCAATTCATTTCCAAGATAAATAGTGGTTGACTATTTAAAAATACTAGGACAGGACCAGGGAAATAGATCAGCCACATAAAGACCTGCCTGGCAAGCTCAAGGTTCCAAGTTGGATCCCCAATATTGCAGAAAAATAGCTACCTAAATAAATAAAGCAATAAAAGTACCTAAGGCAATGTCTGTTGAACACATGTACTGTACAAACAAGCACTTGCTGCATAACCCTCTGTGACTTATTATTAAATGCGTTACTATTTATGATTCATGTAAATGTAATTATGGAGCTGCTAAGCTAACCTGTGTACCGGTTACGCCAGCACCACTGGTCTCAATTAAGCTCTGCTCATATACCTAGTTTGAGTAGGGATCAATAATCTTTGCAGTGTTGGACTGAGTTCTCTAGGTCTCTCTTCACATAGCACCAACACTATTAAGGGAAACACAAAACTAGACAAAAGACCTTAAGTACTAGGCTGAATACAGGGACACCATCATTTCTGCCTTATTTTCTACCCAAGCTTAATTCATACTGGCCACAATCAAAATGAAGACTTGAGGGCAAGACACTTAATTGCTATAGAAAAAGATCTTGGCAAGCCACATTGCAGAGTGTGAATACCAGCACCAAAAAGCACAGTGCTAATAATTTTACAGAAGTTGTTGCCAGACTTCTGTGGCACATCATCCATATTGCTGAAACTTTGTTTAAAATTGCACAATTCTAGGTAGTTCATATAGGAGAAAAAAAAAACTGATTTAAATGTTTGTTCTCTACACTCCTTTCTCACCCTCGCCTTACTCAATCTCCACGTTGTTCTTGTATAATGCAGGCCTTCTCTTGGCCCAGGGACTAGGATATTTCCATTCTCAGTACATCTGGAATCTGTTCACTGTTTGTTCCTAGTGGCTCACCGTGAGTCACAATTCTTACTGCAAGTCTCTTATGCATTTATCACCTTTATAAAAAGACTTTTCATCACTGTCTGGCCTAAAAGACTTGTGCCTCTGAACTATCATTTACTTTTATTCCACCACCTTTTATTTTCTCCTGCAGCACATGGCAACACTTAGCCTGTTACAATATTTCTGAATTGTAGTGTATAGTGCTAATAGAGTGGAAGTTCTGAGAGAAGGTCTTTTGTGTATTTATTGTTGATTCCTGGCATCAAGAATAATCCTGGACATTTAGCATGTGCTTAATAAATGCAAATTAATAAAAAGACATCTGAGAGAAATATGAAGACCTTTTTGTAACTAGACAGACTTTTTGTAATGCTATGACCAAGTTTAATTGTGAATTAGAATCATATTTGGCTACAAGTTACACAGACATGTTTTCCTTTCCACGGTGCCTTAAACAGTCCATAGGTATGTCATCTTTCTTGGAAAAGCAGTCTGCATTGTATCAGTTTAGGGCTATTGGGGTGGCTCTATGACATTACTATTGTTTTCCAGGCCTTCTTTTAAACTCTTCCACCTTTAACTTTCATTTCACAGTGTTTTAATCTTGTTTTTGAAATAGTCACAACAGCACTAACCATCATATCTGATTTCTAGTTAGCAAAAATAAAGAAGAGAAAAAGGATCAAAGTTACTTGTTGGTTTAGTCAAAGTTTTTTTTTTGATGTATTTGCCTAAAAACAACTTCCTACAATTAGCATCAACGTTAATGAACATGTCTTATAAAATGCACTAATTTCTCTTGGAAATATATTATCTTTTGACATCTGGCTAACTTCAAGAACATGGTTTTATCAATGCAAAAGAAGCTATGCTATTGAATGCTTTTTCTTATTTTTTATTATCATTTATGTGGTAATTGGATTTTTCGCTGACCATATATTGCATAAGAAAGGAATGCATTTGTCTTTTGTTGTTAAAAAGGAAAATTGTAATATATGGAAAAACATAAGTGTAAAATTTTGAATCAAAGAAAAAAAGATTTTTAGTCAGATGTAGTGGGTCAATACTTATAGATTATATTCACTTCCCTTTCTTCAAAAGCACTGTACCACTTACAAAATTAGTTGTGTAAATTATGTGACTTCTCATTTATTTTACTTGAATAAGTTTACAGAAATCTAGAAAATGTGGAAGTACAAAACTTTTGCAAACATTAATATTAAATAATATAAGTACTAGAAAGCCAAATCTAGTAACTATAGTGGCTTGTTTTCTGAAATTCCTGTTCAGCTGAAGTTGTATGTGACTTTTGCATCTTTCTAGTTTAAGACTAATTCACTGAATATTGAATTCAGGGTTGATTTTGTTCTTTTCTTTTCAGAATTTAGTGATGTTACAGATTCCTGGTGAAAACTGAGCAATGATTCATATTATTAATCTACATGTACACTAGTATGTTATTTTGAAGTCAAATAAAGACAATATCACCTAAGGGGGGGAAAGATGAGTTTATCATCAGTAATCTACTACATAATTACTATTCAAAAGGATTCATCAATTTACACGGGACCAACATCGAACAGAATCTTAAATAAACATGAAGCAATGGTGCAGAATGAAAATTTACATATGCAAAGAAAGAAAAACAATCTGTCCTAATTAAAAAAAAAGTGATTGGCATGGCTGAGCATGCCTTTGAATCCATACTTTACTCTAGAATTGGAGTTTTGTAAGTTTGTCTGTGTTGTTAATGCTTAATCACTTTGATTCGTTCAGACACTTCCAGAATGTACTCTAGTGTTCATTTAAAAGTATGCAAGTGAAGATGCAGGCTCTTTGAAAGTTCCAAATTCTCATTTTAACAGACAACCTCATCTGTCTGGAGACGGAGGTGTACCATGCTAGCAATGTAGAGTACTGTGGCATGAAGAATTTATCATCTACGTGGCACAAACTTTTGTCTTGGTAAACATTATCAATTTCAGAACATTATAATTATAAGAAAACAAATAAATCCAATAAACAGTCACTCCCTACTCCTCCATTCTATAGCCCCTTGAACCACCAGTCTGTTTTTTATCTTTATAGAATTACTTATTCTGGATATTTCATATAAATAGAATAAAACAAGATGAGGCTTCTTGTGTGGCATATGTCCCTTAGCATGATGGCTGCTATATGCTTCAATGTTTCAGTACTGTGATTTACAAGTGAAGCATATTGTAACATGTAAGAATAATGCTCTGAAGTTAGTGGTGATGCTCATACTACATTGCAAACATGGAAGTCTAGTAGCTAAATAAAACAAATGAAATGATAAATACATGTAGGAAAAATCTATATTGCTTGTGGTAGGAAGTGATATAGGGATATTTGTTTTAGTACTATCATTCGGTCACGAATGACCTGAAGGTAGGAAATCCTGTAGGAAAATTAAGAAGTCTAGTGGAGAGGAATCCAAAATGGATACAGAAATGTAGAGAGAAACTGAAGAGCTCTAGAAAAGGTGGCGTTAGATGAAATGAAGGTGGTGATTGTTACTGTTTGTGTACATTTCTTATTGCAGTACAATGACTCAGGGTGCACTTCATAAAGATGTCATACCCAAGGGTAGAAACACTTGGCAACGCTATCCTGACATCACTCTCAGACTGATAAACGTTATTATTCCATTAAAAAATGGGATCAAGAATTAGAGATACTGGGCAGGCCAAATAGCTCAGTAGATTAAAGCACCTGCAAGCAGGCGAAGGGGCCAGGAGTTCCATCCCTGGACCTACCTTTCCAGCCCCACCCCCCGGGCAATTGAGACTGGGCATGGTGGCATGCACCTGTAATCCCAGCATTTGCTAGGCTGTAAAACAGGAGAATCACTATGAGTCCGATCTATGCAGTGAGACCCTGTAGACCCTGCCCTAAATAAAAGAAAGAAAGGAAAAAAGGAAGAAAGAGCGAGAGTGAGAGAGAGAGAGAGAGAAAGCAAGAGAGAGAGAAAGAAGGAAAGGTAGAAAGAAAGAAAGAAGAAAGAAAGAAAGAAAGAAAGAAAGAAAGAAAGAAAGAAAGAAAGAAAGAAAGAAAGAAAGAAGAAAGAATTAGAGATACAGATCTGGAATGAGAAAGCATATTGCTGACAAATGAATCTGAGGAATTGAAGTGGATTTCTCAAGGAAACTGAAAACAAAGTGGCCCATGACAGAGACCAGAGGACATCCACTGCTCAGACATAGGCATCCCAATGCAAAACCTAAACTGCCATCTGGAAAAATAATGTCTCAGTGAAAAAAACAAAATTACTGAAAAGTGACCATTTAATTCAGTAAGTACATTTTTGCTGTAAAATATTTAAATAACATTGATTGGGTATAGCTCAGTTATACCTCTGGAAAGGGAACTAGAGTCAGCCTAACTCAGACAAAATATACTTTTAGATTTCATTATATTACAGGTTTACTCACTACCAAGTGGTAACACAAATATACACATATGTTTATTTTTGCTGTGACTTAAATTTCTTAGAATGATCACACTTCAGTCTAACTAGGTGTGTATGTCTGTGAGTACACATGCAACTAAGTGCTATGATGAAAGTATGATTTTAAAACTTTGTGCTAACAAGCATGGTTACAACACTTATCTGGATTCGTGTGTGTGTGTGTGTGTGTGTGTGTGTGTGTGTGTGTGTGTGTGTGCATGCTCACGCATGTGTGTGTTAAATTGTTGACTTCTCCTGTCCCATCAAAGGTAAGCATATGTGAGAGCCAGCACCTCTGCCTAACATCTTATCAAGGGGTGTGTATAGCATTTACTCAAGTCTGACTCTCAGTAACTAAGCAGCTTTTTGCAGGTTTGCAGTCGTGGCTGAGTGACTTGTGGGTTTACATTTCCAGGCTTAGATTTGAAGGAAACCTTGAACTAAGCAGGTGCCTATCACAACATGCCTCTGCTGGGTTATTAATTTTACAT
Organism: Octodon degus; assembly: GCF_000260255.1. NCBI lineage: Eukaryota > Metazoa > Chordata > Mammalia > Rodentia > Octodontidae > Octodon > Octodon degus. The sequence goes on along the minus strand of NW_004524666.1, from coordinate 2,384,503 downwards.
TCCTTGGTGAGGACAAAATGCACAGAGATCAAAGCTATAGGTAGCTATAATGCAAAATTCACCTGTGTGATACTTTTCCGTGTTTTTAGTATGGTGGTTCAGGAGGCGTTTGCTGAGAGAAATAAAAGAGAACCTTTGAAATTACTTTAACATTGTTCATTATATTTTTCTAAAAGTATGTGCTACACTTTAGCATTAGTTGAACTCTGCCATGGATTTGTAATGGTGTTCTAAACTTTCTGATGATAATTCTGTTGTTATCAATTTTTCTTTTTGCCTCTAATGGATTTTACTTTATACATTTTTCATGAAATGTAATTTGTCAGTGAAAATGTTCATGATCATTACAGGCTTTTGTGGATTCGGATCTTTTCATCAATATAAAGCTATTTTTTCCACCACAGTATTCACTTTACTTTCCCCTTTATTCTGTCTGGTACTAATTTTACCACATCTGCTTTCTTTACAAAACTGGTTTGATAAATCTTAGCTTGTCATCTTCCTTTTAGCCTTTCTTTGAAGTTTTGTTTCTGTTTGTAATCTTTTAAACAGATTTAATCTCCTTTCTATTACTGAGAGTTGTCACTGTGCACTATGTATTGAAGTAGCCTTTAAAAATAAGGTCTATATTTTTTTAACATTTCTGACTATAATTTATCTTGGTTTTTTATAGTCTTCAAGTACAGGAGCTTATACCTCTAAGGCATATTTGAAATTTATGCTTAGGATTTCATTTTATTGTAAATATATGTTACATTCTCATTATTTTTTGCCATAATTGGACTCTAATGCTGAATTCTGTTAAACATTTTTACTTTTTAAAGTTTAAAAGCATAAGTTAATATTATAATTATTAACTATCACAATAATAAAAATGTATTTCTCTAGATGTCATTTTTGTAAACATGTATTTAAAAAGTATTCCTCATCTTAAGTTTCACAATTCTTATACCTATACTTTGAGATTACAAATATATTTATTATCAATTATAATTAGTTATTCAACAAAATTTTAGATTGTTGTTAAGATATATAAAATGAGACTTAATCTCAAAACAGGCTCTACTTATGTAGCGAACAAATTTTGAATTTTGCCTTCAAAATTAGCGATCTTTAACTAATTTATTTCCTAATGCATTGTTTCTTTACTTCATTCTTATCTCAAATACTGATGTACTGACAATATACTTTGATTTATATTCAAATTTCAAATAATTATCAGAATCTGAAATCTAGCACTTTTGACATTTCTAAACATTTCAGCTATTAAGAGTGTCATAAATATTTGGAATTTCAGAAAAGGTTGAAAGTAGTTAAATTTTGACTTTCAGAACAATAACTTATGGCTAGCCTAATATCTCAGTGGATTAAAGCACCTGCAAGCAGGCACAGGGGCCAGAGGGTTGATTCCTGGGCCTGTGGTGCTGGCCCCAACCCTGGGAGCACTGAGACAGAAATTGAGACTGGGCGTGGTGGCACGTGCCTGTAATCCTGGCTCTTGGGAGGCTGTAAGCAGGTGGATCACTGAGTCCCATCTAGTAGTGAGATACTGAACACCCTCTAGACCCTTCCCTAAAATACAAAAAAAATAAAATAACAATAACCATAACTTACAAATTTCCAGGATGTGTATATCTTTCCTTATATTTTACTGTCTCACAGCATTGTTCATATTTATGATTGACTTAAATAATGTTCAATAAATGCATTGTTAATGCCAATTGTAAGACTAAGCTATCAAAAATTTCACTTATCAATAAGATTACCCTAATCCATTTTCTTTAGTTCCAACAACATGCGATGCCACTTAGCAAATCCCTTTTACTTAAATATTTTTCTTTTCTCTTCAATTTTTCTCCTTTCTAAGTACAATTTTCATTAGAAAAACTCATGTCTCCTGCAGATCTCTTACCTTCTCTTAAATGTTCTCATTAGCTTTTAAAATATGGTAATTGGATCTTTCTTCTTGTGATCTTTCCACACTTTAAATTGTTCCTTCTTCTTAATTGATGACACACTGTACTTTTTATGGGGAACATAGTAACATTTTCTAACTTTTTCTGCATATTATATCTATATCAAAAAGAAGCAGTACCCTGGATTCCTTAGGGCTTTATATTAGCTTTTCAAAAAATGTGTGTACGAAGATATATATATTTTTTGAATATGTCTTAGAAGAATGAGGCAGGACTTCCATGGATCATATTTTAATTGGCTAAGATGTTGATCTAATTCTTTTCATACAAAATACTTAGAAGGGTAGGTAAGCTTATATTTTAAAATTCTGAAAATTTTTAATGCAAGTTGGTAGCCTACATTAGACAAAATGTCAGTAAACTCATAAGAAAAAAAGAGGAAAAAAAAGTTGAAGCACTTCTATCCTTACAATAATTGCAAAACCTGGTGAACACAAGCATATGTTTAAAAGATCTCAGACAATATTGGGAAACAGAATAAAGTGTATATAGTTTAGTGATGAGGTTACCCAGAAGGAAATTCAATCTTTCTTAAGCACTTGGGTGGTGAAAGAAATTGCCCTGGCAACATGTTTTTGTTGAAGTTAACAATGATCCTTGTAGAATTAGAAGTATGAGTGAGATAGCTCTCCTACAGATTTGCAAGAAAAAATTCATATGACTTTTTGTCTATAAAACCTCGAGCATTGATCTTTAGTAGATTAGACTGAGCCAATAATTCTCCTATGTCTCTTTTGGTAAAAAGCAGAAATGTTATCTGGAGAATTGTAGCTATACCCTAAACAACAGAAATGCCCAAAAACTATGCTGCAAGTAAAATAAACAAACAGTTTTCAAAACATAATTTTGTGAAGAAAACCTAGAAGATAGACATAAAAATTAGCTGACATTATTTTGGAAAAATAGTGTATCCTGAAGTCCCATAGCTAAGATCCTTTTTTTTTTTTTATATAGAATTAGTGTAATTAAATTGTCTGCCTACCTATTCTTTTTTATTTTGTTTTATTTTTTTAATGTAATTGGTACAGGGTCCCACTGTGCAGCTCAGACTCATAGTCATCCTCCTGTTTTCAGCCTCCCCAGCACTGGGATTATAGGTGTGCGCCGCCATGACTGGACTTGGTGACCGGCTCAGCATGCCAGCAGGCAAGGCTGGTGCAGCACATGGTTCTTTTTTATTTTAAAAAGAAAAAAAAAATCAAAACAAGGTAATAGAAGAGTAACAATAAGTAATACATTGCATATTACTATCTTCAAAGTAGCTACTCCGAGTATCAAATATAGGAGGCCTTAAATATTGTCCAAAAATATTAGCACAAAACTTTCCTTTCAATGAATTGAGAGTAACTAGTAGTATAACTATCTTAACCACAAAATTTGTTCATTTATTTCTTATGATGATTTTGGAACCCCTGTTTTTGAATAAAATAAAAAAATTGGTTCATTATATGTTTAATGTCATTTGTTTTGAAATATTCTTTGAAATATTCTTAGGATAGCATAAATGTTTAAGAATTAGTTCTTTGAAACTATGAAGACCTTTATGTAGGATATGTGTAAATAGATTTACTAATTTTTTTATTAATAATATTGAGAAACAGCAATGAGACAGTTTCAAAACCAATTAGTAGGACAGTTTCAATAATTAATACATTGTATATTGTTGTCTTCATTGTGGTTATTCATAGTACAAGATGTACATATTATATTCTGTCCAAACACTATGAGTAAGAATCTTTCTTCTCATTGAATTAAGAGAAAGCAGCTGCATATCTATCCTAACTATTTTGAGGGCCAGCCAAATAGCTCAGCAGATTAAAGCACCTGCAGGCAGGTGCAGAGGTGGAGGAACCTGGGGGCGGGGGCGTTATCCCCTGGGGAATATCCCCAGGGCTGTGGTGCCAGCCCCGGCCCTGGGCATGCTGAGACAGCAGTTGAGTCTGGGAGTGGTGGAGTGTGCCTGTAATCCCAGTGCTTGGGAGGCTGTAAACAGGAGGATCACTATGAGCCTGATCTAGTAGTGAAGCTCTGAACACCCTGTAGACCCTTCCCTAAAATAGAGGGGAAAAAAAAGAAGAAGAAAGAAAAGAAAAAAAGAAATGTTTTCTGGCCAGTGAACAGTTAAATTTCATTAAATCTGAAAAGCCTTGTGTTTTCCCAGTGGGTTTTCCGCAAGAGCACTGGTATAGTGTAAACCACCACTAAGTCTAAGCCAACATGGGAAAAGAAAAGACTCATATTAATGTCGTCATCTTCAGACACATGAACTCTGGCAAGTCCACCACCACCCGCCATTTGATCTACAAATGCAGTGGCATCAACAAAAGAACTATTAAATAATTTGAGAAGGAGGCTGCTGAGATCGATCTTGGACAAGCTGAAAGCCGAGCGTGAGTGTGGTATCACCATTGACATCTCCCTGTGGAAATTTGAGACCATCAAATATTATCTGATCATCATGGATGCCCCTGGACACAGAGACTTCATCAAAAACATGATTACGGGCACATCTCAGGCTGACTGTGCTGTCCTGATTGTTGTTGCTGGTGTTGGCAAATTTGAAGCTGGCATCTCCAAAAGCAGGCAGACCTGTGAGCATGCCCTTCTGGCTTACACACTGGGTGTGAAACAACTAATTGTTGGTGCTAGCAAAATGGATTCCACGGAGCCACCCTATAGCCAGAAGACATATGAGGAAATTGTTAAGGAAGTCAGCACGTACATTAAGAAAATTGGCTACAACCCTGACACCGTAGTTTTTGTGCCAGTTTCTGGTTGGAATGGTGACAGCATGCTGGAGCCAAGTGCTAACATGCCTTGGTTCAGAGGATGGAAGGTCACTCATAAAGATGGCAATGCCAGCAGAACCACACTGCTTGTAGCTTTGGATAGCATCCTCCCACCCACTTGCCCAACTGACAAGCCTTTTAGGCTGCCCCTCCAGGATGTCTACAAGATTGGTGGTATTGGCACTGTCCCTGTGGGCCAAGTGGAGAGTGGTGTTCTCAAACCTGGCATGGTGGTCACTTTTGCTCCAGTCAATATCACAACTGAAGTCAAGTTTGTTGAAATGCACCATGAAGCTTTGAGTGAAGCTCTTCCTGGGGACAATGTGGGCTTCAATGTCAAGAATGTGTCTGTCAAAGATGTCTGGCGTGGCAATGTGGCTGGTGACAGCAAAAACAACCCACCAATGAAGCAGCTGGTTTCACTGCTCAAGTGATTATCCTGAACCATCCCAACCAGATCAGTGCTGGTTATGCCCCTGTCCTGGATTGTCACACAGCTCACATTGCTTGCAAGTTTGCTGAGCTGAAAGAAAAGATTGATCACCAGTCTGGTAAGAAGCAGGATAATGGGCCCAAGTTTTTGAAATCTGGTCATATTGCCATTGCTGACATGGTTCTAGGCAAGGCCACATGTGTGGAGAGCTTCTCTCACTACCTACCTCTGGGTCATTTCGCTGTTCGTGATATGAAACAGACAGTTGCTGTGGGTGTCATCAAAGTTGTGGACAAGAAGTCTGCTGGAGCTGGTAAGGTTACCAAGTCTGCCCAGAAAGCTCAGAAGGCTAAATGAATATTATCCCTGACATCTGCCACCCCAGTCTTATTCAGTGGTGGGAGACTGGTCTCAGAACTGTATCTCCCAATTG
>NW_004524666.1:2358614-2377557 GCF_000260255.1 Octodon degus | reverse complement strand
GTGAAAGGTGGCACAAAAGCAGATCATAAAGATGTTGCAATAAAAATTATCCAAACTGAAAAGTGCAAAGAGAAAAGACTAAAAAGAAAATTAATCTAGATTCAGATGCTTGTTAGAATAAGCCAACAAATGAAGAGGCATCACATCGTATTCAAATCTTTTTTTTTTTCTTGAAATATAGGAGAAAGGGGTGCAGAAATGATCCATGAAGATATAATAACCAAAATGATTTGAACTTTGAAGAAAACTATATTCTACATACTTAAGTTTCTGAAAAGTATTTAAAAAATGAGTATAATGAAAGCCAGAGCAATATATGTTAGACATTTACCATAATTTATCGATAAGAAAAGAAATATTATGCTTAAATCTTGAATGGTTCTGAGCAGCAGAAACTGTGAGACAGCCAGTTTCTGCTCAGCAATAAGAATGTCTTTCTGATCGACTTTCACTGAAGTGATTTGTGTTGTCCTGCTCAAAAGCTGAGGTCAAATGTTCCTCCAGTGAATGACAGCTTCCAAATCCTGCTAAGGATCGCTGTGTATAGTGGGTTAAGTTCCCAGCCCTTCTTTTCTTTTCTTCATTTATTTAGTAATTTCTGCTGCTTGTTTAGCTTTGTGCCTTTCCCTTGCTCTGCTGCACACAAAGCAGCTCTTCCTTTGCATCCACTGTTAACTTGTTTTTATAATTAAGCTTATTGGTACAATTTAGGTATGCATAATGTTCACATTCATCATAGGGAATTTGTACCTGTGATGACGTACCTTACTCTTTGTCTCTATTACCCTCCCCTCTCTTCAACTCCTTTTCCCCTCCTTATTCACAAAGGCTTGTTTCCGTTTTACCACTTCTTTTCTCTTTTTTTTTTTTTCAGATTCACTCTTAATGTTTACCTGATTCATAACCTGGTAGTGTGGGACAGATCAGGAACATCCTTTCAAGCTCTGAATTAAGTCTCACTTTTTTATATTTTAATAATTTTATTGAGAAAGAATTAGCAATGAGATAGCTTCAAAACAGGTTAGTAGTACCGTTACAATGATCAATACATTGCATACTGTTGTCTTCGTAGTAGTTGTTCCTAGGAGTTGGAATTGTGGTCCTCACTTGGTTCTTAAACCTTACTCTGAATCCAAGGCTAGACATATCACTTCTTTCTGCTCCTAACCTCCCAATTCTTTTTTCCTGTTTCACTTCCTCATCCCCTCCCTTTGAACTTTCATCTGCTGCCATGGGTCACAATTTTTCTTACTTTTAAACCTGTAAGTGACCGTCTCTTGCTTTAGGACACAAGGAAAGGGTGGCACTGGAGCAGCTGTTACCTCGGGGCAGGAGTATCATTCCCATTCCAGCTACAGTAGAGTCACTGGTGTGTTCTCACACCCTTGTTCATGTTGCCTTTCCAAACCAAGTTAGCTTGTGTTTAGCACTGCAAACAAGAGAGACTTTTAGGTGGGATGCAGCAATGCTGGCTAACCTGTTCCCAGAGACAGCAGCCACAGGGAGCTTCTGCAGATTTCTCACTAATCATCTGATGACAAGCTTGATAAGGTTATTAGAGAAAATGTATAAGTGAGTGTAATTCCCATACATCTGCTACCTACAGAGATTGAACTTTTTTTTAATTGTGTGTATGTGCATGTGTGTGTTGGGATTGAGCCCAGGATCTTCCTACTCAGCCATGTTTCTATTCCTTCTTTTTTGATCTTTGATTTTGAGACAAAGCCTGCAAAATTGCACCATCTTGGCTCAAACTTGGCATCTTAGTTACTTTTCTTATTGCTGAGACAAAGGACCCAACACTCAAAACTGAAGGAAGAACATTGTATTGTAGCTTACAGTGCACACAGGTTTCTATTCACAGTAGGCTGACTCCAAGCCAAGGTGGCATGGCAGAGGGACACTGCAGAGGAGAAATGGCTCTTGTCAGGCAGAAGGCAGCGAAGTAACAGGGTATCAATGAAGTCATGGCATGCAGCCAGCAGCAAGTTCTAGGCAAGAACCTCTTTCGTCTCTTACACTCTACTCAGGATCCCTGCCCTTAGGGGAAGCAGCACTCACACCCAGGGCAGAGCATCCTTAATCCTACCCAGAACTATGCCAAACCAATCATGGGACTAATTTAGTAATCACACACCCTTTATCCCAGCATCACGCTCAACCTTTGCATTACTCCGCATCTAGCCACCTCGCCAAAACCCCTCCTAGGAGAATAGAGGATTTGGGGCAACATCTAGACACAAGTTATAACACTCACAATGATCCTGCATCAGTGTTCCACAGTGCTGGAATTACAAATGCCTGATGACTGCCTATTCTTACACCAGCTATAGTTGACATTTAGGAATTTGTTATTTATGACATGCTCTGCTTTATTATGTGTTCATCTGACATTCATTAACATTCATTCCAGATAGGTGAGTGCTGATGTCCTGTTCTTCCCTGTAGATCCCTGACTTTATCCATATTTATAATGAGCTATTTGCCCTAAACTTAAATTTTCAATGCATCCAGCATAATTTTTTACAGTATGTATATCATTTTCTCTGTAAGGAGTGATGTTCTTTATACTTGTCAATATGTCTGAACAGAAAATGAAAGCTGAATCTAATGACATTTCTTTTAGGCATTTGTAGGTATTGTTCCAGGTGCCAAAATTGTTATTAGTTATTATTGTCATGTTCAAAATTGCACCCAAAGCAGTAGCTTACAGAAAGAAGCATTTAATTTCTTTTTCTTTTCTTTTCTTTTTTTTTCTTTCATTTTCTTTTCTTTTTTCTTTCTTTTTTTTTTCAGAACCGGGGATTGAACTCAGGCCCTTGTGCTTGCCAGGGAAGCATTTATTCTACTGAACCATCTTCCCAGCCCCAGCATGTAATTTCTTACAGATACTTGACCAATGGCTCTTGAATTCTCCTGACAGGCTCTCTCTCTGCATCAAGGTCTTTAATGACACTGCAAAAGGACAGATGGGCCTGAGGTCTCATAAGAAACCTCATTGTGGAAGGTTACTCCTGCTGCTGCCAAGATGATTTGGTTTGCTGCTTATCTCTGTATTGGGATCTTTGATTTATCACAGAAAGGAGAAGAAGACAGGCAGATCAGAGTAGCAGGAGAAGTGGGAGGAGAGAGAGACAGAGAGGTACAAACATGTGCATATTCTAGCAAGGGCAACACTGCAGCTTCTTAGAATGATTGAACCCAGAACCTTCACCATGAGCTACATTCTCTGTTATTTTATTTCACTTTACTATACACTTGACACAGGATCACATTAAATTACTCTGTTGTTCAGTCTAGGCTCAAACTTGAAGCCTGAGCCTCCCAGAGTTCTGGAGTTCTGGGCATGTGCCTCCACAGCTGACAGCTAATCCTATGAGAGACATCCCAGTACGTTGTCCTTATTTAAACAGTGTGTCTTTGAGTCCATACAAAATCATGTTAATGGGTCTGGGAATGCAAGGCAGTGGTAGAGCACTTATGATAAACACATTCCCATTGCCCATCCTCACCACGCCCTCAAAAGTCAAAACAGTGACTGCTATTAGGGAGAACAGTAAAGAAGGTCCATAAAGCATTAAGAATGGAGCGTTTGTCTCTGCTGTGGTAATCCCACTACTGTTCATACAGGCAAAGGAATGAAATCAGTCTGTGAAAGAGATAATCCAAACTCCATGTTCATTCCAGCCATATTCTCAGCAGTCAAGAATGAAACAAGTTCTCATGAAATGATGACTGATTATTTACTTTTATTTGTTCATTTTTTAAAATTTATTCATACAGGGTCTCATTAAGCAGCTCAGACTCCTAGCAATCCTTCTATTTCAGCCTCCCCACAGCTGGGATTATAGGTGTGTGGCACCGCGCTCTATTTCAACGAATGTTATTTTTTAATAAGTGGTACATGGGAACTATGATTCAACCACAAAATTGTGGCAGTCTATCATTTTTGATGACATGGGTATAACTGGAAGTTACTGTTTTAAACTAAATAGCCAAGAATAGAAAGACATACATGATCCTCACTCCTATTCGGCATCTAAATATGCTGATTTCACAGACATTGAGGATAAAATAGTGGTTACTAAAAGCTGGGAAGATGAAAGAAAAATGTGATCAAAAAACAGTGACAATAAAGAAGAAGTTCTGGTTTAGAATTGTGTAGTAGGATGACAAATGGTAACAGTAATGCACAATGAATTTCAAAGTATTAGAAGAATTTTAAAAGTGTCAACTTACAAAAAGAGAAATATTGAGAATACAGACATGTGTAAGGCGACTTAAACATTATGCAGTATATTTTTTGAAGAAATTTATCATGTTATTAGTACATATTGACTGTACTTTCCATTCATTGTGGGGAACTGGTATATGCGTATAACCATCTTTATTTTTTAAAATTATTTATTATCTAAGGTGAATACAAAATAGTAAAGAAAAGAAAAGCAAAACAAAAACAATAAAGAACTTTACCAAATGCAATAGAAATTCGACAATGTTTGCTGGATTGCGTAATGTTGAGTTCAAATTAGCTGTTAAGCTTCACACTATTTCATAGATGTGTGCAACTTTTCTGTTGTTATATACCAACAAATTATAAATTTAGTAAACACAGGAATAAGATTACACAAGGGCATGGATGCTGGGATAAGGAGGTAATTGTGAACTATTTTAGAGACTGCATTCTACAGAAAAGGAAAAAGAAAATAATTATTTTAACATTGTGTATTAGGTAGGATTAGTAAACAATAAAGAAAATTAATCTGAATTTGATTATTGCAGAAGATCAAGTAGGTTAACAAATATGCAGCTGAATTTATCAACAATAGAAAAGTAAAAGTAAAAACAAACAATATTGAGAAAAAAGTCAAGGTATGCTTACAAAACATTACAAAAACTTTACAGTAGAGTAGTGGGTGCCACCGTGCTTGGTTTCAATGAATATTTTATAGCTGCACTACAACTTTTATTAACTGTACAAACATCTTCAGTAACAAAATCACAAAATTCACCAAGAAATTGAAATTACTGCCCAGCTTTACAAGTTCTAAAGTGAGTTCTAACTTTCTACTCCTCACATACTTAAATTGTTTCCTTTTCCTGATTCATCGGCTAGAGATTTATAGTTTGTACTAGTCTTCTCAAGTACCATGTTTTGACTGCACTGGTTTTCCTTGTTGTCTGACAATTGTCTTTCATTGATTTTAATTTTATCATTGTCTGCATCTTTATATTTGTTCCAGATCAAATTTGTTCTATTTTACTTTCTTAAGATGAAAGTGGGCAGCTGGTTCCTGTTTCCCATTTGAAGTTGTTATTGCTGTAATTTCTTGTCTCAGCATCAGATCTGAAGGAGTATCTTCACATTAAGACATGCCCTTGAGAAAATAGAAAGAGCAAGACACCTGGTGGTAACATTTTCAAAAATGCTTTTGAGCATCTGCATTATCTCTAATCATGTTGCACCATCCAAAGTAAATTGTAAGGCTAACCTAGCTTTTTGTTACTGGGCCAAAGAAATACTTGCCTCTTATTGGAGGTACTGTAAGTCAAATAGCTGTGAATATAAAATCCTTTAAAGGAAGCAAGAAGAACGTCATTGAAGAATCAGTGGGAGCATTTGGGTGCATCTTCTGGAATCTTTCTATATAATTTGTCACTGTTGCTTGTTGTCTGTTTAAAATGCTGTTTGCTTGTCTTTCTGCTTCTGTGATACTTCACAGTACTAAAGGCTGTACAGTGCATCCATAACTTCTTCCCAATATGAGCTTTTGCTCTTAGATTTATGGTTTGTTCTCGCAATAATGTGCAACATTATTCTAAGTATTTTGTTTTCCTTAATCTAGAGTATATTTTTAAACATTTAAATTTTTCTACTTATGCAAAAAATTCATGCTGAATATAGAGTTCTTAAAAATTTAAGCAGTAGATATATTTGTACAAAACCCTAACTTATTCACACAAACTAAAATCCTATCATCTTTTTAAAAATTTTATGTGTGTGTGTGTGTGTGTGTGTGTGTGTGTGTGTGTGTGTCCAGTTCAGCCCACCAGGGGCTGGGGCTGGCTGGCAAGTGGTGCTGGGGATTGAACCGTGGTCCCAGTGATTTGCTAAGCTTGTTCTAAGTAGGTGCTTTAGACCACTGAGCCATCTCACCAGACCAAAATTAGTGACTTTTTTTTTTAAGTACCAGGGATTGAACTCAGGACCTTGCGCTTGCCAGGCATGCGCTTATTCTACTGAGTTATCTCCCCAGCCCCTTCCTATGATCTTCTGATACATAATCTTCATTCTATATGCAAGTCAGGCAGATTAATTCAAATCTTATCATTAATATAAAAATATTGATTCTTTAATTAATCTCATGCTCTGTGTAAATTGATTTTTTAAAAAAATGACTTGGCTGATTTTTCTTTATATATACAAACATAAATATAAAATGATTTCCTTAGTCAGACTTTTAATTACAAAAGTAACAGAAACACATTGGTAGCATTTAAAGGTTACTGATTGTAAACATATTATTAGTTTATGAAACAATTGACAGGGATTTTCTCCACAAGTGAAATATATCAACGAATGTTGAAAAACATCTTATATACATTTTTCGAAAAAACATTTTATATTAAAATCATATAGCAGTAAAATATTTTAAGGCTCTACATTCATGTTATAACTTTATAAGCAGGCTTATAAAATCAAAGTGGGGCAGGCTTCTTCTCCCTCCCACAGAGCTTCATTTGACTTCACTTCAATATCACTGAATCTGTGTTTTCATTTTTTAATGGAAAGGATAAAATGACTGACAGAAGTCTAAGAAAAATCAAAAGGCATGAAGACAAAAAAATCAAATGTGGGGAGAAATAGACAAGGCCAATAGTTTAGCACACATGAAATCTGAATTATATTCAAGAAAAGTGCTAAAGATCATAGTGTGTTAGGTACATCTGCCTATGAATGGGCTATACCCTAATGCTTACTATAAAATTCATAGGAGAGCAAACATAGAACAGATATGCCAGAGTTATATAAATCATTGCACAATTCACTCCTAAACTAATAAGAGCTTACGCATTTAGGACTATATGAAGTGCACAATAATACGGGTAATTTAAATAGAAAGGACAGAGAATAATGTGGGAAAATATTTGAAAAGACAATTGTCAAATGTTTCTAAGTTGTATGCAGCAGAAACTTGCAGCTACAAGATACTACACTAAATTGGGGGCAGTGTTTCTTGGTTGTAGCTTGAGCCATTCAGGAAGCTGAGGCACAAAGTTCCCAATTGCAAAGTAAAACAACAGTGCATGCACACTTCAGCAGAGCCTATACCAAGCAGTAAATATTCTACAACATAGAAATCTGGTACTAGTATTTTTAATAAAGTTAAAAAATAATCAAAAATTGCTAAAAGGTGTACAAAATTACATCAATTTCTGAAATTCCCAGAAATCGGATTTCACTTAGAGCAACCAGTAATCTATAGTCCAAGAGGGCCTCTGAGAGTATTTGAGATGTAGGCATTTGCTTACTGGGACAGATACCAAATACTGTTGGAACTGGGAAGAAAAGAGATGTCCCTTCCCTCATTGCTGCATTATTGCTTCCATTCTCACTGCAAAGCAATGTGAGTAGATTTTGAGGTTTGTGATTCTTATGGGTCCAGAAACAACAAGAAAAGCCAAACTCTGTTTACACTAGTCACTGGGCTGTCAGTGCAATGAAATATGTGAAGCATCCATATTAGACAGAGCAGGATCATTTGCAGTCGTGGTTTCAGGGATATAATCCCAGACTGAGGTGCCCTGGGCTTTGCATCCCTTGGAGTGGTGGCATTTATGGCTGTGAAATAAAGTTACTTTCTTCTTGAACTACAAAGGAAAGTATGAGACTAGATAATGCTGGGGTCCCACAATCCTCTTCCTGGGCACAACTTCAATGACCAAAATCTATCCTATGTCCACTCCTTCTCCTAAAGCTCCACAGTGTCTTTCTGTTTCTACAACCTGGGCACCAAGAGTTTGACACATGGGCCCTTGGGAGATACTTGTCTAAACCATGTTGCATTTATCTACTCAAAATAGTGTGGACTCAGTCCCTTCCATGCTAAATATCCAGCAAAAGTCCCATCAACTTCCACATATAAATATTACATCATTCTGCCTAAACAAGATAGTTAGCTTTGTACAAGATTATAGGTTAATTGAAAATCAGTAATGACAATAGTAATCAAGAGTAAGTGCAGAATATGTTTTAGATATAGAAAGAAGCAAGGAAAAAAGAAACAAACAAATAAAATCCAAGTCATCAAGAGACAAACCATTCAATAGAACCAGACTGAGATTTACTATAATATTTTTAATGACAGAATTTTTGACCCCAGGGGCTGTTTAATATTATACAAAAAATTTTAAAACATTTTGCTGGTTTACTATAGCAAACCTGTCCATGCAGATCCCAGGTCCTAACCATGCACAACCCATGGGTGGGGGGTCCTTCCCTCTTCCTAGCACAAGCTGAGTGTCATAGGCCTGATTGCTTGTCACCCTGAAGCAGGAAGAAAACTAAGATGAGAGACAGTCAGTTTAATCTGCAGGCATCTATGGTCTCTTGCCTCTAGTCGGCAGAGGAGCCTGGAGCATCTGACTCATCCTGCTTTTATTCACCCAAACCCTGGAACAAGTAATTAAAACAACACAAGATTCCTCTGCCTTCCATTGTCCATGAGTACACACGTCCATTAAGCAACATGATCTCAACTGTCTAAATTTCTCTCTTAAGCCAGAAGTGCCAACATCTCTGTGTGTTGCCTTTTTAAAATTTTTTTACTTTTTGTGCTTGCAGAAGATGCCAATTAGACCATAATTCTCATCCAGACTTCCACATTTTGCAGATGTCTTCAGTTGATTTGTATCTTTCTTTTTATATTTACCGTTTGCTTCATGCCCTAACATAGGGCTAAGTCTTGTGTTTGTTCTATGTGTACTTGAAAAAAACACATAGCTTGCTCTTTGAGGTACTCTGAGTCATTTATGTTCTGCCTTCATTCTTTTTCAAATTGCTGACAGAGAAATATTAAAATAGTCAAGTTTTTCTGAAGAGTAACTTTTAAAAATTTCTGATTGTTTTTAATCTTGTGATACTAAGACTCTATGAGAGGAAATATATATATGAGAAGGTTAAGATGAATTTTCCCTTTATCATTATGAAACATTCTATATCTCTGGAAAGATCCTTTTTCTAGATTTTAATTTTTGTGGAGTTATACCAGCTTATCACAATTAATATTAGTGGAATAATTATATGTTTAATCTTTTATTATTAAACTGTTCTTTGCAATATCATTTAGGTTTTGCTTGTTTGTAATTTTATTTTTAAGAAATGGTATTTATTTTGGCTTGATGTCTTTAGGCATCTGCTTATCTGGGACAGATACCAAGTACTATTTAAACTGGTAAGAAAAGGGGTGTCTGTCCCTCCTTACCGCATTATTGCTTCTACTCTTATTCTTATTTAATATTAAAAAAGTCACATAAAATTCTCTATATTTTTTCTTTCAGCATTTAAAAAGACATTCAGATTTCTAATGGAGATCAATATTCATTGTTATTTTTTGTTTTTATCATGTAATATTTCTTTTATACTTATATTTTATGATTTTTGTTCTATTACTATTTGATCACCATGCTTTTCCTTCTCCTTTTTTTATTTTTAGGGAAGGATCATAAAGTGTTCAGGGTCTCACTACTAGATCGAACTCATAGTGATACATCTCTTTACAGCCTCCTAAGAGCTGGGATTACAGGCGCTTGCCACCAAGTCCAGTCTCAATTATCCTCTCATCGGGTCCCGGGGGCGGGACCAGCACAGCATGCTGGAGATCAAACCTCCTCTTTGCTTCTGCCTAAGCAGGCAATTTAGTGCACTGAGCTATCCGGCCAGCCCTTGCAGTCCTTTTATTATCTTCCCTGGACTTACCAGGATTTCCCAAACTGTTACACTCTGCTGCTTACAGAATATGAAAATTCTCCAGCTATGCGTGAGTTATTGTCACTCCTCTCCTTACAGATTTTCAGTTGTACTTTGTTCTGTCTGTGAGTAGTCAACTTAATGAAATTTATTATTCATCTGTGAACTCAATGGTCAATGGAGATCATAAGGAAATGTCTGAATTTTTTTTTCTTTGACCATTCCTGCTCTGCAGTAATCTGTCACACAAATTATACACCTCTAACCTCCTTAAACTCCTTTTAATCACCTCCACTCAACTGTCTGGTAGGGTTCTCCTACTGCAGTCCAGGATGCTTATGCAAATGTAGTTGTAGGGAAATCCAGTGCTTCTTTATTTCTTCGTTTTTTAAGTTTGAAAATGTTATTGCCTTACCTAATCTGTGAAGACAACTGACACATATATTTTTTGTTTGTTTGTTTGTTTTATCTTGTCTCTTGTTTCAATTTATTACTCCTTTAAAAAAAAAACCTAACACATATTTTTTTTTCTACAGTCTAATTTTTATGTATAAGGGAAAATCTAGTCCCAGCTACTTCATTATAAGTAGGACCAAAAGTCTGTATTGTTATTTTAAAAATATTACCTTTATACTTTTTACTGTAAGGCACTACTTGAATGTAAAGAACTTAATAGTTTGAACAAATGTCTTAAATTTCAAATAATATGAGAAAATGGCTTAAGTACATATTGTCTTTTCTCATAATTGCTGTTGTAGTTAATCTATAGAAGATGATTCTGCTTTAAGCAGAGCTAATCTGAGTCTTACAGAAAATTGTGCAGTTTTCAAGTCTGTAGTTTTATTTTCTGCTTCCTGAGTTTTGATGAGTCCACATGTCCTGGCCTAATGATCTGAGTTCAGTGACTCTACAGAGGATGTAGACTATGAACTTGCTAGCACTGCAATATGAAATTCACAGTCTTTATCCAGTGTACACAATATATACTACAAAATTGCTCCAATTTTTTTTTATCGTCAAAGGTACCCTCCCTTGCTTTCCAGCACTGTTATGTATATAGAAGTTCATTTTGTATTCTTTCTGCAATGGAGATTTTATAGGTAATTGAAAATATTTGGTTTTTACACTCTTTCTAGAAGTAAATCTTTTGCATACTTATTAACTGATAGAATCAACAAATAATCATGAAATGTAAACATCAGGAATAAAAAGTGTACCAAATCCATGTAAAAATTTAAATCTGTAATTAGTATCCAAAATTTATGTCATTTATCACAAAAATGATCAGCAGAACATTTTATTGAGGAAAATATAGTCTCAGTAAAATTTAACAAGGTGCATTCGAAAGAACTCTAAGGAAAAATACTGTATTAAATGAGCAAAACAAAATGAAATGTAATACCATATATTGGCTTTTAACAAATGTATACATTATGTCTCTCCTGACACTTTAAAATTTTTATTCTTTTCTTCCTACCTTTAAATTTTACTGAAGAAAGCCAAGAAAACTATCTATGTGCTTTAAAACCATACTTTTCCCTTTGGAATACTCTTTCAGATAATTATATTTAAGGAAGATTTCAAAGTAATTAAAGCAAGTATTTTATGGTTTCACTACTACTATAAAATTGGTAGAAATGAACCAACACCTAACAGGAGTACAATTTCTATCTAATGTGTACCCTCTATCCAAAGATAAAAATGTTTACAGGAAATGCAAATTAATGTGCAAGAAATGTCTACAGACCAAATGACTTTCAAGCTCTGGTATATCTACATAAATATTGTTAATATTTTGTTTCTGTGTTAGATACAGTCATGTAATCCAGGATCTATATCCAAAAGATCCATCAATTTAAATAATTTCCTAAGTTTAGGACTCACTGTTATTTTCCATTAATATTAATGCTAAGGATTTTTCATGCAGAGACTTGAACTTCTTTTAAATGAACTTTGCTTCAGAGTTTAATACCCACCTTTTAGACAGAATGCCAAATATTTTGTAACAATTTCTTGTTTTACATTTGTCATTGTGAAATTAAAAAAAAATTTCAGATAAAAATAATACTTAAAAAATTTCATGGACGGCATAGAAAGAGGGAATAAATCTCAATAATTCACCACACAGAACTGCTGTGTAAGGAAATCACTGTGGTGTTTCAGAGACAATAGACTTTCTCTTGCAATTACCATCATTTTCTCCAGTTTCTGATTATTTGCAAAACAATAACCATTTGGGCAGTGGTTAATTGTTTTTCTTCAAACATTTGACACATTCTTCATTACTTTTAGTGGATGCGAGTCCTTTACTAAACCACAATTATAATTAAGACTGATGAAATCATTAGGCTTGTTGTAAACATTCAGTTTATCCAAATAGAGTTTG
Organism: Octodon degus; assembly: GCF_000260255.1. NCBI lineage: Eukaryota > Metazoa > Chordata > Mammalia > Rodentia > Octodontidae > Octodon > Octodon degus. The sequence continues at coordinate 2,365,201 of NW_004524666.1, read as the reverse complement.
GCAACATTTTAAAGGTCTTCTGTCAGGTTCATTCAATGTTTAATTATTTGTTGTTGGTGTTGAATTCCAGCATTATTGTTGTCATTTTTCATTATGCTGTAGTGGAGTAAGTCAACTAATTTTATTTATAATATCTCTCAGACACTTTCATTAAAAACAACAAATATTACTTTTCTAAAGCTTTAATTTATCTCTTCTGCTATTATTAATAGGCAGGGTGCAAAGAAGTGCTCTGACACTCATTTGTTGATTAAATGAGTAGATAGCTAACTCTTGTTATGGTACAAGCCCAAAGAAAGAACGTTTAGAATGAACCCTGGGCCCGGACTTCAAAGGTGTTACAGTCTAGTGTGGTGATATTATATACACCTAGTACTGTGAGGAAAATCTAACATCAAGTAACTCAGTAGTGTCCCAAATTTTCTGATCAAGGAGATTATGGGGCCAAAGAGGAAAGTGATTGATGATGTAGAGTGTGCCTAAGGAGAGTCATATGGAGAGAAAACATTCGCTCAGGCTTTCACAGAGAGCACATTGGCCAAGCAATGGCCATGACTCATCCACATGGCTGACATTGACAAAGGATCTACAATCTGAGGTACAGGATCTCAGGATAAATCCTGAGGGGATTTCACTGACCTTATCAGACCCAAAAGCTCTAACTCTTGTTGCATAGGTCTTGCTTTATCTTGGTCTTAACCATCCAACAGAAAAGTATAAAAACGAAGTATAAGAAGTAAAGCCATGCTGTTATGTTGAGCTACAGGGGACTCAGGTCAACAGTTTCTGACATTGCCAGTGAAGTGGAAGACCCAATACTATTATGGACTACTGGACTCTTTTAGAACATTTTGCTGAGTTAACACACCTATAATATTCAAATAATGGAACTAAACAGAAAAAGGGGATGCATATGAATGTCCATTTTGTATCTGTGTATTCAAAGTGGTTAGGATAGATATATAGTTACATTCTCTTAATGAATAGAGGGATTTGTTCTAATAGCGTTTGTAAAAAGGATATCATGTCCGCATCTTGTACAGCAATTAACCACTAGCAAGAATGTATGCAATGTGTTAATTATTGAAACTATCCTACCAATTTGGTTTGAAAAAATAAAAAAGTAAAAAAAATAAAGAATACTTAAATTCCAATCAGATTGAGGATTTCTGCTTTGACTTTTTAGCCTGTATGCTGGGAGAATACATTAGAGATTTCTTTTACCTGGAAGGTTCAATGGTACCTAGTCCAATTTCAGTTCCTTCTGGATCTTTAGGGATTCCAATCTTTTGGCAATGCTCATTTTTTGAAAATCATTTATTTATTTGGTATAGGGTCTCACTATCGAGCTTGGACTTGTGGTGATCTTCCTTTCTCAACCTTCCCAATGCTGGCATTATTGGCTGGTGCTACCACACCCAGTTTTGATGGCCTCTACCTCATACCACACCTGGGGTTCCAGGGCAAGGAAAGTGATACAGGGGATCAAAACAGATCCTTGCACTTGCCAAGCAGATGCTTAGATCACTGAGCTATCTCTCCTTCTCTCATATTTCTTTTTAACTTTAAGATAAAGTAGTTTAGCCCTGTTGTTGACCCATAAGCTGTTCATGTGAACTGCAGCTTTATCTTAAGGTTAGTGAGAGAATGTTAAATGAAAGAGAGGACAGATATATAAAAAGAACTAAAGTAGTATCCCAGGGATAAGATTGTGGATATTTAATTTTTTTTTATTTTGAATTTGCAATCTGGTTTGGAAATCTCTTTGGCATAAGCTAATAGTTCATAGGCTTGTCCACAGATCTCTACAGTAAATCCTGGCTTTATAGAGTGAATTGGGAAAATTAATGAGTGAAATGAGGTCTTATTTGAAGGAGAGAATTAAACCATAATATGAAAATTAAGCCAATGTACATCTACAACTAGACCCATCATATAATCTTGACCACTTGCCAAAACAACTACCTTTTCATTTTCCTCAAACATCTGGAAAAGATTGTCTTAACACAATTATATTAAGAAAATTAAGGATTTTATTCAAATGTAAACACCAGTATATAAATATAGCTTATTCATAAAATTAAGTTCACTGAACAATACCAAACTTACAATTTGTATATTTGCAGCCATTTTATCTAGAATAAATTTCTATTTGATTTTGGAGATTTATCCCTTCTAATCTATGAAGTATAAATCCTACAAGAAGTGGGGATATAGTAAGAAATTATGATTGAAAAATCAGGAGAATTAAGGTTGTTGAAGAATCAGTAACAAAATCTCTTTAATAGTGATGATTCTTAGTAGTTTGACTACACATGAACTGGAGCAGGATGCGTACCCTGCACTGTTTTCACCAGTATTTCAAATTGCTTTTAATGAAGATGAGACAACAAGCTCTCTGAGGTTCATAAGGATAGAACAGCTTTCTTCAATTTCTGATTCTATAAAGAATGCAACTCACAAAAGCATGCATGTGACTTTGGATTTGAGGAGACAGTGGCCTGGGTTTCAGGCATCCCCAGCTGTTTACCAGTTAGTTGGTATATGCAAAAGCCCACAATGCATAGTGGAACTTCAGCAATTACAGTTTTCTTATCAGTTCTTTATCATTGCCATTAGTATTCCTCTTCCCTCTCAAAGACCTTCAACATCACTAGTTTTCAAGATTTGTTGTTTCTTTCTCTCTTCCCAAATTCTACTCATTACATTCATCTGATCTCATGGCTTCACATGGTAAAGTCTGTTCCTAGGTTTTATTCATTTTTTCCTTTAAATGTATGATTGTACTCTGAAAATATTTACATATGGTTTCTACAGTGATCTTAAAGCTGAATGAACCCAATACTAAATTTATCACTGTTTCTGAAAAGAATTCTTTTGCACATTTCTATCTCAAGAAACAGTATTTCTAATTTGATTCAACTCAAAAATCTGAAAAAAGTCTCTATACAAATCCAACTTCATTCACAATGTTCAATTAGCCATAAATGAATATTCCATCTAAAATATTGCTGAGTGTTTGAAAACCTTCATTTGTATTACATTTATATTACTGCTTTCTTAGGTTAGGAGAATAATCTCAGTTTAATTACTGTCAGATCCTTCTAAATTATCTTTCTGCTTTTAGACTTTACCAAAATTTTGCTTGGTAAACTATTTTTCTTTCTTTCTTTCTTTCTTTCTTTCTTTCTTTCTTTCTTTCTTTCTTTCTTTCTTTCTTTCTTTCTTCTTTCTCATTCTTCCCTTCCTCTCTAATCAAATTAACCTCCACTGTCAAGCATATAAAGGAATTTAAATGTCCCTTTCTAGTTCTTTTAAGTCCTTTGCATTCTTTCTTTCTTTCTTTCTTTCTTTCTTTCTTTCTTTCTTTCTTTCTTTCTTCTTTCTCATTCTTCCCTTCCTCTCTCCCTCCCTCCCTCCTTCCTTCCTTTTTTTTCCCTATGTATTTGGTTGTTACAGGGTCTCACTATGCAGCTTGGACTCTTGATTGTCTTCCTGTTTTCAGCCTCCCCAGCTCTGGGATTGCAGGTGTATGCCGCTACACCTAGACTCTGGGGCCAGCTCAGCCTGCCCTTGGGCAAGGTTGGTGCAGCATGTGGTATGGGGATCAAACCCCAGGACCTGTGCTTGCTTAAGCTTGTTTGATCAGGCACTTTAGTCCACTGAGCTATCTTGCCAGCCCTGACAACTATGTTCTTAAGCAGAACTCTCTTATAGTTTTCATGATCAGTATTTCCAATGACTTGCATTTTAACTCATTTTAAAGCCTTTCATTCAAGTAGTCCAGTAGACCACTTCTTCTCATTTCCTACTATTTTCCTTTTCCATGATTTCAACACAAGAAACTCTAATTTATAGTTTTTTCCACATATTGTTTCATCTGCCTCATCCCTCTCATCTACCATGTAAAATACATGTATGTAATGTGTACAGTATTTCTATAAGCCTCAATTCAGACACATTTATTACAACAAAAATTTCTGTTCACATGTCAGTAAAGATTAAAGAATTATCTAATTTAACTGTCCTGAAATTGTGTCAGCACTGTATTTAGATATATGAGTGACAAATATGTGTTGTTGTTTGTATGTTTCTAAATATAGAGGAGACACAGCTGCTTTGGATATAATTTAGACCATTTGATCCTGCATTTCAACCCTGATGCCATAATCAGTTGGGAATTCTAGCCTCTTAATGCACAGATAAACACAATTTGCATGATAGGTGATGTAGTAATTGGAGAACACAGTATTAGGTTATAGATATTGCCACAGTGGTTTGAACCCAATCTCAAATAACAGTGGAATCTAATTCCATATCACTGAAATATGAGTTGGCATTATGAGTGACATGATTTGATTAAATGAATATAGTATACATAAAGTTGTGTGAATTCTTAACCTATGCTTTAAGAAGTTTCCAACACTCCTGCTTCTTCTCGAAACCTAGGACGTTCTCCTGAAATAAAACATGAAAAATACTAAGTAAATCACATAAGCAGGTCACATCACATATATTCCAAGCAGCCAAATGAGGACACAACTGCAGACTCATTGCAGAACCCATCGGAAAAATCATTCAGTTAGGCCAACTCAAAGGTATGTGAGTAAGACGTTTTGTGCTTTATGTCTCTATGGTTTTGGTGGTTTGGTATGCTAAAACCTGGATAACTTGGGGAAAATGCAACTGAATACACCTTTCAAATCAAAATTTTGTTCAATTGTGTCAATTGTGTTCATTTGATTCTAGGAAGGACATAAAGTGTTGAAGCAACTTACTTTAAGTTCATTAATAATTCAGTTGACTATAGTACTTGCCCTACGAGCAAACTGTGAAAGGTCTGTGTTCTTCTTAATTTTATGAAAAAAGGACAAAGCCAAATTTCATAGAAAAATCATAGGGGAAGGTACAGTCAAATAGCTCAGCTGGTTAAAGCACCTGATCAGGCAGACGTGGGGACTGGGAGTTCGATCCCCAGGCCTGCCGTGCTGGCCCTGCCCCCAGGCTGTGCTGAGACAGCGATGGAGACTGGGCATGGCGGCACGCGCCTGTAAACCCTGTACTTGGGAGGTCGTAAACAGGAGAATCACTGTGAGTGTGATCTAGTAGTGACACCCTGAACACCCTGTAGACCCTTCCCTAAAATACAGGAAAAAAAAGAAAGAAAATAATAGCAGAATAACAAAAGTTAATTCACTGCATATGTTATCTTTAAAATAGTTATTCAGAGCAGAAGATATGGGTATTAAAGTTTCTCTAATCAACATTAGCCCAAACCTTCCTTTTGAAGGAACTAAGAAATATTAATAGTACAATTGACTTCCATTCTTCCTTTTGTGTTCTTCTTGGTAAGTTTTCTTCGCTATCTACATAGACAACATACTTTGTTGTTTTTTTAAATCTAAATTGTATCACTTTGTCTAGGACTGGCCTGATAGCTCAGAGGGCCGGCCTGATAGCACAGTAGACTGAAACACCTGCTTAGGCAGATTAGAGCAGCCGGGTTTCGATCCCCAGCATGCCATGCTGGCCCTGTTGAAACTGGGCGTGGTGATGCACTCCTGTAATCCCAGCACTTGGGAGACTGAAAACAGGAGAATCACTATGAGTCAGATCTATGCAGTGAGACCCTGTAGACCCTGTATCCCGGTACTAAATGCTAAATAAATAAATGAATAAATAGTATCACTTTGTCTCAAAATCCTCTCTCTATCCAATAAGTCCTTCCCTTGAGACACTGATTCAGTCCCATACTATTGAATAACTGATAAATACCAATAAACACCTTGATTTATTTTTCCAGTACTGACATTACTCCTGACCAACATTATACCTCTACTTTATATGTAATTAGTAACCCAAATATCACATATCTATAAAAACATCATTTTAATTCCCTTTAAAATTTGCTCTATTGTGTTCTCTATCTTCATGCAAGATCCTCTAATTGTTTAAAAAATTTGGAGTCATCCTTAATTTTTCTCTTCTCTGCTTCCAATTCCCAAAGAAACCTTATTGCCTCTGTAAGTAAGATTTTGGTAAGCAGACCGTTTTTCATCTCTATTCCACTCCAGCTGGCTTTTTACTCAAGCCTTCCATCTCCTTTTCCTGGATAATGGATGTGACCAAATAGACTGGTCCAGTTCTGTCCTCTCTTCTGTAAAAATCAGATGGATTCTTTCAAAAGATAAAATCACCTCTTTCCTGAATTTCAATGTTTTCATTTCTCTGTCTTAGAGTAAACCTGTCTAACACTATATCAAAATCTGATACAATTTGGCTTTCTATTATCTCTTTTTTTATTTTTTGTGTGTGGTACAAGGTCTCACTATGCAGCCCAGACTCATAGGGATCCTCCTATCTCAGCCTCCCCAGCACTGGGATTATAGGCTTGCACCACCACGCCAGACTCAGTCAATGGCTCAGCACACCCAGAGGTGGGCCAAAGTGGCATGTGGTGCCGGGGACAATTACCTCTTGGAGTCCTCTTACTCTATTAATTTTCTTGAATATCTATTCTGTTTACATGGTTTTCATTCATTATTCCTCAAATCAGCCAGGCAGGCAAGCTTTTCCTGAGATTTCTA
>NW_004524666.1:2348778-2353143 GCF_000260255.1 Octodon degus | reverse complement strand
CCCCGATTGCTTAGTCACATTTACATCCTCCTTTAAGAGTTTATAATTTTTGCTTGAGACGTGAAATCAGGAATTCACTTCATGCCTCTTTGGTGAATGCTGACTCTAAGCAAAATTGTGAGTCCAACAATATTGTCTGAGATTTTCTTCACTTCTCCTTCTATACAGCCTTCCTTCTTTGTAGAAAATTTCTGACTTACAATCTCTATTGATTTCCAAAAAAATATTTCCTAAGCATAAGTATAAACATAAAACAATAACTTTCATCTTCCAATATTTGCCATATTCACTACTCTCCTATTTTTGATTAAAAGTGCAGGTGCTTAAAATAAACAAATTATAAATTTTTCTGTGTATTCAGTGATCGTAACCTTTAATCTCCTGCTCCTCATCTATATGCCAAGATGCAGATGTTACCATTCCTCAGGAAGGCATCTACATGTGGTCTACAAAGGCCTCACTTGAGGCCAGTATGCTAAAGCACACTTCAGGGTATCCTTTAGCACTTGCCTCCTTGCACAGTGTACAATTGCAGCTTAAGGGACATATAAAGGTGTACAAAGGAATATATGTATATAATTTTATTTCTGTAGATTATACGTATCAAAGTAACTATGTGTTCTCATTTAGATAAACATAATTTCAATGAAAGTTCATGTACATATTTATATAAAACATGTTCTAGAATGGTGATAGAAAAGATGAGTTTATTGTTAAGATATTAATTTTATTTTCAATGATTTTTAGTAGGAGGAAAACATTCTAAAATGAGAAATTTGCTGAATTTTATCTAATGTTTCACCAAAACAATATTGGTTTTTAAAGGCATTACCATACTCTATTAATTTATAAGAAGCAGTTTTACTTCCTTGAACACGAGGATTCTTACACTGATTTGAACAATACAGTATGGCGGATTAAACAGTATGTGACTTCTCATTAAAGGTCATACTTCTTCACCTTCCTTGATATTCTCACACTGGGAAAAGCCAGAAGCCTTATACACAGCCAACTTACCCTGAACTTTCAAGCTAACCAGCACCTTTCTAACTACACTCACAGAGTGAAACCCTGTTGAGTAGTCCTGACCAGCTCAGGGAATGGCTGAATATAACCCAAAAATCCCAATGCCAATACAAAGAACAGAAGAATTGCTCAGCTGAGTCTCACAAAACTGAAGTCACATGAAATCTCTGGAATTGAGTAGAATGACTGCTCTGCGTAATTCAATTTGTAATGGCTTGCAACAACAATATACAACTGAAAAACTCTTGTTAAAGCTTTTTAAAAACTCATTTTGTTTAAAAAACTTTCCAGACAAGGGATATGTGGAACAGGTTCAGGTAGTATGAGATCCAAAAGAAAAGAAAAGTCAAGGGCTATAATAAAAATATTTTCAAATATAAAACAAAATTTTTGTTCAAAAATAGATTAAATATATCAATAATAGAAGCATGGTGGATGTGGGAGCCATGTGGTGGATTAGTAAGCTAGATATATAATTATGCCTGGGACAATCATGTAGGAATAAGACTGGATATTCAATCTGATCCCTGGATCTTTCACATTTTTTAAAAAGATATGCTTGTTATTCTTAATAAACAAGTAGAGTAAGAATTCATAAGAGAAACAGAGTGCTAGTTTTCTCTGATTCTTGTATAAAGAGCGGTATCTTTATGCAATACACAAGTATGTGTTACAAGAATTCCATCAGGCACAGGAGTCTAAGCTTTAAGGCCTCAGTGTTAGAAAAAAAAAAGAAAGAAAGAAAAGAAAAAGAATAAAAAGAAAAAAGGCAGGTAAAGTTTTTACTTTAACATCTAAAATGTCACTTGTCTTAAAGGAGGGTGTAGTAGAAAGTGTCTTTAATAAATCATAATTGAATTTCCCCTCAATTTCCTTCCATTAGACACTAGGTTTATGTCTGAACATGAAGAAAACATGGTTCCTCTGTGGTCAGTGATGTGCCCCAGTCCAGAGTGGAAGCCAGCTGGGGAGACTCCCTGGAGCTCAGTCCATCATTAGTTCCATCATGAGGAAGGGAAGGGGCCACATTTCTCCTATGAGAAAAATGTGGCCCAGTTTTTCCATACTTCAAGCCCTTCTTCTGGCTTCAAAGAATTTGGAAGCAGAAGTTCTGGGGAAGGCTATGGCTGTGACTGTGGTTCTACTTCAGCAACTTAGACATTCTGAGATGAATAGGTAACCTGGAGCTGCTGCTGCTGCTTCTGCTGTGGTGGTGGTGTCTGTTCTTGGGGGGTTTGCTGTGGTGGCTATTGCTGGGGGTCCCATATATGGACAGTCCAAGCTGTATTCTGGTACATGCCTGTCACAGCCTGCACAGCTACTGGAATGTGGATGTTGCCATTCATGAACTGTGCTGGAAAGAGAATTTGCAAGGGTCTTCATGACTTCTTCATGAGAGTTTTTCACTACAGATTTGGTACCCACCATCTTCTCCTTGTCATCCTCCAGCTTTACAGCTGCCAAGGCCGTGGATAAGCTACTGACACAAACTTCATTGTAGGCTTCCTGGGGAATGGCAATGTGGGTAATGCTTTGTTGGTGAGGGTCCCCCCGGGGCTGGGCAGAATAAACAAGGACAGTCCAAGTTTCTTCTGTAGGGCTAGTAATGGTCCCAGTGGCACTGTACAGGTGGGTACTGCCTACTGTCAGCAAGTCTGGCCTCAAAGACACATAACTCTGTTATTGGTCCTGTGGAAAGGCCAATACAGTGGCCACCAGCTGCCCTGAAATGGTGTACAACACAGATGGCACTGAAGTGGCTGGGTCTTTGCTCGAACTTGCTTGTCCACTCACCACCAGTGTTCAGCCACAGACCCAGCAAGAACAGCAGATCCTGGTTCAGCAGCCACAACAGGTTCAGGTACAGGTAGATGTATAGCAGTCTCCACAGCAGGACTTGGCTCAGCAGCTTTCCCTGCAGCTCACCATTCATCAGCCCACCGAGCAGCCCATCCAGGTCCAGGTGCAAATCCAGGGCCAAGAACCACAGTCAGCAGCCCCTTCAATCTAGACCCTGTCTCTGCAAAGCCCCAACCCCTCACAGCTGCAAATGGCCCAGACCCAGGTGCAGCATGTGCAGGTGGTCCAGCAGATTCAGGCGGCTGAAATTCCAGAGGAGCACATCCCCCATCAGCAAATCCAGGCTCAGCAGGTTGCTGGCCAGTCTGGTTGCTGGGGTTCAGCAGATCCAAATCCAAACTGTGGGTGCTCTTTCCCCACCATCATCCCAGCAGGGATCTTTCATTTTGAACACTCACTGTTCCCCTGCTCAGCTGCTGTGACCAAAGCATCCTCCACCACAGCGCTTCTTCCTTAGAACAGGCCAATCTGCAGGGAATCCTCCTCCTTCACATTTTGAGTGTCACGTATTGTGTCCAGTGACAAGAAAGTTGACATAGACAATAAATAGATGTTGATGAAAATCTATAGATGATAGATAGACAGATAGATAGATAGATATGATATAGAGTGGAGAATCAGTGAAATGATTGGGTTACAACTCCTCATATTCAACTACATTTTGGAATCTAGATGTAAACCCAGGTCTACAAATCTCTTGTTTAGAACATAGATTTAGAAGACCACAAACACTCTCAGTTTTGGATTCATTTAGCATAACATCAAGTGGCATGTGGGTAGTCATATTTAATCTGAAATTTGTACAATATGTTATTATTTATTACTTATTAGCTCCATCAGTGAAGAAATAAATCTTGAGTTAGGTGCAACTGACCTGTAATGATATGGGTTATAGAAAATAATGCTCATGCCATGTCTGCATTTTTGATATTTGATGCAATATAAATATCATGTATGCTCATAATTTTATAAAAACAATTCCATAATTTTGGAAACATATATTATCCATTATTTCATGCTCTTTTGAATTTCCCCTTGGTCACAAAACTGGTCCCCACTTTATTATTCAGTAAAACCTCTGTCATTTATTCATGTTATTTCTGTTCTTATTTTCTATAATTACATCATTAGAGACACATTCATTACATTTAGTGCTGTGCCCAAGGACATGTCTGATTTGTTCATCGATTAACACAATGCCTGTCTTTCTGATATTTTTTCCAAATGTTATTTCTTGAATGAACCAATTAATTAGCATAAACTTGAAAGAAATTTGTCTTTGGTTTATATGTTAAAATTGACATTTTCTTTTCAGATTTCTATTTGATTATGATAAAAAAAACCCTGAAAATTCTATTACCTGATCCAGGAAGAAAAATATATGAGGATAGTGTTGGCCCAAATAATATTAAAGAATTTGTATCAATCATAAATATAAAATAAACTCACAAATCCACACAATAATTTTGGTATTTAATT
>NW_004524666.1:2347614-2348678 GCF_000260255.1 Octodon degus | reverse complement strand
ATCTGCAGGGAATCCTCCTCCTTCACATTTTGAGTGTCACGTATTGTGTCCAGTGACAAGAAAGTTGACATAGACAATAAATAGATGTTGATGAAGATCTATAGATGATAGATAGACAGACAGACAGATAGATAGATGATAGATAGATAGATAGATAGATAGATAGATAGATAGATGGTAGATAGATATGATATACAGTGGAGAATCATTGAAACGATTGGGTTACAACTCCTCATATTCAACTACATTTTGGAATCTAGATGTAAACCCAGGTCTACAAATCTCTTGTTTAGAACATAGATTTAGAAGATCACAAACACTCTCAGTTTTGGATTCGTTTAGCATAACATCAAGTGGCATGGGTAGTCATATTTAATCTGAAATTTGTACAATATGTTATTACTTATTACTTATTAGCTCCATCAGTGAAGAAATAAATCTTCAGTTAGGTGCAACTGACTTGTAATGATATGGGTTATAGAAAATAATGTTCATGCCATATCTGCATTTTTGATATTTGATGCAATATAAATATCATGCATGCTCATAATTTTATAAAAACAATTCCATAATTTTGAAAACATATATTATCCATTATTTCATGCTCTTTTGAATTTCCTCTTGGTCACAAAACTGGTCCCCACTTTATTATTCAGGAAAACCTCTGTCATTTATTCATGTTATTTCTGTTCTTATTTTCTATAATTGCGTCATTAGAGACACACTCACTACATTTAGTGCTGTGCCCAAGGGTAAGTCTGATTTGTTCATCAATTAACACAATGCCTGACTTTCTGATATTTTTTCCAAATGTTATTTCTTGAATGAGCCAATTAATTAGCATGAACTTAAAAGAAATTTGTCTTTGGTTTATACTGTTAAAATTGACATTTTCTTTTCAGATTTCTATTTGATTATGATTAAAAAAATCTGAAAATTCCATTACCTGATCCAGGAAGAAAAATATATGAGGATAGTATTGGCCCAAATAATATTAAAGAATCTGTATCAATCATAAATATAAAATAAACTCACAAATCTGCACAATAATTTTGGTATTTATT
>NW_004524666.1:2340164-2346369 GCF_000260255.1 Octodon degus | reverse complement strand
TTTATTTTTCATGAAGTAAGTGTTTTCTTTAATTGAAAAGCTAACAAACTGTCTAGTTACATTTCTCCCCTAAAACACAAACTCGGTAGTTACTGAGTCTCTAGGCAACATATTCAAAGATGAGATTAAAAATTTTAAAACAAATCAAACAAGTCCTCAGGTTCAACTAAGGGAGTCCTGCTACATGCAAGCTACTCTGTACCTTTGATATTGCTTGACTCTAGGAGGCTGGAAGACATTCTAAACAACCCCACTTAGAACAGTTATTTCAAGTATCCTTTTTCCAGTTTCCAACTTCTGAATAAAGATAACATTTTAACTCTACTGCAGCAAACTTTTGTAAGTTATTTTATTTACAATGCCAACTTTGCAAAGCTCACTAAAGTAACTGGACAATAAACTATGCAGAAATCACTTTATATAAAGAGCGAAAGTTCAAAATGTTTGTTTTCTATAGAGAACCCATAGTTACAGTTTTATTCAGAGTAAAGAAAACCAGAACTTTTGCTCAGACTGGAAGAAATTCAGCCATTGGTTTAGCCTCTGTAACTCAAACTACACATGCAGTGAGGACAATACAATGCTAATACAATTGTTTTGCTGCTACATTTGTCTTTTGTTTGTCTAATATTAACAATTATAAACAGAGCAGTGCAGCTAGTATTTGGAACAATCCTTATAGTGTTACAGTGTTGGGCACAACATTTCACTTCTCTTCACAGCGCTGGTTCTCCTTGTGTACCTGGGCTTTCTCCTCTTTAGTAAAGTCATTTTTGATATTAAAAGTCTTGTGAATCTCCTCAGGAGTTTTCCCCTTGATCATATTGCATGTAACATCAAGCAAATCTTTGATATGTAGGTAGTTTGCTGCCAGAATAAGTTCAAAAATGGTTGTTTGGTCAACTTTCATGAATTCTTGGTCCCAAACAGGAATGTCATCTGTTCACTTTTCTTTGTTTTTGTCATCCTCAGGAGGAGGAGGGTCATCCTTGTGGTGACTGCACCACCAAATGACCTTTGTTAATATTCCTGCATTAACATTTGTTAGAGGAACTGGATCAGCATCTCCTTCATCATCCATTCCCAAATCTTCCAACATGGTCTTGATTGTCACAGACTGTTCAGCAATTTCAACATCAACTTCCAGTATTTCTCCATCAGAACTCTGCAACTTAATTGAAGGCATGCTGTTTGGTCTCTAAAAGACTGCGGGTCTGAGGCAGATGAGAGCAGCAAGATGTTCCCACAGGTTGGAGAAAGGCGGTGGACAAAGCCACTATTTTTGTTTTTTTTTTTTTTTTTTTGTGGTACTGGGGATTAAACTCACGACCTTGCACTTGCAGGCAAGTGCTTATTCTACTGAGCTATCTCCCCAGACCTAAACTTATCTTTTTGAAAATGTTTTTAAATTGTTAAGTTCAAATATGTGTATCATTTTTCTTTATGTATTTTTAAAGATTTTTATTTAGCATTCTTTTGTATATTTTTTAATTTTGAAAAATTTTCTTTCAATTATATAATTAATTCATATACATAAGCTTCTGTTTCATAAACCATCTTTTAGACTAATTACTAAGATAACTTTTTAATTGGCTACTCATAATATACGTAATAAATATTTTAAAATATACTCTGTAAATGGTGCAATTGAAAAGAAATCCTTGTTTATTTGATATTTCTTCTGAAATACAGAAATTAATTTCACACTAAGGAAGTTGATTACTACTCAAATAAGTTTCATTGAAAGACCAGCAAAAAAATTATTTTTAATAGTCTTCCTTACCTGCTTTTCTATCTAACAACTTGAATATAAATCCACTTCTTTTTACACAGTTTATCCAGACTGTCTTTGCTAATAATGACCAGAAAATTGATGACTACTGTCTCTAGCGTCTGACCTAGAGAGTTCTGTTTCGCTAGTACTTCTGCGCAGTTCAAGGAGACCACAAAGCCAGGAAGTGAGAAGAAAAGAGAAATTTCTCTGAGATTAAAATCCGGAAGCTAACACTTCTAGATAATGAGGTTTCTGAACTGATAATTCTGTTCAGACTTTTCTGCAGAATAATTTAACAACTCTTTTCTAATAAACATATTCAAGTTCAACTGAGTCTATTCAGTTCATCATTATGATAAACCAGGACTTCATACTTTTCATGAGCAAGGAGAATTATATGAGATGTATGTAAAAATCTTCATTTAGTAGAAGAATTATTTTCATGTAAGTCACATGCTCTGGAACAATATTAAAAGTTCTTTTGTTGTAATTCTATGAAAATGAACAATGATTGCTTAATTCTCAAAATCAATTTTTGTTGTACACTTTTGCTGTTATTTTATTTCTAAATTTTGGATAAATATTCTAAGCTATAGCTAAGACAATTTCTACATTGTCTTCTTTTGGTGTGTGTTTTACTGATAACCTAAAAAAATGCTGTTAAAACTCTACAGTGCTGTCTTTGTCATATACAGGGTCATGTTTCTCTCAGTAAGATTGCATTTATATTGGATGGTTTGATCTATTGCTTCTATTTTCCTCCTTAATAGCTATTATTTCTGTCCTATTTGTCCTTCATCATTTTCTTGAGTAAAATCCAATCCTGCACATTTTGAACAGAGGGAAACTGTGGATGATCTTTTCAACATTAATCTCATCATATTAATGATAACAGCATATTCTTTTCAATTGTTTTTGACTCCCCTGTCTTTCTATCTGAAAATACATAGGTGACCCAAGAGAGTACACTTTCAATCTGAACCTGTTGTGGCAGTGAGAATCCCTGGATTGCAACTTCATTAGTCTTTTTACACACATTCCCAGTCTTTTTATTTTCTAAATGACATTTTGACAAACTTTCTGTTATTCGAGCTAATTGCTATTACAACACACTTTTTTCTTTTCTTTTTTCTAATTTTTCCTTTTTGATTGCAAGTGGACCTTTTAATAAATATAATTTCTTCTCTGTTTCAGAAAGCATGGGTGTGGACTGCATTACATTATATTTAAAGTCAATTTGCAAATTATTTTGAAGCATTATGTGATATATTGCTGATAATGTATTTACTAATGTCATGCTCTTATTGTTCTGATATTATACTTTATCTGTTATATTAAAACAAGCATACTGCAGGAGCATTTCTCTACTGAGTTATGCACCATTGCCAATTTATTGGATCCAATCAATAAAATAACTTAAATCAATTTAAAAACACTATGTTGGGAATATCTTGCAACAAATTGATAGCCTGTTTTATTTTTAATTTGAAATCTTTTCTGAACCACAAAACCTCAATCAATAATTATATTAAAGCAATGGCAATCAACAATATTTAAATAAAATACATACTGTTCTATGTATTCATATTTGAATCATAATTTTCATTCCAATAAAAGTCTATTTCCTTACCTAATTTTATCTTAATTAAAAGTTAATCAGTACCTTCAGTTGTTTATTCATAAATATATATTGACCCCTAGTATGTGCCACTCATTAAGGGTAAAAAAGATAAAGAGGTCAATATTGCATTCTCTGGAAATGTAATACAAAAATATCAATTACTTTCAAATATATTCAAAGAAATTTATCACATTAATCATGAGTACATAGAAGGATGATAAAACTATAATTTCATTGCACTGCTACATTGAATAAATGCCTAGAAAAATTCCTATCATATACATTTGATTTGATTTGATTTATCAGAGTGCTAGAGAAAACAGATTAGGTTGTCACATCAAAGTTTATAGGTTACTTAATGATAAAATGAAAACATAACTTAGTTATACAGAGTGTAGGATAAAAAAGAGTAATGAACATTATGATTGGCACCTGGAAAGAATCAAATACGTTCCCTGAATAGAATAATTTTTTTAGAATGAAAACTATAGTATCAGAGGCAATTAGAATCCAAGTTGTAAGATGATAAAGAAAAACAGAAAAACTAAAACAAAAATGCTAGGGAAATAATTTGTGGCAGAGAAAGAGATGTAAGTTCTGGTTATTAGTATCTGGGACAGATTTAAGAAAATTTTAACAGTTGAACTAAGTTTTATGGGATTGTCACTGTGTGTGTGTGTGTGTGTGTGTGTGTGTGTGTGTTGCAGAAAAGGAACTCCAGGCATGGGAGGAGCATAGATAAAAGCCCATGTGTGACATGTGGACCATATATGGCCAAAAACATCCCTTGTGTAAAAAACCTGCATTCCTTTTATTTAATTCTAAAAATAAGTAGTAATGTCTATACAACATAGTGTTTGTCACAGATGGTTCTGGAGGGTTTAATAAAGTATCATAGACTAAAATGGCTTCTAAACCACAAAAGTTTGTTTCTCACAGTTCTGGGTTCTGTGAAGCCCAAGATCAACAAATGAGCAGATCCAGTGTCTGTCGAGGATCTGTTCTCATAGTCAGCCATCATCTGCCTCCAACATGGAAGGAAGAGATAGGGCCCTCCTGAAGCCTCCTTCATGTGGGCCTGCATTCTATCCTTGAGAGTCTCCTCTCTTGCCTCAGTTACTTCCAAAACACACCACCTGCTAATACCATCACATTGCGTGTGAGGATTTCCATGTATATTTGGAGGGGGACGCAATCCTTCCTACCATAGAAATTTCCCTCTCACATGTAAAATAAGTGCCAACAGACCCACACAACAAAATAAAAGTGTTTCACTAAAAATAACACAACATCCTAAAAGGTCTTTGAGTTTTCAAAATCACTTTTAAGATTAGTGTGAAGTTGTGGCATTATGGTTCTTTAACCATTATGCTTAGCAATTTTTTCACCTAAATAAATTTACTTCTAAGCCTCCTTTCAGGAGTAGTATTTATAATATGGTCTAAGAACCATTAATGAAATAAAAACTGTCATTAATCTGCCATGTGATAAGTACAGAAAATAAAAGTGAGCATATGAAAACTTGTGCAAAATTTGACAAAGTAACTTTAGGTCACAGATTTGACTTATATTTTATCTTTTAAATTTCTCTAATAGTTCATTTTTATTACTACTGTATAATAAAAATTAGAAGTTTTAAAATTCACCTATTTTTTTTACCACTCAAATTCTGAAAACATTCCATATATAAATTTGGTTTTAAAAGTTTATTTGTGGGCCTGCAAGATAGGGCAGTGGACTAAAGCTCCTGCTTAGGAAAGCTAGGCAAGCTCAGGGACTGGGATTCGATCCCTAGCAACACATGCCGCGCCAGCCCTGCCCTCAGGCCCTGAGCTGGTTACCAAGTCCAGGCCTGGTGGCACATGCCTGGAATCCCAGCACTGGGGAGGCTGAAAACAGGAGGATCGCTACAAGTCCAAGCTGCATAGTGAGACCCTGTAACAACTAAATCCATTAAAAAATTTTTCTTACTTGGAAACTATAAGGGTTGTGTACATTTGTAGTTATTATTTAACTGACTTTTATACAAACCGAGATGACTTTGGCTAAAATTTTCATTCTGAGACACTTGAAAAAATAAAGCAGGATCATAGGGGAAGCACGGTTCTAAGATGCTACATTCTCAGTTATTGCTAAATTTACTTTCTCAAAGAATTCAGTGAAATATAATAGCAGTACATAGATACTTACAAATTTGCTTAGTATACTCTAATTGTATATAGATTTTCTATTTTCAATTAATTTGTAATGGGGAGCAGTTCTTCTTAAAATGACCAAAATCAATTCCTTACCATCCTGGATTATCAGTTTGGGAGTTAGCCAGGCTGAGGTGGATGTGGAATCCATTCTGGCTGTACTATGTATAAATATGACCCTACATCCTTTTAGGAGTTCTTCCAGCTGTTACACACACAGAGTTTCTTTTGGAGCAGACATTCAGTATAAAATCAACCAATCCTTCCTTATGAGGAGTTTCAAATTATGTATTAATTTCCCTGTAATTTTCAGAAGACAGAAAAGAACCCTGAAGTTCTTTGCCCCCAAATAGTTTAGATTGCAGAATCTTAACTTTAGAGCTGGGTGAGTAGCAATTAAGGTCATTTATCTGTGATCTGGAATGAGACAGGAGCTCCACTGGGAAGTTGGTGAGAAGATCTGAGTTGGAGCAACCAGGAAGGCAAGCAATTTGGGTGCAACAATGATTTCTCCCTACTTTGCTGATATCTAAGTAAAAGCACTGAGATTCTTTCTATTGTATAAATGCTACTTTATGAATCAGAAAATGGAATAACTTCAGTCACAGGTATGCA
>NW_004524666.1:2330843-2331950 GCF_000260255.1 Octodon degus | reverse complement strand
GAAGCAGAGTTTTTCAGTCTTTTGTAATTTGATCTAAGTCAATTTTCTCTACTTTCTAAGACAAAATGCCCAACAAGATGTTTCAGTCTACAGTTGGCTGACTCCAAGGTAGGGAGGCTTCATAGAGGAGAGAAATTCACTGTTGGCAGAAAACAGGAAAAGCAACAAGAGAGGACAGGAAAGCAAGCCTCTTCCATCCTTTATATTATGTGGGGCCAGGGAGATGGCTCTGTAGATTAAGAGCTTGCCTTGCAAATGCAAGGGCCTAAGTTCAATCCCCAGTTCCACAAAAAAAAGTTCCTATATTATATGCAATTTACCCACCCTAGGGAGGCACACTTGTGAGGATTTACCCATAATCCTAGCATTAAATTATAAATCTATCACAAAGACTAGATTGATGTGCCGAAGCCCACCTCCATGACTACATGAGGCTCTTGGGGCAATGCCAAACACAAACCATAGAATTCCCCAAATTAAAAACTCCTTGGCAAAGGAGGAAGTTAGATCCCATCATGGTCATTTACTTTGGAAGTACTAAATTTGTGTCTAAGGTGTCAACAGCTCCCAATCTGTAAATGTCCATCATCATGCCTTGTGCCATTTCTGTGATTCCTTGAATCCTGAGTTAGAAAGTACCACCTTTCTTCCCACCTTGTGCGATTCTAAATGTCAGCTTGGTTTGCATTCTTGCATTTTACAAAACCAATTAGGATACATTTCTTAGCAGCAGGAATTATACCAAATTTCATGTTTCTCAAATTTTTACACTCATTTCATCCTAAAATCAGATAAGCTCGGAGTAAGCATAAGCATACCAGACCTGCAATTCTGTCCCTTTCCTAGGCACCTTATTTGTCTCTTCCAAATTCAACACCTCTCATTTAGAAAACAAAATCCTACAATGACCTCCTGCAGTGAGTTAGTGTTTGATGCAAAAGAAAGTGTGATAAAAGAATATAAGACCAAGATCCCTGCTTAATCAGATAAGTAATCTGTAACCAGGCAAAGGGAACTCAGCTTTTTGCAAAGTCCCTTTCATAGGCTAATGTCAATGGCTTCATTGTTTTCCAATTTAAGTGATATGATTCTTTAGCTCTGCTCATG
>NW_004524666.1:2328228-2329523 GCF_000260255.1 Octodon degus | reverse complement strand
AAAATAATAGTGTGTTCCTTATTAACTACATCCTTTCCACTTGGTTGTTAGGCAAACATACAATATCTTCCCCTACCAGGTTTATGTCAAACTTCAATCATTGTTGCCTAACCTCTCCACAAAGCTCCTTGAAGCCCAACTTGTGGGAAATTAAAGCAATTTTTCCATCTTTTCAGGAGAACAGGGGAGAGAAGAAACATCATTTAATCTCTGCATTTTTGAAAGACAGTTTACTTTCTTTAATTATCAGCCATGTGTTTAGAATCTTTAGATGGGCACAAGTGGAGAACTGAGTTTTACTCTCCTAGTTTTACAAGTCCTACATCAAGTTGTCTAATGAAACCTGCACATAAAAAAGGACTCTGGTGTCAGTTTGGCACTCCTTGTAGTTTCTTCAACTTCTGGAATATAGTGAAGATGATAAAGAGTAACATTTTCTTGAGCAGTCATATAATATAATTATACTTTGCGAGTAAATAATCAAAGAAAATTCAATAATATCAGGAAAAAAATAATAAAATAAGATTTTAGATAATGCAACAAGAGATAACCAAATAAAGGAAAGCTGTCCTACAGAGATAGCATAAATAGTAGAAAAAGCATGGAATACACAGATAATATGATCACTTATTTGTTAAAATTTCATTACTAAAAAGAGACATTAGGAATTAATGTATGTGATTTTAATAATATTTAGAATTTCAAGTATATTTTAGTATCCTAAAGAGTGGGAATGAAAGCAATATACTACAGTAAGATTTTTTCAAAACATAAAATAATAACGTGTTAAGTAATGATTATCCAGTTGGTTTTCAATACTTTGTAATGTCTAAGTCAAATATGACTTTGATATAGAACATACATGGACCCTTGTTTTAATGATAAATTAAAGCTGAAGGAACAATGCAAATTGATAGGGCAAAATTTGAATGGAGGATGAGGAACAAAAGTGACATGAGCAAGGGACTGTAGCTTGAAGAACTAAAATGAGCAGTGATCCTGAGAAGATCAGAGTGAACAACTCACTAAACTATGTTATTATCTTTCACGGGGTCACTATGGTGATTGGGATTGGTAAATTGTACTTGGTGCTGATTATGGTTGCTTTTGGAGAATTCTGTACTTCTCATGTTTTAGGTGATTTGCTGTTAGTATGAGAGAAAGATTAGTGGTTCTTTCCATCTACGGAGATTCCCACACCTGATAGTGTGCTCAAATTTGTGGGAAGGGGAAAGGTTTATTCATACACTGATGGCAAGGGAGGATAGGCAAAGGAGATTTCTTTTATTTCCTTT
>NW_004524666.1:2323784-2327403 GCF_000260255.1 Octodon degus | reverse complement strand
GCTTGGAGGACCACGGCAGATTCAGCTCTTTATGAAAGTCTCCAGGTCATAGTCTGGCTGGTCAGACATCGTAGAGAGCTCAAGCCAGGTTGGTCCTACCTGTGTGATTTCCTTGAGCCATTCCACAGCCCTTTCCTCCAGCTCCCTGATCTGAGTCATAGCTTCATTAAAGCTGGACATTTGGGAAGACAATTCCTCCTCCTGCTTAGAGAAGCCGTTTGCTGCAGAGGACCCTGCAAAACTGGCTTCAGCCTCACCTGTCTCCATCTGCATAGGCTGCTCTCCACTAGGCCCGCTGTGGGGGTTCAATTCTTTGACTCCGTCTGCATACCTGAGTGTATTCACAGTATGTTCACAGGAGCTAATGCCTGGTGAGATCATGGAAATCATGCAGGTCTGCGAATTCTCCCCAGTGAAGGAATCCTCAGCACTTGGGTCAGCTTGCTCTCTCAGAAGGGTGTGAGTCTTGTTCTGGCCCAGAGCCCTGATACATTCCTTCATGCCCAGGAGACTCTTGTTGATTACAGTCCCACCATGTGGGTCTGTCTCTCTGTGCTTGAGGTGTCTGCACCTTACTCATTTCCTGCCAGATCCACCAGAGACCTTGCCATTCATCCTTGCTTTGGTTCAAAGAAAAATCTGGAAGCAGGCAAGGAAGCCGAGGAGTTGGAGTTGGCAAATGTCTGTCCAGAGGTCCCGCAGGCACTGCCCATGTCCATCATCTTGATGACATCCTCTGCACAGTTAACTAGGTGCTCCTGCAGTGCCACCGCCTGCACCTGTGGCTTGCCATTCTCCAGCACATGCTGCTTGGCCTTCTTATTAAGCAAGTCAGACAGCTTCCCACTGTAGATCGCAAAGAATGTTTTGTAGACTTCCAGGCCCAAGTTCTGCTGGTGAGGCTGATTCTTCAGGAGGAAGACATCCTGGGAGGCCATAGCATAGATCCCTCTGGATGCATTCTGGGATTTGCCAGCCAAGTCTCCAACCAGAGTATGAATTTTTTCCACTTCCTGTCTGCCCATATGCAAAACAAGTTGCTTTTCCTCCTTCAAAAATCATCTGTACTCATGGCTTTGTTGTGAACCTGTAGACAACCGCACTTGAAGCTGTTTCATCAAATGAAAAATCAAAACAGAATGGTTCTCCAGATACTTTGTTAAGTCCACTTTTAATTTGGGTCCATTCACCAAGAGAAGACACTTGCTTGGAGTGGAAATCACATCGATTTCTTTTCTGGTCAATTCTTGTTTATTTAGTGGCTGTTTCCTAACACAGGCACAGATCCTGTGATTTTCTATAGGGTCAGGCATAGTAAGTGGTTGACATGCCAGAGTAGCCTGAAATTCTTTAATCATCTGGGCAAACTCCCAGTTTGGAAAGCTGCTGTCATATTCCTGGGCTCGCTTTATTCTTGTTTCAGAATTCTGAGCCTTCTTCTCTTCCCATTTGTTCTTTATCTTTCCCATTTCTCTCACAATACATGATTTCCTCTGAGTGGTAGCTGGAAACTGCTTGCGAGAGTTGCTGGACACAGGCTGCTCTGCCTGCTTATCATTTTCCTGAGTGGTGACTCGAGCCTCTGGGGTAGTGAACATGTGAGTAGAGTTGCTTTGGAGGCCTTCTTTTGGAGCAGGAATTTTGGAGTTGATTGATCTGCCTTTCTGTTTCTGGACAGTCATGTGTTCCTGCAGGGCCACATTGTCCTTTACATATAAAGGAGGAAGCTTTAAGAGTTCTGGGTTTGTTGCAGCCACATCCTCAAAATCATTCTCTTTGCCCTTTGTGGTACCTCCTTCTGTCCATTCCAAAAAAACTCAGGATCTCTCCAAGTTTACAGTTCTTACTGTTGGCACTGTGAATTAATCCATTAGTGCGTTGGATCTTGATGAGGAGACTAGGAGATAAATGGAACTGAGGTGACCACTACATGGGCACTTGGAGGTCCGCGGGGAAGAGAAATACAAAAGGTCAGTAAGTCACAACTCTGCTAGGAAAGCTTTTCAGGAGGTGTAACTTTTGAAAGGTGATAAGACAAATGAGCTATATTCATTAGTAGATTAATCTGACAGTTTCAAAATTGAATATAGAATTAGGAGGTTAGAACTCGAGTCTCAGTTACTTTTCTCTTATTGCTGAGACAAAACGTCCAACATCCAAAATTAAAGGAGAAAAGGTATATTTAGCTCACAGTCATAGAGGTTTCAGTCCTCCATGGCTGAAGGCAGAGCAGCACACAGCAGAGGAACAAGATTTTATGGCAGCAGAAATAATTAAGAGCAAAATGAAGAAAAGTGATCCTCTTTTCCTGTCTTATAGCATATGCAGGCTTCCCACTCTAGGGCAGGTGCAGCACTCACTCATACTCCCAATCCCAGCACTAGGCAATGAACCATTCACAAGCTGCAGATACACTTACCTTCAAAACGCCCACTCCCATGATCCCATTCAGCTTTTGGGGGACATCTAGACCCAATCTACACCACCTTAGAAGTAGAGGCAGGTCACTGATTATGGGACCTGAAGGTATAGCATATATTCTCCCAGATTCCCCTCTTCTCTCTCACTATTGTTTCTGGATCGCTATGGGGTGTGGTTCTATCCTTCATCATTACTTTTCAGCACATTGTTCTTGTGCTAAACTCACCCTACCATGGAATTAACCCTCTGCTACACTGAGCCAAAATATCCTTTTTCTCTTTTAACTAGTGGGTGTTTGAGATCATGTTTCAGTGATGGAAAAGCTAAATAAAACAGAAATAAGTCTCAGGGATTATGAACAGAAGGTCTACCTCAAACAAGACAATGGTTCCAATGGCCAGAGTGTACAGAAAACTGAAATCATTTTACAATTTAAAACAGGTGAGGACTGGGGAGATATCTCAGTAAAATAAGTGCTTGCCTGGCAAGTGCAGGGTCCTGAGTTCAATCCCTAGTACTGCAAAATAAAATAAAATAATAAAGCAAGTGAATGATTGCACAACATAATGATACAGGGGAAAGAAACTTCCTAATCTGAAAGAATCTGGGGCGAGTTTGTGTTACCTAAAACTAAAGAATGAATTTTAGTAACAACAGAGTGTAAGAGCAGAATATATTTAATGGGGGGGGGAGAAGGCTTCTATCTGACACAGAAAAGGACTAAGTGGTTTGCCAAGCACCCTGCCTTTCTAAGCATTTTTATAGAGCAAATCCATGACACAAGGTGAGTCCAAATAGGGAAACCTAGCAACTCATAAGGTCAGAATGGGGTGGGACAAAACTATGGTCATTATATGCATGTTGTGCAGGTAAAATTGATTAAATACAGGTAAAACAGGAAAGGGAGTCACTTAGAAAGTGACATGAATACAGAACAGGGGGTAGGGATTGGGTTGGTGACTCTTCCTGGGTTTGTCAAGGTCATTAATGACTATTTAGAATATCAATCCCTATAGGCTGTTTCTAGGGAGGTATGTGGCTGAGTTTGTTTGATCTTCTGGTGAGGTCTGGGTCACAGTGGGAGTACCTTGTCTTCTAGACTGGATCCTTGGAGGATTTAGTCTTGTCTCACAGCCTGTAATATTTCTATCTGACTCACCTGCCTACAGCAGTATGGTCTCTAGTTGCATTCATTTAT
>NW_004524666.1:2318684-2323684 GCF_000260255.1 Octodon degus | reverse complement strand
GCTGAGATATTGTACTACTAATTTCTATTAGTTTATTGAAAAGAACAGTGAATTCTTGTTTGATCAATTTTGGAAGCTTATATTTGACAATCTGAACAACTAGTTTGAAGACAACAATAAGCAATATAACTATTTTAGGCAGCAGAATAAGATAGAAATATTATAGGCAATGTCATAGTGTCAGACACTCTGGAGATAATATGGAAGACAAGACCTTACAACTGTGGGAGAGACATCCACTTCTGTGGGTCAGGCCTCAAGACAAAGAGTCAACAAATGCAGCCACATACTTCCCTAAGGATTGATATTCCAGATAGGAATCAGTCTCCTAGAAGAAGCAGAAAGAGTCACTTGCCCAAGCCCTACAGGAAAAGCCCTTTTTCTGTACTCACGGCTACTTGCTACATGACCTTCTTCCTCATTTGATCCTGATCTCATCAATTTTACCTGAGCAATTGTGCTCGTAGTCTTATTGGTTGACCATAGCTTTACCCACCCACCGTGTGAGTCCCCAGTCTTTCCACCTTAGACCCACTTCTCCTCATGGTTTTGCTGTATAAAACCCATAGGAAAGGCAGGTTCTTTGAATTCCATTCACAGCCTCTTCTGTTCCTCTCTTGGACAGAAGCTTTCTTTCCCCCCAAAATATATTCTGCTTTTAGCATCCATTGTTCCTAAAATTCATTCTTCAGTTTTAGAGAACAGGAACTTGACCTAGGTATCTTTGAGATTGGGAGTTTCATTCCTTTATATCAATAGGGATGACTTCTGGTGGTACTGTTCTGAATTACAGATTGCATTCTATTGTATCTCCTCCAAAGAGAAAGAAGTCTAGAAAGCCTTTTTTTGTAAGGGCAGTATTCCCATTCATTTGGTCTCCACTTTCAAGTTCCAAATGCTTTCAAAATTTTTACATTCTAACATATTAGGATGTTGAATTCCAATGTGAAATTTAGATGATACGGATAGTCAGTCCATTGCACTGCGTATGCACATTACTCTTGTTTTCATAATATTGAAAACATATCTATGGTAAAGTTGCAAACATATTTACAATGAAAAATCCAAAGGCAGAAGAATACATAGAAGAACTCAGAGATAAAACCATGGGTAAGACTTAATAGTAAAAAATTTGCAAACACTGTTAGAACAAGTCTAATCAGTCAGGCTAATCTTTCATTATAAGTTTGCTATTCTTACAATTATGAGAAGCACAGGCAAATTTCATCCACATTTTACCAAAACATTTGCTATAATCTATACAACACTCACAGAGAAAATATGAGGGATAACTCAGTTCATAAGTGGATTTTGCCATGATGATTTGGAAAGAGGAGACTAATGGCATTATTTGGTAGTTGTGCTGTACCTGTTCTGTAATGTTCATTTAAAAATAATATATATAAGTGACTAGATTTATAACTATACATGAATAGTTCAAAGTTCAATGTATTGAATTTGGCAAAAATTGGAGAAATGAAAGTTTTTGAGAATGTTTGACAAAAGCCAGGCAAAAACTAGGAGAAACAATAATGAATGACCTTGTATTTAAAAGAAAAAAATCAATAACAAAGCTACAGACTAAGAAATTTAGCATTGCATGTAGTTTTTCCTTTATTCATGACCCAAGGAATTCAAAGCATAAGATGTTAGCTGTAGTAATACATAAGATGAGCTTGAAATATGCTTAGGTTATTTGAGTTATCTCAGTCAATTCAGTTAAATATAACTATTTTGAATATACTTTATTATGTCTTGATTTTCTTTAAGAGTAAGACCTACTGTATAAAGAAGTGGGAAGAGTTTAAATGAATAAGTACCGAACTAAGCTCAATTACATTCTCTAAAAATAAATACTTAATAAATATATTTACCACTTGCAAATATGTATAACATACAGATTAAAATAAGTGAATAATAAGTAAAACATGGATATACTGATCAAAGCATAATGATCAATATGAATTGAAAAGATCATCAGAAATGTGAAGGTGTTGATATCACAATATCCATTTACCAATATATGTTCCTATTTCTTTTATTATGCTGAAATTATCTTATTACCTTAGAAAGATGTAACAAAGACTAATTACTTCAGTTTTGTAGGTGCTACCCACCCTACCAGTATGCAGCCTGGATAGAATATAAATGACACAAAGAGGGCTACTTTCTTCACTTGTTCCTTGCTGTTGCTTTGGTCTTTTGCTGCTTTTTTGCCTTCTGCCCAAGATGAACTCTTTCTCCTCTCTGTTGCCCATCTTCTTGTGTCCCTCCCCGCCTTGGACTCAGCCAGCTGAAATTTCTACAAACTATGTGCTGAAACAAATATTCCTTCCCTTAACTTTAGGTGTTGGGTATTTTGTCTCAGCAATGAAAAAAGTGAGACATCAACCGACAGAAAGTCCTAACTGTCAGCCTCTCTGAGTTAATAGCTTCATAAATAAAGAAATGAGAAGATACTAAAAATGTGGTACTTTTACACAATGGAGTATTACTCAGAATGATAAACTTGAGGCTTTCATAGGTAAATGGATGCAACTAGAGATCATACTCATAAGTGAAATAAACCAGGCCTTCACATGCAAATATCATATTGTCTTGCTAGTGTAATTACCTGAAAGGATAAATAAAATCTAGAATTTATAATACATACTATGAAAGGGAAAGAATCTGTTCAAAGGTAAGAAACACCTGCAATGAGGAAAAGGACAAAAGTAAAAGGGAAAGGAAACACAGATATACTTATGTATGTCTTCAGGATAACTTGGATAATAGTACTGATTTCTGCTGGTCAATTCAAAGGAGCAGCTAATGCTTTCTTTTATTCTTTTCCTTTTCAATTTCTTGTAACTTTTTCTTTTACCAATTTTGCATGCTTATATCAGCTAAGCTAAACAATTAATTTGAAGAAAACATTACCCAATATAGCAACTGTCGCTGTATTCCTATGGTTTTGTTTAGAGAAATTGGGCATCGTTTTTAATTTGTTTATCATTTTTCATTCACTTTAAAACATAAAGGAAAGACACATACAAAAATTAATTATTATAGAGCCAGCCAAATTGTATGTACAGTGGAATATTCCATAGATAACTTCGTATAGTGGTATTAGGCACAAGTTTATTTATTTATTTATATTTTTTATTTTTTTTATGGAACCAGGGATTGAACTCAGGCCTTGTGCTTGCCAGGGAAGCCCTGATTCTACTGAGCCATCTCCTTGGCCTCCTAGACACAAGTTTATATATTGCTCCTTTAATCCATTTCCCATTGATATCTGTTTCATTAGCATTGGTTGAATTGGGCACTAAGACAGAGAGATTCCTCTTCTCTTGACAACACCTTATTTAATCCCTCTTGACTTTCTTCTTAAGTTTTTATTTGTATTAGTGCATATGTGCAGGTTATAATGATTAAATTCATCGCGTGGAGTTGGCACATGTACATACTTCTTTTTATATCCTATTCTTTTTTTTGTGGAACCGGGCATTGAACTCAGGCCCTTGCACTTACCAGGGAAGCACTTATTCCACTGAACCATCTCCTCGGCCCACTTTATATCCTATTCTTTCTCTCTCTCCTCCCTCCATCTCCCGCTTCCCTGCTTCATAATTTTCATATACATACTCTATTCACCATATATTTCACACATGTTCTGTATTCCATATACCTTTATTACCTGAACCATAAGTCATGCATACTAAAACAGGTAGTTGATTGAAGCACCAATTTTATCTTAGAGATTAAAAAGCATAATGAAGAACTTCTAGTTTTTCAAGTCAATGAATTGAAATTAAATTTTTTATAAGCATAGGAAAACAAGTACAATGGTGTGTGGACTCTTTTAAGAAAGGATTATAGTGAGTTGATGAATAAAAGAGTATGAGAGTATAGGGAAAGATTTTGATAATGATTTTAACATAATAAAATAGTTGATAAGTTTTCAGGTGAAAACTCTATAAAATATAGTCGAAGGCACATTTTTCCCCTTGGAAAATGAGTAGTTGAGCATTCTGGAGGTTGTTAAATGGAGCTTAAATAATCATTAATGAAGGATGAACTTCACCCAGATTTCTGTCTGACAAGTTGACAGGTCTAGCAACTGGCAAGTAAAAAGATAAACATTTAGAAAAGCAAACTTGCCCAAGAGGATGCAGAAGTCAAAACATTGACTCGCTCTGACTTTAGGCATTTAGGGTACCGGACTAACTAGAACCAGAGTGATTTGAGACTGTCAAAACATAGGCACTGAGGCATTTTATGTCCTTTCCACCATGTTCAGGATGAGTTCAGGTCCTGCTGGAGCTGCGCTGGACCTGTGTCTCTGCTTGGGGACAGAACAAAATAAAGAATCATGTTTATTTAAACCTATTGTGGTGCCTACATCCAAGTCAAATTACAGTGTGTGCTCCGGGGCTGTGACACAACTGAAGGCAAGCAAGTAGAAGACAAATCCTGGAGGAACTAAGTGCAAAATAAGTACTAAATTTTCTTATTCTTTGATACAATCCATCTTCTCTCAAAATATATGCATTTCCATTGATAAAGATATACAACAGTGCACCTAAAACCAAGTTCAAAATGTGTGACATATATACCTGCAAGCCAAAATCCTTACAAAAGTTTAGGTGAAGTTTTAAAATTTGATTATAATTATTAGAAACAGGAACCATTCACATTTTATATATGAAATCTCTTGAATACATTGACTTAATAAGTTAGCTAAGTTTATTCAGAGAAATCCTATTATAATTTTCTGTTTTTAAAAGAACATTTTTAGGTAAGTATACTGTAAAATAAAGCTTATAATTTGTAAATTTGCATTTAAGTCCCCTTTTCTTAAACATTCTAATGAAAGTTAATAAATACATTGGACATTGCCCTAATATCTTGATTATTCTTTTATTCCGGTGGAATATTAAAAGTTGCCAAGTTTTGCAAGTGAGAAAAGAAAGAAGAAGGAGGAGGGGGAGGAGGAGGAGGAAGAGGAGGAGGAGGAA
>NW_004524666.1:2304442-2318489 GCF_000260255.1 Octodon degus | reverse complement strand
GTCTTCTTTGTCATTGCATTCTTCCTTGATATTCATTTTCTGATATTCTGTAACATACTGGTTGCCTGCACAACATTGCCTGAACTAAAGAGCAAGCCAGAGGGAGGGAAAAGGCATTAGATACATGTAGACATCTGCTTCCAGCCTGTGCGTTATTGCCATGGAAGTTCCAAATCACCTTGTGTCTGACGACATTAAATCAAGCAAAGAAGGCACAGGAGGTGGCTGCTGCATGCTGGCAGCTCCGCCACTGTACTCTCCGGTCAGTTTAGACTGTCACTTCTCATTAAAGAGCACTAAGTGGAGCAATTTTGATCTAGGACAAATTTGTAAAACTAATTCCACTTTTTTCTTTATTGTCTGAAACAGTAGTTAGCTTATGATACCAACTGCAATATCGAAAATCTCTGACATATTTGCTAAATTCATTTAATTGTGTTTGTTCTTTTATAATTTTATTGTGAAACTTTACAAGAATATAATGTATGATTTCGATGATTAAAAATCTCCATGCTTTTTTATAAATTTTATAACACAATGCATTTTAATTGTACTGGATATACTTTATTTTCTAAAGTGACCAGAATTTATTAATGTTTTCTGAAGTGTAGTTTACAATTTCAGTTTCTAAATATGCTTTTTTTTTTTCGGAATCAGAGATTGAACTCAGGCCCTTGCGCTTGCCAGGCAAGTGTTTATTCTCCTGAGCCATCTCCCCGGCCCTTTGATTTGATTTTCATAATCTATCTTTAACTGATGGACAAGTATATAAAAATTGAGCACACTAGTGTAATGCCATGTAACATTTAAATACTTCTGTAAATAGTGTTTAAAATAGCCAAAAATATCTATCCACAAACATTTATCTTTTCTTTCTGGAACCTCTTTTCCTCTCACACTTTTGACATGTTCAAAGCATTACTGTTGTCCGCAGTGACATTATTGTAAAGTATACTGAATTCTTATAATTACAACAACTGACACAATTTCTACCAAACTATGAGAGATAAGAATCTTCCTTAATTGCTATTGATTTATGGTACATCATCCTCTCACTTACTATTATGTTTCCTGCTATATTACACTCAGATGTCATCTTTCTTTCTATATACTTACCAGTTATAATGTATGTATATATGTGAACATACGTACCTATTCTATATTTGTTTGCTTCTGTTCTTCAATAGGCCACATCAGCCCAACTTAACATCTTCCCTCTAAAAGTGCAGCAGAAGCTTCCAAAAATTGTTTTCTTGAGATAGTGAACACTTGCCTCCTATGTGTCACCCACACGTTAGGCTGAATTAGTTTATTTGGAATTTTCAAATTACTCTTTTCATGTTCCTCTGTGTATTCAAACTATGCAATGGCAATTTGCTATTCTCAGATGAAGATGAACTCTCTAAGCAAATTGAGAATTTCACATCAGTTTGCTAAAAAATAAAATATTTTGTTAGCGTTCTCCTTGTTCCTTTTATTGTATTACTATGTCAATAGACAGAAGAGAGGATCAGTGTGAGTGAGACTCTGAGGTAGGGGTTCCGGGGAAGCTCACAGAAGAGCTTGGACCAGGGCTGTATGGTTTTTCTAAGACTGAAGACATAGTCCAAGTTAGAAGTGATGGAGAAAGATATGTGGGCATCCCCAAGGGCCTGAAGACAGGCCACCTTATTAATACTATAGACATTTTGATCCATAGCATTAGAGATATGCTACCTTTATTATGGTTGAAATGAGACATCATTGTAGAGATTTCAGCAGAATAATGACATGATTGATATGAAAGAATTCTTTCAAATATAGAGCACATGTATTTACAATAATTGAATGGTGTCTTAGGGACAAGAATGTAGTAGCATAGAAACTAGTCAGATGATCATTGGAGTAATCTAGCTAAAACATTGTTGCAGGTGACACCAGATTTATAACAGGAGGGTGAATGAGGAAAATTGGATTTTAAATATAAAACCAAAAGTTTATAATATTTTAAATATAAAGCCAAAAGTTTATAACTGATTTAATGGAGAATATGAGAAAGAAGAGCACAATAACTTATTTATGCTAGGTTTTAGTGAAATTTATAGTTTATGTTAGAATTTTTAATGCCTTATATATCTAAAGGAATTAGGAAACAGATGGTTGGATATCTATTCACAGGAGAGGATGAAAATGCAGATAAAAACTAGCAAATCATAAGCATGCAGACATTGTTTACCACCATGAATGTGGTTAGTATTTTGAAGGGGATGGGAGGAGCCATAATTAATGAAGGAGGAGCCATAACTAATCTCTGAGAAACTACAAAATAAAAAGTCTATGGAGAGGAGGAAGAAACTTTAAGGAGAGTGAGATAGAGTAGCAATAAAGACAGAAGACATCTAATGCACTCTGGCATGTTGAAAGTCAGGCAGAGGGAAGAAAACAAAACAAAACAAAATACCCAAAAACATTAGCAATACAAAACAAAAGACCAGGATCTATGATTTAATGTATTAAATGCTTCTGCAAAAAATGTCTCCCTTTTCTTATTTGTCCTTTCCTCATGCCATTTTTTCTTCTCATTGAACAAATTCTTTCTCTTTCTCAGGTTTCAGAATGGCATCAGCATGGACAATTTGTTCCCAAGAATCAGGTTCAGAGTGCTCAGTGATCTAGGCACTTGACACCTACAACCAAGAGAGAAGAAGCCCTGGTTACTGCTCCAGCTGGCAGCAGAACATGGCGTCATCCACATGGTGTTGGTTTTAGGTGTTTGCAGGATGCAAGAGTTCTGATGTGAAGAGAACTTCCACCTCCATTTCCAAATGTCAGGTAGGCCAGCCATTGTGCCCCTGAAAAGGCAGTGTGTGAAGCAATGAGTTTGAAGCTTAACTTGTAGTGGAAACCCCAGAAGTTTGGAAAAGCCAGGAATGTGGATCATCTAGGGGAAACTACAAGGAGGGAACAAAGCTGGCCTAAGAGAGAAGCCCTGGGAGCTACTACCAGGAGTACCAAAGGGGCAGGGCTGCATGGAGGTCACAATTTGCCACAGATTGCCTCAGATGTTCCACATGGAATTTTTATAGGACTTAATGTTCACTCTTATAGATTATGGACTTTGGTTCCAGTGCTTGGAATCCTTCTTTGTGCAACTTTTGGAATGGCAAAGTTTGTCTTGTGCCATTGAATGTTGGAAGTATTTAATTGTTCATTTGTACAGGAGCTCACAGCTAAGAGTTTGCCTTAGATTTTGGAGGAGACTTGGGACTTGGACTTTTCAGCAATGTTGAAACTACATGACTTTGACAATTCTTAGAAATGGAATAACATGACTTTTACATAAAGAATGTTCATGAATCTTTGGAGATCCAGAGGTGGAATGTTATTGTTTGTGTCTAGTTGTTCCCCCAAAGCCTCATGCAGTCATAGGAAGATTTCTAGACTGCTATTAATTCATGATCCAGTGTGAGTTGTATACCTTGCCTAGCGCAGATAGTCTGAATGCAACATTAAGGGAGCCAGACTTACTTGCCTTTGCCATTTTTGCCAGTACTCCTCCCATTTGCTTTTGCTGTTTGCTGTGTTCTCCTGTCATAAACTGCTACTCTCTTTCATGGGCCACTGTGTTTTGGAGCCAAATGAGTCTGGACTCAAGCCTCCATAAACTGTGAGCTAAATAAACATTTCCTTCCTTAATTTTGGGTGTCAAGTATTTTGTCCCAGCAGTAAAAGAAGAGAAACTAAGGCAACAATTTTGTATTTTTTTTAAAAAAATATGTGTCTCCTATGACAAAGGAGTTTAAGATTGAAATCTTAATCTTATGATCATACACAGATCAGAGGTAAAATGATTAAAATCAATACATCCATTATTATTGGAGATAGGCTAACTCACATGATTTTTTTTTTTTCTTTTTCTTTCTTTTTTTTGGAAGTAAATGAAAGTAACTGTTCAGAATTTTATTGAAAAGGCAAAGAAAAAGCATGATGTTGTCTAAGGCCAGAAAAAGTCAAATTTATTAAAGTAAATGCACATTTAAATATAACAATAATTAAAAATGCAGAAATCATGAAAGTATAAAAGATGTGTTGAAGAGGTGTCATTGCTCACTTAGAGGATAGGCATTGATGCTAAACAAATGAAAAATTGACTTTATTGTCAACCTAGAAGACAGACTATCTGAATGAGATAATAGGCAAATAAATATGTTAGGAAAGTGTTAAAGTTATCCTTATGTTTCGCTATTTTTTTTTCATGATGTAGAAATCAAGAAGTGAACACAAAATATCATTGAATGTGTGAGAAAATGTTAGAAAGTATAAAGTTGCTGTCTTGGACCACATTCAGCATTGTTCTGGAAACTCCAGAGGGAGAATGTTGATGGAAGAAGAAAAAAAGACAAGAGTCAAGATGCAGAAAGCAGAGCTCAGGTGGAGCCCCTCTTCTGATGGAAAAAGAACATCTCAACAACTGCAGAGTATTCATTTATATAATCAGCAGAAGGCTGATGCTTATGGAGAATTTAAGGGAAGGGTAAGATCCAAAACAGGGTGAACATCTAATCTTCAGCAAGTCATGCCTTGACATTTACATGGGTAACAAGAGGGAAGTATTAGGTTAGGGAGATAGTTCAGTGGTCTGAGGACCTGCCTGGCAAGCGCAAAGTCCAGAGTTCAATACCTGTTACCTCATGCTGTGCCAGCCCCGGACCCCGTGTGCACTTGCCAGCCCCAAAACTGGATGTGGTGGTCCATGCCTGTAATCCCAGTGCCAGGGAGGCTGAGTCAGGAGGAGCACTATGAGTCTGAACTGCATAGTGAGCCCAATAAAGAAACAAACAGACAAACAAACAAAATGGGGAAAAAAATGAAAAGAGGGAAAATGTCTATATTTTCTCAGGGGAAGGCCAAATCAGTATGTGCCTCAGTTCCCTTAGCTCTATACACTTCTCCTGGGACCCTGCCAATCTCACAAGAAGCAGTGACCTTGTCTGTGATACCCAAGCTACAGATGGAGGATAAAATTATTCAGGATCATATTTATGGGTAGAATTAAGTATCAGGGCCGGATCACATGAGTGTGTGCTTGATGTAGTGTGGATGTCTAAGTATTTACAAGGTAAATTCATGATAAAATAATATATTCACCATGTATGTGTGTATTCAAATCATCAATAATTAAGACTGGAGTAATGTGAAAAGGTAAGAGTATGCCAAGAAAAGATGTCTTAGGAGCACATGTGATTGACTAGCTGGCATCTGAGAATGATATCAGGAAACGAAGGTGGTATGCGATACAATCAATGGACATGACAGTGAGTGTTGGGTATGTAACTGAGACAGGTTGTAGGATTTGGAATCACAGAGAGCAGGGAAACATGTCTATTATTACTTTCAATCCACAGTGCCAACAATTCCTTCTAATATTTCAGGGAACAACAGAGAAAAATATTGTCTTCAGGAATAAATGAGTTTTTTTTTTTTTTTCCATTATGGTGCAATAACATAATGGAAAGCTTCAGAGAAGTTGAGAAAGTATACAGACATCACTGGTGTTGATGTCTCAGTTATATGGGTGGATAATAGATTTTCTAGAACTGAGATGAGGTGTGAGAAAGGCATGGATTAGCAGATATTCTGAGCTTTATGCAGATAAATAAGAAGAGAAGCATCAAGTTATCTACTGGGGATTCTAGCAGTGAGTATTGAAAAGAAAAATGTGTCATGAGGTATTTTTCCTGGTAGAACTAAAATGGAGAGTGGTGCTCTGTTTCTGGAGGGGTAAGAATTGTGTCTCTCTTTCACTCCTATTAATATGGAGGGGACTAGTCCGTCTGAAGAAAACTGCAGAATATGCTGGATGACCTCAAATAAATCAGGTAAAAGATGTAAATAGGTGCAGTCTTGTACGGAGCCTCAGTTGCAGCCAGTCCTGGCTCAGAACCTAGTCGATTATCAGATTAGGATTTTTGAGGTGCGCCATTCATGATGATGGCTTTCGGGTTCACTTTCTCAGCCCTTCTCTCTATGCCAAGCTTCAGATCTGCTTATAAAACCATATGGTTGGCCTTCTACTTGACTGTCTAAGGGAAAGTTCACCTTTAATTGTCTGGGAAGGAGCTTGTGGTCATCAGTCTCCACAAGCGTTGCTCTTCTGTCTTCTGCATCTAGTCCAAGTCAAATCCTGGGATCATGCTCTTCTTCTTTGCTTTCATCTGGTGTGTGAGAATGCCCTTCAGAACACCTACCAGCCCAACATTAATCTATAAATATCTACCCCAGCTAGAGTTGTTTGCTTGTTTGTTTCTGGCATTGAAGATTGAACTTGAGACCTTTCACTTGCCAGGCAAACCCTTAATCCCCTGAGCTACACCCTTTCCCCCTCCCGCCTCCAACTAGATTGTAAATAATCCTCATTTCCCATCCGTACTGATTTACTATCCTGACAGTCAATCTTCTGAGGTTTGATCTTGGATCTACATACACTTCTCCATATCCAGAAACCAAGCTAAGATTTGAAAAATAAAATTAAGTGATGATATCCCCCATCCCCTATCCCTCCCTCTTCCTGTCATCACACAGATTCTTAAATCACTTAACATCATTCTGAAAACACAATTCACTTCCTGCTGCTGGTCTGTAAATCCTGATGTCTTCCTCCCACCTCTTCTCCAGTAACTTAGCTCCTTTTTTTGTTTCCCATATATTTTAGCCACATTCATCTATGCTTTGTTCTTTTCATCTGAAGTACAGTGTTTCCCAGCATACTCACAAGCCATTTTTCGGCACAGAATGCCCTTCCTCTTGTGTGCACCACGAATTTCTTTTTTTCTTGCCCTATTTCAACATCACATCTTCAAGAAAGTTTTCCTCATTACTGCTCTCATTTGTCTAGAATATTTGCCTCTCATATCGTTTTCAGCTGTTCTAACTCTCTTTGAAGGACTTAACATCACTTAACATTATTTTGCTCAAATAAATTGTGTCCCCTGCTTCATGCTGACCTCCCAGAAGTTAACTAGTGTCTGGCAGCGCTCTGTGTACATTCACTGAGTGATGAATGAAGGACAAGTTCAAATGACCTGACCTCCTCTCATCTCCCGCCACAGCAGCTTTCCTTTCAGTATATTTTGAGACCTTAATTCACCCTCTGCGTTAGGACCTTTTACTTCTAGTTCTCTGTTCATAACTAAGAGTGTATTCATTACTCCCCTCCTCACCTAGTTCACTTGTACTACTTTTGGAAATCCCAGCTGAAATAACTTCTTCAGAGAAATCTTCTTAAAGCTTTATAGCATGTTCACTACTGTGAAGGACTTATCAGAGTTCTAGTTTCTATTTCTCTTTTCAATTTTCTGTTCTTACATTTGTCAACAAAATTATAAGCTCCACAATGTCACAACTACACCTGCTTTCAGTCTATTTTACTCAAATCAACTAACCTGATATTGGCTTTCAACAGCATCATTTCTAAGTCAATATTTTTAGTTCACTTAACTGTCTAGATAAAAATGAAAAAAATTTAAATTCTATATAAGTGATCAATAAGTATATCTTCAGCCATCACCCACGTATTTCCTAACATTATTCATTCCTGTGCTTGAAAGAAGTGAACAATTAGAAAACTTTTAGCTCTACTGGACCATGCAAAACCTGTTTCATCTAGCTGTTGGCTCCCAGAAAGACAAGCTGAGGGCAAATGGTAATTAAAGGACACAGTGGTGCCAATCACCCCGTTATCCTTCTCCCCACCTGAGTGCTTCCAATAATAAGTGATAATAAAAAGCTGGAGGTACTGACAGCTGCCTGTAGGCTGAGGGCCTGAAGTTCATTACAGATCTAGATGAAGAAATTTAAAAGTATCTGAACATTACTTATGATGTGTTTTTGGCTGCTGACAACATAGGTTAGGCATTTATGGTTCTGTCCCTTATGCTATTCTTTGCTTCTTCTTCTTGAAACTATGTTAAAAAGAAAAATGCAGATTGTATACAAATGAGAGCATTGTCTTTATTCAGGATCATGCCATCTACTGGCTTTCTGTTTTATTCTGCTTAAATAAATCTCAATACTTTTAATGAAATGTGATAATTGATTTAAAAAAATAGACTTAAAAATAGCAGCAGAAGGGCTGAGGTTGTGGCTCTGGGGGACAGCGCTTACCTAACAGATACAAGGCCCTGGGACCAAAGTCCTGCAGCAAAGATAAACAAATAATAAGTCAGTAAAACTAAATAAAGATTTTCAAACTACTATTATAGTGATTTTCTTTAAACCAGTTTAGGTCAAGAAAACTAAATAAAAAAATGGAGGAATCCCAAGAACCCACTGAATATATGGAGGAGTATAGAGACTTATTTAGGAATTCTGTTATCTGAGCTCTACTTGCCATCAGGAAATGTATTAGAAATGGGTCAGTAGCCATTTTCTTCTGAAAAAAAAAAAAAAAACTATTTGTCTTTGTCCTATCTGAGAAATAATCTACAAATGGGAATTTGACCAGATGTTAACATTTTGGTGCTCTCACACACAATATAGAAAATACTATTCTAGGCATTTCCTACAAGTTATTTTGAATCTGCACTATAGTAAAAAATTAAATCGCTTTCCAGAGAAGGCAACCTAGTGAAATGTGAACTCTAAGTCAACTTTTGCTGTATGAACAGAAGGTCAGAGGTGTAAACAATAACCTTCACTGACATAATTAACATCTGTTGGATAAGAACAAATAAATATTATGATAAGCAAATGAGTAGATTAGGGGGCTTATTTCTGTCACTTTTGGTGGTGAATCTGAACAGGAAAATCGAAGAGTATTTATTGTTTTCTTTACTTTGCAGGCAAACATACTTTGGTAAAAACAAATATCAATGTTCTACCAAATATAAATTTTATACATATCTTGCTATTATGAATCAAGACTACTGTAAAAATGGGTTCCAAGGAGTTCATCCACATGCAGTTGGAGTCTGTTTGAAAGATTTTTGGTCATTCATTAGATGACAATTTCATTACATTTAGCTATAGTAATTCTTATTGACTTTCAAGGTAAATCACAGTGAAGAGTAGTAATACAGCTTAGAATTTGACATGTATTTTGTTTTGCTTTTAATGTGCTTCAAAGGAATTCTGCTGAGGCATTTCATGTCAGCCAAATGACACAAAGGAAACCTGCTCAGGGTTTTGTGTTTCATATTTTCCTCATAGCTGCTTTTACGTGACACCAAAATGTGATTCTGAACGGACTCTAAAACCAATATTGATTTGAAGCGAAATAACTTTTTACAATATTTTTATATTTGTAATATCTGATATCTTCATGTTGTATAATTATTTCAATAAGCAGTTGAATTATCCTTGAAGTTCACTGGGATGAAATGTTACTGATGGTTTTGATGGAATGCTTTAAGCTGAAGTGAAGTAAATATAAACTAAGCGCATTAGTATAGATGTATTTGAGTTTAGATGCTCTTAAGAATATAGCATAATTTTATTCATTGCTTTGTATTTGCTTCAACTTTGAACAAAAGCCATTCAAACCAAAATCATAAAATACTTTACAAAATATTAAGTGATGATGCAAGTATAAACATAAGAATTACTAAACACATACAGAATTTGAAATTCTGAAAAATGAGAATCTTATATGTAGTAAAGTTTATACATGTATGTACAAATTAATAAGAAAAATACGAATATTTACAGAGAAAAAGCCAATACACATGCACAGATATTTAAAAATTCATGAATATGTAGAACAAAAATGTACTAAATAATTTAAGCAATAATTGTATATATATACAAAATATATCAAATAACATTTTACCTTGAATAATGTGGTACAGATTTAAGAACCTGTAATTCTTATTAATAAAGCTAAATGTATAAGGCAATTTTGAGGGAGATGAATTATTTAGCAACTGGAAATTGTATTGCTTAATTTTCTTAAGGAACTCCTAGGTTCTTATTATTTTCACAACCACTTTCAGAAATAATAAGTCTTATTTTAAAATAGTTCTATTTATTCTAAAAGTCATAAATATAATTTACTACAGTCTAATCCTACAATCCTAAATATTAATACATTGATATAATGCATTTCTTAAAATTAATGTGATAGTAATGGCACTAAGATTCAAACTTAATTCAGACTTATTTTGTTTCCATTTGTATGCTTTTCTGTTTCAGGATCACTGGTAGGGCACTATATTTGATTTAGTTTTCATTACTCCTCAAACAAGCTGTTCTTTACCATGACAGTTACTTAGAATTTCATTCTTTTGATAACCTTGAGTGTTTTACAGGTCAGGTATTTTGTGAAATTTCAGTCAGATTTTCTTTGATGCTTTCTTATAAGTACACTCTTACTGCTGTAAAAGGATGTTTATTTGCTATAGCTATCCGCCATGCATTTGTTTAATTGTTAAACTTCAAGTAGACATATATTTTTGAAAGTTTCACCTTTTTCAATATTTTTATGAGTAGCCAGAAGCTCAGAAGTCTAAAGCACCTACCTGCCTAGGCAGTACAGGAACTGGGATTCAGTTCCTGGAATGCCATGCTGGCCCTGTGCTGAGACTGACTGAGACTGGGCATGGTGGCGTGTGCCTGTAATCCCAGTGCTTGGGAGGTTGAAAACAGGAAGATCACTATGAGTCTGAGCTGTGTAGTGAAACCCTGCAAACCCTGTGCCAAAAAATAAAAAGAATAGTAACCCATATTCTCATGGAAGCTTACTTTATTGACTAGAATATGGTGTTTATTTCTTATTTCTCCTGCGTTTATTCTTACAGACTCCACTCATTTCTAAAGATGACAACAAACGTACTTGTTCCTCTCACCTATTGGTGATGTCTTACTGATGTCAAGAAACCTACTTACTGGCCTCTACTTTTGCAAGGGCAAGCAAAAACACTGAAATGACTCCCAGGATTTGGAGGCAGATGTATTTCTGTTGTCTTGAGCAACCTGCATACATGCAGATGAACAATAAATCATGCTCAGTGGATATCAGGGCCAATGACATGGACAGTGAAACCTGAGCTGGATGAAGGGGTACAGGTGCAAGGGCTGCAGCTTGAGCTTGCAGAAAAAATAGTGAGTGCTGGTCTGGATCTAATATTCTGGGTATATTGGATAAAGTTCTTCTGCCTGGTGTTGATGTTTCAGTCAATCAGATCCCTGGGAGGTTTAGGCCACTGGGCTGTATTGTTTTGAGCAGAGCTTTGGCCAAAATTTTGTCCAAGGGAACTACAACATAGCTGGCCTATTAGACTCCATTCCAAATGGAGTTACTTCTATCCTTAAATAGTGTATACTCAGCATTTGTCAGGGAGTTTATTTGAGCTCAAGAATAGTTCATCAGTCAGTGTCAGGTTTTCAGGGGACTGGACGAGGTCCAGCACCACATGTGGCAGCTAGACAGTTAGTTCTCAGCCTAAGGTGAGCTTGTCAGTTTTTTTTTATGAGAAGGACAATGGATTTTAGAGCACAGAAGGAAAGAGCAGGCAGCCCTTAGTAAGTAGATCCAGGTATTTGCACAGTTAGCCATTGGATGCTCCTACAGCTTGACAGTCTGAGTAAGCACCATTGTTTTTGTGAACTCAATATTCACATTCTGTAGAAACCACTAGATCTAAGAAATGTGTGGAGTTTGTTTTCACCAATTTATGTCAGATACTGCAACAGAGCTTTTGTGTCTTTTCTAAAGGCAACTTGGATGTCATTAATTACCTAGCAAACTAGTGAGACAAGTTTTTAAACCCCTAAAAAGTTGAGATCAGATCAGTTGACTTTTGAATCCAAAATTGGGGTCTTTCCATTTAAAGACAAAAAGGTGCCTGCTAACAGGAGACAATCCAATACAGAAGAAGACATTCTTAGGTCCAGGCAGGTGTACCAACAGGCTGTTGGTGGCAGAAGAGTGATGCACTATATATGGAGGGTACTTGTGGTAGAATTGTCAGCTCAGAGATCCTGAACTGGCTTTATAAGAAGAAGTGTATTTTAGCGGTTTGACAGTCTATACTGTGTGCTTGAAGGACCAAGATGGAGCTGGAAGGGACAGAGAAATAGGCAGGGAAAAGGTGCTGGTGGCTTTGCCAAATCTGGTGTCAGCTCCAAAATAGTTGAAAGTTCTTAACCCCTATGGTGACTCAAGCTAAGTGAGCTGGCTTTTTCTTAGGATTTTCCAAGTTGAAGAGACTTATGGGAGCAACTTGCAGGCCCAGGAAGCCATCTTTTAAATCAAGAACAGTCCAGAAATGGTATATGGGTTGGGAAAAATGTATGGTTCAATAAGATGCAGGTTGACTGGCTTGCTGACAGGAATGTATGTGTGGTGAGATGTCCTCCCAGGCTGAAAGTCTGTGGCTGGCAGAAGGGGGAGAGGAAAGAGAGTCCCAGCTGCCCCAGTGATAATATTTGACAGGGGACTTTTGTTCACTTGCCTACCAACAAATTCACTAGTTTGGCCCCTGACTTTTTCAATATTTATGGTCTCTCAGGGACCAAATTTGATAGAGCTCAGACTGTCCTATCCATCCAGGCTTGGCAGGATGAGGAGAGATTCAAGTTAATGTGAGCCTGTGTAGTCAGGTTTCTTTGTGTCTCATAGAAAAGAGGAAACTTACATTTTGTGTCTGTAACTCTTATAGCCCGAGGGTATGGTCATCTATCAGACTGTGTTTTCTTAGAGACATCAAGTGCTTTTCTTTGATCAGGTTTCTGCGTAACAGTGGTGGATGGGTTTTTGTCATCACCTGCTTTATGTCTTTGAGAAATTTTGTGCTTCTAGGTAGTGGAAACTTTGGGAAAGGGCATGGAAATTCAACTGGGATGACAGTCTAATATTTTTCAGTCAAAATGTGGAACTCAGAATCGTTGACAGTCATCTAAGGTGGGCATTAGATGATGCCATCTGACCAGGATAGGTGTGTCTCCAGGAGGGCCTTTGGTGGCCAAATGCATGCAATGACTGTTCAAATTAGAATTGGTTCAGCTGGCTGACAGTAGACAAGTTGGGAGCAGGAGATAGGAATTTATGGCAGCAACTGAAGTGGTTGATGATGGTGCCAAGGTATAATTCTCAAGAATAATTGGCCAAAGTCCTTCTCCTGGTAGCCAGGGACTGTGGGTTTTGACTAATTAATTTCCATCTCTAACTTTTTACACTGTGTACCATCAACAATGA
The DNA here is from genome assembly GCF_000260255.1 of Octodon degus. NCBI lineage: Eukaryota > Metazoa > Chordata > Mammalia > Rodentia > Octodontidae > Octodon > Octodon degus. Next base: position 2,305,318 of record NW_004524666.1, on the reverse strand, counting down.
CACAGGAGACAAAGGCTGGGTGCCTCTCAGAGAAAAAAACATTCAAAGGCATGGTGAAAGGCCTCTTGAATTCTGTATATTGATGGCCATGGGACCACAGGTGGAGAAGCAGTCAGCCACAATGGTCTGTGATTCCCAGGCTTGGTAGACACATGCATCCTTACTTGTGCTGTCTGGTGTATTCACTCACACAACCATTCGATGACCACTCAAAGATTAACATTCCAACCCCCTTCTCTTGAGGGTGAACCTTATTGATAAGAGTTAACCACACTCCACTTTGTTTGATCTGAGCAGGACTGACAGAGTAACTGGGGTACTCTTGGGCATTTACTGGAATCAACCAGACAGGCAGGCAGGAATACAGACAGGCTGTATCCTCCTTTTCTTCAGGTCCCATAGGAGCAGCTCAAACAGGAAGCCAGCAATCCTCCTCCAGAACTATGAGAGACTCAAGAGCACGCCTTCCCATCTGAACCTGGAGGAGTCCCTGCTCGTCCATGAGGACCGTGTCCTGTGACCAAAGGGTCAGCACAGTGAATGTGCTGGTGTGAGAGGTCACACCAGATGCAATGGGAGGCAGAAACACAGAAATGACGTGCATAATTTGGAGGCAGATTATTTTTAATTCAATAAGCACAAATTGAGATCATTCACAAAATATCAGGTCCTGATATCTGGGGATCTAGGGATTTTTGCATAAACAGACAAGAATTACAGAGGCAAAATTGCTTGTCACCAGGTATTGGTTATAATATGCATCATAGTGACCAGATATGTGTCACAGTAATTTCTAAGAAACAAAAGTAAAAGAAACTGTAATCAGAAATTTTATATAGGTGTCTCTCTTTATTTTGATACTCAAAATAAAGGAAT
>NW_004524666.1:2299023-2300432 GCF_000260255.1 Octodon degus | reverse complement strand
AAGTCAAGTCAAAAGCACAAAGAAGGCAGGAAATTATAAAGATAAGAACAGAAATAAATGCAATGGAGATGAAGGCAACAATATAAAGAATAAATGAAGAGTTATTTCTTTGAAAGAATAAATAAAATTGATAAACTACTAACCAACCCCATTGAGAAAAGGAAAGAAAAATCCAAATTTATGCAATGATGAATGAAAGGTGTAAAATCACTACAGATCCTATACAAATTCAGAAGTTTATCAATACTTATTTCTAAAATCTTTACTCTCACATAATAGAAAATGGAAAAGAAACTGACAGATTCCTAGATATATATGAACTATCAAAGCTAAATCAAGATGATATAAAAATTCTGAATGACCCAATATCAGCCAATGAAATTGAAAACATAATAAAAAACCTGGCAACAAAGAAAAGCCCAGGTTCTGATGGATTTACATTTGAATGCTGCAAGAAATTTAGGGAGGACATATTGCCTAGTCTTCTCAAACTCTTCAATGAGATTGAAAGTGAAGCAATTCTCCGAAATGCATTAAGGGAGGCAAGGATTACTCTGATACAAAAATCAGAAGGATCTAAGCAAAAAAGAGAACTACAGGCCAGTCTCCCTAACATAGATGCAAAAATCCTCAATAAAATACTAGTAAACAGAACCCAGGAAATCAAGAAGATTATACATCATAACATCATAAGTGGAATTCATACAGGAATGCAAGGATGGTATAATATACACAAACACATAAATGTAATACAAATCAACAGAGACAAGGACAATTTTCACATGATTATCTCAACAGCTGCAGAAAAAGTTTTTGACAAAGTCCGACACTCATTCATGACAAAAGCACCACAGATAATTAAAATACATATTCTTTATCTCAATCTGATAAAAGCAATTTACAAAAAACCAACAGTCAACTTTACACTTAATGGACAAAAATTGAAAGCTTCCATTTTTAAAACATATATTTGTTTATTACAGTGTCTCAATATGAAATGGACTGGTGGGGATCTGTTTTCAGCCTCCCAGATCTGGGATCACAGGCATGCACCACTCCACCCAGACTCTGCCTGGCTCAGCATGCCCTGTTGGTGTGGCTAGCATGATTTGTGGTGCTGAGGATTGAACAGCAGTCTCTGAACTTGCCTAAACTTGCTTAAGTGGGCACTTTAGTGTGCTGAGCTTTCTCATTGACCCCTGAAAGCTTTCAGTTTAAAATCTGGAACAAGAAAAGCACACACACAGTCACCACTCCTATTCAATATAATTCTGGAAACATTAGCCAGAGCAATTAGACAAGAGAAAGAACTGAAAGGAATAATGATTGGAAAAGAAATGAAATTATCATTATTTGCACATGACATGATACTGTACATAGAAGACACAAAACTTTTCGCTAAGATATTT
>NW_004524666.1:2297427-2298523 GCF_000260255.1 Octodon degus | reverse complement strand
GAGCATGCTACAAAGCTACTGTGATACAATCAGCATGCTACTAGCATAAACACAAGCCTTGGAATCAATGGAACAAATTAGAAGATGTAGTAGACACACCCATAAGCACACTCAGCCAACTTATCTTTGACAAAGGGGCAGATACATTCATTGGAAGAAAGATAGCCTCTTTAATAAATAGTGTTAAAAATAATGGCTTTCTACATGCTGAAGACTTAAAATAGACCTATGTCTATCACTATGCACAAAACTATAGTCTAAATGGATCAAATATTTCAATATTAAAATCGAAACACTAAATAATCTGGAAAAGAACGTGGGTAGAAATCTTAATGACATAGGGGTGGGTAAAGATTTCATGAACAAAAAGCAAGTTGCATAGGAACTACTTTCAAGAATTAACAATTGGGATCTCATCTTTTTGACAAGTTTTTTTTTCCCCCCTGTGGAACCGAGGATTGAACTCAGACCCTTGCACTTGTCAGGGAAGCACTTATTCCACTGATCTATCTCCCTGGTCCCCTTTTAACAAGTTTTTGCACATCAAAAGAATTGACAAACAGAATTTTTAAAAAATTCCATGAAGTGGGAGGTAATTGTAGCAGACTGCTCATCATACAGAAGAATCCTATCTAGAACATATAGAGAATTAAAAGAAAATCAGTCCTCCAAAATTAAAGACCCAATCCAGAAATGGATATCTGAGATGAATTTATAACTCACAAATGAAGATAAACAAATGGCAAATACATATATGAAAAATGTTCAACGTCATTGGTTATTTAAGAGATGCAAATTAAAACAACACTGAGATACTATCTAGAATGTCTATCATCAAAAAGTTAACCAATAACAAATGCTGGAGAGGCTGTGGGGGAAAAAGAAACCCTTTTCCATTGTTGGTGGGAGTGCATACTGATATAACCATAATCGATATCATTATGGGGATTCCTCAAAATCCATGATTGGAGTTCTCATTCAAACCAGCTCTGAAATCATCATAGCACAATGACATATGTGCACCCACATTTATAGCAGTACAATTTGTCAGCTAAATGTTAGAAACAACCCAGTTGCTGATACCTGAGAATCTGAT
>NW_004524666.1:2293210-2296267 GCF_000260255.1 Octodon degus | reverse complement strand
AAAAATACTTCAATATTATCAAGATTTTCTACAAAACTCATAGAGCTAAATTGACACTTAATATTGAATACTAAATATTTTACCCCAAAGATAGGAAAGGTTACAAATGTCCACTCACAACCCTGTTAAGCAACATAGTAGCAGAAGCTCTAGTCATTGTATTTTTTAAATTTATTTATTCCTTTATTTGATACAGAGTCTCACTATGCAATCTGGACTCAAACTGATCCTCTTGTCTCAGCCTCCCCAAGTTCTGTGATTATAGGTGTGTGCCTCCACTCCTGGTTCCAGGGCCGGCACAGCATGTGATACCAGGGATCAAACTCTGGGTCTTTCTCTTGTTAGTGAGGTGCTCATGCTACCTAGCTCTCTCCCTAGCTCTAGTCATTGTAGCAGGAGAGAAAAGACAAATATATAACTAACACTTTTGTAGAAAATTAAAATGCTTCCCATTGCAAGTGTATTCCTACCTTATAAAAATTTATAAAAAGCTACAAGAATACTCCTTGAAATAAAAAATGGAATTAAAAAGGAAAGAATAAAATTTATTAGGAAAATTTAGTCCTGGGAGACAGCTCAGAGGTTTAAATGCCTGCCTGGCAAGCTCAAGGAACCAGGTTCAATTCTTGGTACTGCATGTGCCCCTGAGTTTGCCACTGAAATCTGATGTGGTGGCACAAGTCTGTAATCCCAATGCTGGGGAAGCTGAGATGGGACTATCAGTATGAGTCTGAGCTGCATATTGTTGGTGGAGTGGTAGGCATAGATAATTGCAGAGAGAGAGAGAGAGAGAGAGAGAGAGAGAGAGAGAGAGAGAGAGAGAGCAGAAAAATGTCAACATAAATGTTTTTAGTTAGTTCTTTTCTACAAAATTGTAACCATTCAGTGGAGGAAGAATAGCTCTTTAAATAAATTATATTGAAGCAATTGGGCATTCATAATTGAAAAAGCTAAAATTCTCCCAAACCCTATATTTAAATAGAATTTAATACAAAATCCATGAAGTATGTAACACAATACTAAGTTTTCAGAAGAAAATAATATGACAGCTAGCGAAGGATAGTGCTCAGCCAAGCGGCACTCGTGGTCCCTTATCTCTGCAGTAGTCTCATGTCGGACAAAGAGAACATAAGGAGAATTGGCGCTAAGCATATCCCGTGGGAAGAGGCTTTATCCTATCATCTTTCTCCCCCGATCCTCCTGAGTTGCCAGTGTTCTCCTTTTTGGGTACACTGGCTTGTCTGCTTCCAACAGTGAATCTCAAAAATTAAAAAAAAATAATTGCAATGGGATTCAAACTACATTTTCAGGTAGCATTTCTCTACTAACCTTCCTAGTAAGTTACATACAGAGTGTGTAACAATTTAAAATATCTTGAAGTATAAGAGGCGTCAATAAGGGCCGGCCACATAGCTCAGCAGATTAAAGCGCCTCCAGGCAGGCGCAGGGGCCACGGGTTCAATCCTCAGGCCTTCCATGCTGGACCCGCACTCAGGGCACACTGAGATGGCAATTGAGTCTGGAGTGGTGGCACACGCATATAATCCCAGCACTTGGGAGGCTGTAAGCAGGCAGATCACTACAGGTCCGATCTAGTAGTGAGACCCTGAACACCCTGTATACCTTTCCCTAAAATAAAACAGAAGCATCAATAAATAGGGTATATGAGCCGGCAAGATAGCTCAGTGGTCTAAAGCACCTGCTTAGGAAAGCTTAGGCAGGCATGCAGAAACCGTGGTTCAATCCCCGTCATCACATGCTATGCTAACCCTACCCCCAGAGAGATCCGGGCCAGCCACTAACTAACTAACTAACTAACTAACTAACTAACTAAATAAATAAATAAATAAATGATAGGATATGATAAGTTATATTAACATTTGAAAGCACTTAGCAGTGTTTAATAAAAGTAAGTTGTACATTGACTCAGCGCAAGGGTTCATTATTTGTGTTTTATAATTAAATCACACATTCAGTTTAAGTTCTACTATATGAGTGGAACTATTTCTCTTCCATTTTGATTTGCACTGTTTGAAAGAGTAATTATGAAACATTCAGAAGTAAAGTATACAGCAGTATTTGAATATTTAAAATCAAGATACTTTCTTTATATCAGAGTATCATATATTAAATGTTCCCTAAGTGACATATTAGTGTGCGCTGCTACAGTGTCTAACAATGAATGTATACAATACATTTTGTCACCCACTGAAAGAACAGATTTCTATGCAATATGTGGAATTGACAAGGACCCAGGCTCTTTGTTCTTGATTGTGTCTTTGAAGCATGAAAATAAAAATGTTAGGTAGGGGGCTGGTGAGATGGCTCAGTGGTCTAAGGCACCTACTTAGAACAAACTAAGCTAAACAAAACACAGGAACTGCAGTTCAATCCCCCAGCACCACATGCCAGCCAGCCCCGCCCCCTGGTGGGCTGAACTGGCCACACACACACACACAAAAAAAAAAATGTTAGGTAGTACCAGGGATATAGCTCAGAGGCACAAACACCTGCCTGGCAAGTGCAAGGTCCTGAATTTGATTCCTGGTGCCAAAAAAATGTTGGGTCACAAGAGAAATGATTATATGCAACACTAACAACTATGACATGACATGATATATGCACGGAAAATAGCAATACTGCAGAAATAAAACAAATATGTTCATTGTTATTGAATAAGCCCAAAACAATTACTTTTTAAAGAAATGTAGGAGCTGCACTAAGCAAAGCATCTTTTATTTGATAGTGAGAGTATGACTTATATAATAAGAATATGTTTTATCCATTCATCTGTTGATGGACATGTGGACAATATCCAAGATGATAAAGGACAAGAATGAAATGATAAACTACAGATAAAACACAGGGTTGTAGAAAATAGAAAGAAATATAAAGAAAATGTAGAGAAATTTAGAAACATAATAGTAGAAAACTGGCCAAAGACAAATAGATATTTCAACAAAGAGGTTATAAGATGACAAATAAACTCATAGAAATATGTTCAACATTAGTAGCACCTAAGAGATGTAAATAAAATTACAGAGATTCTTTTTGCAC
>NW_004524666.1:2284927-2293110 GCF_000260255.1 Octodon degus | reverse complement strand
CAGAAAGAATGGCTATCATAAAGAAATCACCCAACAACAAATGTTGGAGAGGCTGTGGGGAAAAAGGAACCCTTCTCCACTGCTGGTGGGAATGTAGAAGATACACCAACTCTTGAAAAAATATGTTCTAAGAAAAGAGATTGAAGAGATTTGAGAAAATGGAAAGGTGTTCCTTGCTCCTGGATAGGAAGATCCAACACTGTGAAAAAGGACATATTTCCAAAGTTGTTATATACATTCAAAGAAATCCTGATTAAAATATCATTAATATACCTCACAGATTTAGAAAAAAATCTTAAAATTCATCTGAAACAAGAAGAGACTTAATACAGAAAAAGCAACCCAGAGCAACAGAGGAAAGATAGCAGGCACCACAATCCCTGACTAGAAGTTATACCGCAAAACTGCTCTCATAAAAAAAGCATGATACTGGTGAAAAACATAGATCTGAAGATTGATAGAAAAGATTATAAGATGAAGACACAGTTACAAACACAGCCACCTTATTATTGAAAAGGGGGCCAAACATGTTCGCTGGTAGGAAGACAGCATCTTTAATGAATAGTGCTGGAAAAACTGGCTTTCCACATGCTGAATGCTAAAAATAAACCCATGTCTATCACCATTCACAAAAATACAGTCACAATGGATCAGAGATTTAAATATTAAAACTGAAACACTAATTTTTTTGGAGCACAAAGAATGTAAACATCTTAAAGATATGGGTGCGGGTAGAGAGTTTATGAATAAAAATCAAACTGCATGGGAAATGCTTCAAAGAATCAACAACTGGGATCTCATCTTTTTAAAAAGTTTCTGTACATCAAGGAAAAAATCACCGACATAATAAAAAGAAAACCCACGATTGGAAAAAAAAATATGGTCCATTGTCCCTCCAACAAAGGACTCCTATTAAGAATATATAAATAATTTTTAAAAATCAGATCTCCAAAATTCAAAGACCGAATCCAAACGTGGGCATCTGAGATGAATATAGAAATCATAAATGAAGAAATACAAATGGTAAACAAATAGAAGAAAAACTATTCAGCATGTTTGGTCGTGAAACTAAAACAACACTGAGATACCATTTTACAAAGAATGACTGTCATCAGGAAGTCGTGCAATAAGGAATGCTGGAGAGGCTGTGGGGCAAAAGCAACCTTTCTGCACCATTGGCAGGAGTGAATGCTGGCATAACCATTATGGAAATCAACATGGAAATTTCCCATTCAAGCTAGCTATTCCCCTTCCAGGTATTTTTTTCCAAAAAACTGCATTCATCATACCACAGTGATTATACGTGAATCGATGTTTATATCAACGCAATTTGTCATAGCCAAATCTTGGGAATAAGGGCCGGCCAAACAGCTCAGCGGATTAAAGCACCTACAAGCAGGCGCAGGGGCCGGGGGTTAGATTCCCAGGGGCCACCAGGCTGGCCCCGCCCCCGGGGTGCGCTGAGATGGCAACTTAGACTGGTCCTGGTGGTGGGTTCTTCCAGGTCTTGGGAGTCCATAAACAAGCGGATCACTATGAGTCCGAACTAGTAGTGAGACTCTGAACACCCTGTAGACCGTTGCCTAAAGTACAAAAAAATCAATCAATGAGTAAGTCAATCTTGGGAACAAAACAAATGCCGATCAAGCAAGGAATGGATTAAAATGATGCGCCATTTTTACACAATGGAGTATTACTCAGCTATAAAAATCATAAATTTGATTTTTGATGGACAAATACATGCAACTAGAGACTGTATTGGTAAGTGAAATAAATGAGACCCGCATGTGCAAACATTGTACTGTCTTGCTAGTGTGAGAGCCTGAAAGAATAAATAAAATCTGAAAGGTACATCAGATACTTTGAAAGGAAATGAATATGTTCAATGGAAAGAAAGGACTGGGATGAGAAAAAGTACAAAAGAAAGAAGGGAAAGATATATCTATGTATACATGCAAGATAGGATAATTGTACTGCCAATTTCTGCTGCTTTGCTATAAAGGAGAAGTTAAATTTTTTTCTTTCTTTTTATTCCTATTTTTTCTTTTTAAGTTTTCATATCTTTTTTTGTTTTTGTTAACCAATTTTTCAAGTTTATATCTGTTAACCTAAACAACTGATTTGAAGATAACATCAAGCAATACAGCAACCATTGTTGAATTCCTTAATAATATAAATTAATAAAACATCTTGAAGGGCAATCCACCGGCTGTATCTAGTAAAACATGAACATAAAATGGTCATGATTATAATAAAAACTTATTGAAAAAGAAATCTATTCACTTCAAATATGAATATAAATAATTAAAACTGATTAATGTTTTTCTTATTTTCCCATGTGCATGGACAACCCTTCCCCATATATATGCAATTTTTATTTAAAAAAATGTGATTTATATGACCAATTTCTGGATTATTTAGTAATTTCAGAAGAAAAGTAGTAGTAACTTTACAATAGAAAATGGAACATCTATTAAAAATGTCTTCAAATACAATCAACAATATTGGGAAAAGGTTACAGAGATAGTGCAGTGGACTAAGCACTTGCCTGGCAAGGGCAGGGGTAGGGCTGAATCCCATCCTGGGCATGTCAAGCTGGCCACCAAGACGTGGTATGGTGGCTCCTGCCTGTAATCCCAGTGCTGGGGAGACTGAAACAGGTGGATCTCTACAAGTCCAAGTTGCAGAGTGAGACCCTATACCAAATACATTAAAAAAATGAGACAAAGAAATGATTGAAACAATTAATGAAATTTCAATATTGATGACAGACAACAATTTGATAATGCTAGTAACATTTTTGATTCCTAAAAAAATACACTCTTTATGAAAGAAGATATTTGTATTCTAAGGAAATGTATGACTCAGTACTTCAAAATAAAAGGGTATGACTTCTTAAGTAACCGCACAAAATACAATGATTTACATGTGCATAAATATGCTTGTATGTTGGAGAAGGGAGGAACAGAAACACGGGGAAAACTGGGGAGAGACTCAGAGAGAAATCTCATCCATTGTCAATATGAGTAAAAGTATATGAGAATTTCATAGATTGAGACTCTCGCAAGTTTTCTTTAATCTAGAATTTATATTAGAATCTGAAGTTACTAAGATATGAAGAAAACAAAACAAGTACAGTATTATATAAATATACTTGGGGGCTTGATATATTATCAAATATATTTTTCAAATACAAACACAAAAAACATTGTAAAATTCACATACTAAACTACAATTCAGTTTTTCATTAATTTTATTGAGAAACAAGTAGCAATGAGACAGTTTCAAAACAGGTTTGTAGGACAGTTGCAATAATTAATACATTGCATGTGTTGTCTTCGTAGTAGTTATTCATAGTACAAATGCAGACATGATATCCTCTCCGAACATTATTAGTACAAATCTTTCTTCTCACTGAATTAAGAGAAAGGAGCTGCATATCTATCCTATTTTGTATATACAGATACACAATGGTCCTTCATTTGTATCTCCTTTTTTTGTTTAATTTTGTCAGAGATGGGTATTCCATTGCCATCTAAATATTGTAGGTGTGTGAATTCAGCAAAATAATTCAGTATAGTCCCGTAGCCCATAATAGTAGTGGGTTATCTGTAGGACTGGTGATGTCAGAAGTATAATTCATCCATCCTTTTAATAAATATTAATATTCATAGCTTTTCAGTGGTAACTCAATGTGAATTTATTCTCTCATTTATTTCTTTGTTTTTTGTCTAACACTATTTAATCTTGATTAGTTAGAGATATGATCATCTAATACCAAAATGGAGACTGAGAAAAACATAATTGTGCTAACAGTAGAAAATATCCACAGAAACTTAGCAGGAAAGAAGAAAGATGGCAAAATATAACCCCCAACACACAGAGAGAGTTTCTGGTCTTCTATTATGTACACAAATAAGTAGTGTGAGCAAAATCCTGGACCACATGGAAACTGCAAAGCCTTTGCAGGGTTAAAGAAGTAATTTACAAATTATTTTTATGAACATGATAATGATATTTTGACAATGGTCCAGTCTCCTCTATAATGACATGTTTTATGTGAGATGGGTATAGGGTTAGAAACCAGAGAGAGGTTTTATCCTCTTACAAAAAAGGTCACAGTTCATCCTGAATGTACGATAAATGCACCGAGGATAATAAATTATACAGCTTTTAAGGCAGTGAGCAATAAATATATATATGAAAATTTAAGCGGTTTTACTCCATTCAGCAGCAGCAGAATTCTGTAAAAGTATAGGATGCCTGAAAGTATCAGTTTCTCTATACAGAAACTTCATAAAGTGATTTTTATGCAAACAGTATAAATGTAACTCTCATAACTAGATCACGTGAAATATTCATGCCCTGTAGTCTTTCACATTCAATTATTCTTGTTTATACCAGATAGTTCTTGAACTACAAATTTCTGCATAACAATGGATATAAAACCTTCTCCTTTTGCTGAAAAGAGCAAGCCAGAATTTTATTTGCTAGGATGTTGTAAGTTTTATGAGTAAGCAAATTGTACCTTTTGCTTTGATTTTATGAACCAGTGAGGCCATACCCTTGCATCTGCAGAGTTTTTGATATGATAACTTATGTATAAAACATAAGCCTTTCAAAATACAAAATACACACACACACACAAGCACACACACATGCTACCAATACTCCTCACTCATGCAGCATAATTAGAGGATAAATTCTATCACTCTATTCTTCAAACATAAGGAAAGAAAGATTAATGCCTGGTGAAATAAAGAGAACTGATGAGAGTCACTTATTCTTAAGCGAGATACTAGAGGAGACAGAAAGATGGAAAAGAAAGTCAATGCCAGTAAAAATAGAGTAAAACAGTGTCCTACTTTACAAATTATCCGTATGGTAAAAATACTGAATGCAGTATGAATAGTTGGATTTGATGTGATCTCTGAGCAGCTTGAGGTACTGAATTCATTTTATCTTCTTGTGTTAAGAGGAAGAAAATAAATATAAATTATAAAAGAATCCATGCAAATTATAATTACCATCAAATACTGAGCACTGCCATTAAGCACAGATTCACAATTTCTGTCTTTGATCAAAAGCAGGTAAGGTAATGCTGACCTTGGAAGAACTCAACAAAGAGAACAGGTTAGTAAACAAGCAACACCAGAGATTTTCTATGTTGAAAATCATACTTCAAGCAAGGCTCGTTGGGGGGTGGGGGTGGGTGGAAACACAGGTAAATTTGTTTAAATGGCTGGCCCTTGATTAACTTATTGTTGAGTTACCGATACAGGCCCCATGCTATTTTCAAATTCTATTTTCTGTTTTTATATTCTAATCCTTACTTAGAAGAGTTACTATTTTTCTCCATTGCTACTGTATTGCACTACTATATTTTATCTGTAAATTTAAGCTCTTCAACATGAATTTGTGTTTCCATCACTCTCCTTTCTGATGTGCAGAGCTGTTTTATCCCATTGTTAAAGTTTCTTTTAGGAGTTAGATCATAGTGATATATGTGCATCAATGTTTATAGCAGCACAATTTGTGATAGCCAAATCCTGAAAACAAACAAAATGTCTGTCACCTGAGGAGTAGATGAAAAATATGTGGTATTTTTATATTATGGAGTATTATTCAGCTATAAGGAATGATAAACTCGAAGCCTTCATATTGAAGTGGATGCCTCTTGAAGATATACTTACAAGGTAGATAAGCCAGACCCACATGTGCAAATATCACATAGTTTCCCTAGTATAAGAACTCAAAAGAAAAAATAAAAATAGCAAGGTATAACACAATTAAAAGGAAAGCGAGAACTTGAAGATTAGACAACAAAGAGAGGGCAAGGAGAAAAGCTAGGAAACATGACAGGAGCAAAACCATACATTTACAAGTACAAGATGGTTAAGGGAATGATCTTGAGATTTTCAGCAGGTTTTTTTATTTTTTATTTTTTTTTTCAGAACCGGGCATTGAACTCAGGCCCTCGCGCTTGCCAGGGAAGCACTTATTCTACTGAGCCATCTCCCTGCTCTTCAGCAGGTTTTTGAGACTAGTAGTTACTTGGTAGGACTCGCACCTGACTAACTGTATATGCTGATACCTGTGAACTAAGCAACTGTACTGAATAAGAATGTGTAACACTAGGGTCACGCTTGGAATGCCTGCCATTCTGGTCTTCTAAATATGTACTACTTGTCATGTCATATCCTGCTATACAGTCTCTCAAGTAAATGTTTGTTTAAAAAGAAAAGGTAATAAATGAAAACAAGAAACAAGAACAACAAAAGAGTTAGAAAAATAATATCTTTGCCTTGGAATGTGAACTTAAATTCTTTGCATATATACCTATATGTATAAATTTATTTTAAATTGTTTGCAGTGTTACTATTCTTGGCAATTATGATCTTCATCAGTGGCATCTTTGTTCTATAATTTTCATTAAGTAATAAGAAAATGATATCCTATTCCAAAACTCAATATCTTTTAATCAGAAACATTTACTTTAAAAGATGAGTTTAGGAAACAGTACTACACATGATTTGGAAGGCATTTCAGCCTTTAACCAAAATGAATGATATAATTTTGTAGGTTTTTTGTTACCTATGATATTTCTTGTTTTCTATGTTTTGAATTTTAACAATGAGTAATAAATAAAAGGATCATTAGCATAGTAACTCACATGTGCACTGCATCAAAACTTGAGACAAATTTCAACCCACATGTATAAAGCCCAGATGTTTCTAACTTATGTACAATATCAGCAATGATTATGGTTGTCAGATAAATTTGGTTTTGTGTAATCCAACTCCTTGCTTTTGATTTTGCATTGTGTTATTTTTCCTGAAGATTGTTTGCAATGTGTGGACATTTGTTACATTGAATGGTGTCACTAGTTATTTCATCCACCAAGGTTATCATAACCTATATATACTAAGAGTTTCCTACCATAAATGTCTTAGTTCTAATGATTGTGCTCCATAATGATGTGTTTTTAATTGTTGCATCTTGCAGAAGGAGGTGCTGGAAGGTACTACAAAAACAGGCCCTCATTCTATAGGAAAATGCATTTGGGCCCAGAAAATAAAGACCTTGCTTAACGTGACACAGATAATAAACTAGTGGCTTCTCCATGACTAAATGTGACAGGTGTTCATTCACATCGTAATATTTTCCTTTTATTCTTTCCACTTTCCGAAAAAGTCCTGGAAGGCCTCCTGCAGGAAGTTTTAAGAGATGTGAATACTGCTACCGAGTGCCATCTAAAGCAAAGGCAGGTTCATAAAGCATCATGGTCATCCCCCTTATTAATTAGATCTGGGACTTTTGTTCATTGTGTTTATTTTGCCTATAGCTTCTTAAACAGTACCCTTGTGTATATTTAGTGTGATTCTGTTTTATTACCAACATGTATCTGTAGTTCTAGAAAAATGTATCTCCATATTCTGACCCCACATTTTGATTTGGAAAAGTGTTCATTTTTATGGAGAAATCAATGGACTTGTTTCCAATAATCCAGATTAAAGGCCTATGTGACTATAAATTATTTAGTAGAGCATTGGTAACACTAAATAGTACAACGTACTTTTTGTTGAATAAAAATTCCAAAGCACTTATTATCCACTTGGTATATCTTGATTTTTTCTATTATATACTTATACATGTTATGTCTAATTTCTAGCAGTTTGAAATGTTATGAACATATTCAGATTGGCATTTGCAGTAAGTATGAAAGAATGCTTTCTTGTTTAAATCACTGTTTGATTTTGTAATTAAATATTTGGGTATGTACCATAATTCTAACATAGATATTTAGGGCATATAGTTAGAAATTTTTCCATGATTTATTTATAATTAGTGCATTCAACTCTTTCTCACATCATGATGATTTAACTTCTTAGTAAAACAAAAAATAATCCAAGGAATTAAGAAATCACAGGTATTGAGAAAAAGAGAGAAGCAATGCTATTCATCAGAAATTGCATACAAATTAATGGGAAAATATCATATGAAAACTATTTACTTTACAAGATGTTTTCTTTTCTTAACTCACTACAGCTTAATCATGCAGCAAATATACATTGAATTTTGACTATCAGCCAAATTGTTTTTAGTTTCAATTACACCGTTGAAACCAGAGTTGACATCAGCATCAGTCTTCATGGGACTTTCTTGATACTGTGAGGGCATAG
>NW_004524666.1:2256688-2283787 GCF_000260255.1 Octodon degus | reverse complement strand
TCTGAGGAACAGAAGTGAGAGAGATGATATGAGTCAAGATCCAGTCATGTGGAATTTGATACAGTTCCATTAGAAACACACTATAAATAACTAGAGTTAGTTTTAAATAACTAGAACTAGTATCTGGGTTAAGAAGTTAATAAAGTTGGTGTGGCTGATACTTTATGTCTACTTGAGGATTCTAAACCCTTAACTATGTAACTTAACAATTCTACACCCTAGGGTGTAAAGAACATGCCCTTACCACTCTAAGATGTTGTTCATTCAGTCAATTTGAGAACTTTACAAGTTCAATTCAGTGATTCTGCAAGGAACCAGGGTACATGAGTGCTACACCCCATTCTCAAGTGGGGGTAGCTTGCTTATAATATAAGGGAGGATCAGAGTCTTGTTCTCCATTCTATCGCTCCTGTTGCTTTTGCTGTCTTCTGTCACCTTAGAGCATAGCACCTGTGCCACACCACCGCACCTTAGATTCAGCTGATTATGGACTCAGCCCTGTACAGCTGTGATCTAAATAAGCCTTTCCTTCAATAATGTGGGGTTTCAGGAATTTTATCTTAGCAACGAAAGAAAAATAACTAAGATAAAAGTCAAAAATATTTCTCGTAATATAAACACTGACGTAGTTATAATTTTCCTTTACTTTTTAGCATTGCTTTCTGTATTATAGAAGTAGAACACCAGTTAATCTCTTAAAAATACTGAAGTCTCTGGCACTAAATGAGATAGAGCATGTGTGGGAATTCTTTTGTATATTAATTACTAATTCCAAAATGTACAATGCATTTGTCAAAGTGATCAATTATTATTTATAATTAAGTAAATGAAGGATCTAATGATCCAATTCATATTATTTGTAGATTTTTTTTAATTTTTTTTGTGGAACTGGGAATTGAATTCAGGCCCTTGTTCTTGCCAGGTAAGCGCTTATTCTTCTGATCTATCTCCCCATCCCTGGTCCCTGTAGAAAATAATCTTTATGTTCTTTAGATAAAAATAAAATTTCTAGATCATGATAAATCAGTCTTATGCTAGTAAAATGTCACCTTGACTTAGCATAAATAAAAAATAGATCATATATATGTTTTATCATTTTAAAGAAAATTTAATTGATAGCAAGACCTTTAATAAGAGAATTGAATGAGCTTTTGGCATTCTCTTAACTTGTAAATGAAAAATCAAATAATGAATTATTACTAGCAAAGATTCTGGTTTATAATTTTTAAGTGTATTTATCGTCAACCTAACTGTGAAAAAAGCTAAAGTTCACTAATATAACTATTGCGGTTTGCATATTAAAATGTTCTCCAAAGCCTCATGTGCTCTATCTAGTTCCGTGGGAATGACTGGATCATGGATATATAACATTTAGTCATAGGTGTGCGTATCACTCTGTGGACTGGATTATCACAGGAATGGGCTGGCTGAATGGATTTATTGTAGACACAAGCCCCACCCTGGGTGTGCATGATATCAACCAATAGCTTTGTAGATTAAATGGAATAAAAATGGAAAGGGATGTTTGCTGCTGCTGCTGCTCCTGCTGTTGCTGCTTTCATCCACATGCCCTACTCTGCCATCACCCTCTGCCACTCTGCTCATCTTGGAGTCCAACTAACATAGACTGAAACTAGGAACTGCGAGCTAAAATAAACCTTTCCTCTTTAATTTTAGGGTTTCAAGTCTTTTTGTCCTAGAAATGAGGGACTCAGACAATGAAGATAAATGAGGAGAAAACCACTTCAGAATCACTAAATGTATAACAAATGGTTATTGAATGTATAATAAAAATATTGTGATAATTATGTATTTCCAAATTTTCTAAATTTTTTGAAATGAAACATTTCTTTGAATATATCAAAGAATATATGTTTGAATATATCAAAACTCACTAAAGATGATTTATGTAGTTATACGCTTATTAAACAAATTTTGCTAGCAATTAATTTCTCTAAATGTATATAACAGACTAAGGTGAGTTCTACAGTGGCTTACTCTAAACATTTAGGGATGAAGTTATATGGCTATAATTACCCATTTTGTTTCAGAAATTAGAACAAAAGATACCAGATCCTAATTCATTCTATAAGGATAGAAAGACCTCAATGCTAAAATCAAACAAAACATAAAGAAAATAACTACAAAATTATAATAAAGCCTATCTCTTATGAATGTACATGCAAATTGGGATTTATCTAAAGTATGTAATTTAAAATTAGTATCTGAAAATGATTTCAAGCAATCCGGCAACAGACTAGAAAAGAAAAATTGCATGTTCTTATCGGTAGATGTATAAAAGAAATTTGACAAAATCTAATACTATTTTAAAGCACAGTAAACTAAAAAATAGAAGACTTACTTTAACTCAATTAGGAATACTATAAAAAACCTGTGTGTACTTGAAGATATGAAATTTTAAACTTTCCAAGCAGGACATATAAAGACAAGGATGTCCCAGCGCACTTCCATATACTGTATTGAGAGTGACATCAAAAAAATGGGAAAATGAAGACATAAAAGGTATAGATGCTGGAAATAAAAAAGTAAAATTGTATTTGCAAGTGACATAACCATGTATATGGAAAAGGAAAAAGAATCAACCCAAAAATCTCCCTAGAACTAAAAATGCATGATTGTATTAAGTTATAGTGAGACAAGTTTAATATACAAATCACTTACCTGTATTTTAAGAATAAATGAGTTCAGCTGTTAATTTCAGCAAGTGTGAACTTAGTTCACAATTGAACCTGCATTAGATTTGCCCAAGATTAAAGATATAATTTCAACAATAGTGCGCAACAACCTAAAACAATTATAAAAGTGATGAAAATAATAATTAAGAACATTAATCCTCCATGTTGACAAACAGAAGATTTGATAATGTTCACATGGTAGCTTCTTCCAGTTTCATATATGAATTAAGTGCACATTTGCTCAAATTGTTTGCAAGTTATTTGTAGATTTACTGACAAAATAATTCTAAAGTACATATGTATAGCAAAAAAACCCTAGGATAATTAATATAATGTTGAAGAACAGATACTGAAGGATTAAAACTACCTGACTTCCAGACTTAATATACAACCATAGTAATTAAAATGGTGTAGCAAAATAATGTGGTGAAAAAAATGGATAAACGTATTGAATTGACTAGATATCAACAGAAGGAAATCTAGACACTGATCCTACTCCCTTCACAAAATCAAGCTCAAAAGAACTCACAGAATTAAATGTAAAAGACACAACTATAAGACCTTTAAATTACAACATATGTGAAAATCTAGATAACCTTAAAAATTGCAATAATTTTTAGATACACCAAACAAAGACATGACTGCTAGAAGAAATAATTGATAAAATGGATTTATTAGAACTCGAAATTCCTGCTTTCTGAAAGACCCTCATTAAATGCTGAGAAGAAAAAGCACCGGCTGGAGAGAGTATTTTTATAACATACATCTGTTAATGGACTGTTATCCCAAATATGCAAGGACTTTTAAATATAGCTTTAAGGACATAAATGATCCAATTAAAACCTCGGCCAAAGACCTGAACAACACCTCACCAAAGAAAACGTACAGATGGGAAATAAGTGTATAAAAAGAGGCCGTATGCCGTATGTCTGCAGGGAAACAAATTAAGCAACATGCTAGAAATACATCAGTATTAGGATAGCAAAATCTGGAATACTGACAACAAATTCTGATGAGACTTTAGTCTCAGTGTAACAGAAACTCAATCATTGCTGGCATGGATGGGTAATGGTGTAGCCAGTTTGGAGGCAGTAGGTGAATTCCTACAAAACTAAACACTAGCTATATACTACGGTAGCAATTATGCTACTCAGCACTGTTTACTCAATGGTGTTGAAAACTTACACCCACAGAAAACAACCTGCACATGGACGCTGATAGCTATTCTGTTCAAGACAGTCAAAAATAAGAAACAGGCTCAGTGTTCTTCTTCAGGTGAATGGATAATTACATGGTGCTCAGCCTGAACAATGGAACAGCAACAGCCAGCACTGTGGCAAAAGAAGTTATCAAGCTATGAAAAAGGTAGGGAAGAACCTTGCAAAACGTATTATTGGGGGAAAATACATATTATTAGGTAAAAGAAAGTGATCTGAAGGTCTGCTTGATATCGATTTCAACAATATTACATTGTGCAAGGAGACAAATCTTGAAAATATGAGAAAGATCAGTGGTTGGGACGGCCAGATAGCTCAGTGGACTAAAGCACCTGCTAGGCAGAGTGCAGTGGCCAGGATTCGATCCCTGGCATGCCATGGTACCATGCAGGCCCCGCCCCAAGAGTGGGTTGAGATGGTGACTGAGACTGGGTGTGGTGGTGAACGCCTGTAATCCCAGCACTTGGAAGGCTGAAAACAGGAGGATCACTAGGAGTCCAATGTGGGTAGTGAGACCCTGTAGACACTGTACTAAATACATTTTAAAAAAGAAAAAAGAAAAGAAAAGAAAAATCAGTGGTTTCTACAGGTGGATGAAAAGGCAGAGTGCAGAGGACTTTAGGAATCTGAGACTCTTCTGCACAACAATATTTCTGATGGAAATTGCATGTTATTATATATTCATCAGACCCTAGAATATGCAATACCTAAATTAGATCCTAATGCTGTGTTGGATAAGAAACACAGCTATCAATGCGGGGTCACTGTTGTGCTGTAGTATAGATCATTGACTTTAGGGGCATATATGTTAGATGGGGTATATACACACATGTTTAATATATATATAATATTTAAAGCATATATATTTAAAGTATATATATATATATATATATATATTCTACATTTGATTTCTCTGTGAAGTTAAAACCACTGTAAAAATTAAAATAACTCAAAATTTCTGTAACCTTTCATATTCAAATGAGAACAATTTCATACATCAAACATGAGATTAAGAATTAAAACAGCTTAGAAACTTGATACACCAAAATATTGGCTAAATATATCAGTGGTGACTTATATTGTGACTGCTGTGTGCCAAGGCAAACTTGGGTCACTTTTGGTAGTACTTGCTTCCTGGCAAAGGTCATGCCAGAACCCACACACTGTACTAGGGAAGTTAAGACAGGTTCCTGTGAGAATGCGGATGTGAAGATATGCAGAGTTTATGGCCATTGACTATTTTTAAATTATTTTTTATATATTTAGTACAGGATCTACAGGGTCTCACTACACAAATTGGACTTCTAGTGATCCTCCTCTTTTCAGCTTCCCAAGAGTTAGGATTACAGGCGTGCACCACCATGCCCAATCTCAGTCACTTTCTCAGTGCTCACTGGGGGCAGGGATGGCACGGCATGCCAGGGATTGAACCCAGGTCCTTTCGTTTGCCTAAGCGGGTGCTTTAATCCACTGAGCCATTGGGTTGGCCCTGCCATTAACTATTTTCACTGTGTTTTGCCTTAGAATTTCTTTTCATGGAATGTTTTTATTTCTCCATCTTGAGAAATAATTTTTCAGGATTTAAGCATCTGAATTAATAATTGTTTTATTTTAGATATTTTGAAAAAGGCTTTCCTGGTCATTATTTTGTGTTAAATCAATTTGTCATACCTTTACTGTTATTTTCTAATGTTTTAAGTTTCTGTAATTCTTAAGCATTTTTATTTGAGTCATCAGCTAATATTTTGATTCAGTTTTTAACAGTGTCTTGCTGTTTCGAGTAGATAAGTAAGTGATCTACTTTGTCTCTAAGTCTTGTCAATCTCTTCTGATAAGTCCTTTCTGCTGCTCATAGGTTTTCAGGATGAGAAGACAAGGTTTATATTTCTCCACCAATTTTGAAATTCTGTTTTGGAGGATATAGTAATGTGGATCAGCATTTTTTTAAATTTTTGGTTAGTGAACAACTTTCCAAGCTTCTAGTCTTCTGATCTCTGGGGGTGCTTAGTCCCCATCCCTGTTCTACACTGGTAATCCCTGCAGTTGCTAATTCTGTTCTTTCAAACCTCTCTGTGCAAACACATCACGTAGCACTTTATCACTGAAACATCCATTTTAGCTTTTCTACCTGAATCAAACTCTGTGCATCAAATTCAGTGGTGCTAAGAACTCACTGGAAGGGGAAAGTTCTTCTTAGGATTCATTATTTGGATGAGACTGAGGAGCTCACACAGGGGAAGAGTTCCTCCACAGCTTTTACTGAGCAATGAGACAGAGTCTGCACAAGCTCCCACTCTGTGGCAATTACAGGGAGAAGGCAAGAGGATATCACATGGCCAAGAGCTTACCAGTGTTTGGGAGAGGAGTGGGAGAGGTGCACTCTAACACACCTACCCTAGATCACAATGCTCATTGCCACCAGAGGCTATCAAGACTCCCTATCCTATGAATGCTTCAATGTCTGATTCCAGGTTCCATTGTTCCTTTCTTCTCAGGATACACTGGTTATAGTTCAGTTACTTCTCTCTGATTGTCAGACGTGTGCTTTCTTCAGTACCCTGGTCTGAGGAGGACTTTTCTTGTGAGTACTGTGCCTTGCAAATTGGGTTCCCTCAGTAGTGCAAAGAGAGTTAGGACAGGTAGGCAGTGGGAGAGAGTGGTTACTGGACTGAACACCATTTTCAGCTGCCTAGAGCTACTATTCTACTCAGTTTCAGAGGCCGGACCTGTTCCTCAAATGGCCTGCTCACCATGACAGCGGAGCTGGGAGTGAAAGGTGGCCATGCTTCTTTATCTAAACACTACTGATCCACTGATTCTGTAATTCATCTGGTAGGCTTCTTAAGTGCTCTCCATGTTTTGATGCTTGTTTGCCCTGTATTTCCTAGAGTCTATGAATCATTTTTGGTATCTGAATGGATCCACTTGCCTCTGGCCTACCATGATGTCTGCTACCTAAAATATCAACATAAAGCTTTTGGAAAATCAGTGTCAGAGTTTGTAACACAGGTTCTACATCTTCCTAAAAGGTCACACATTCAAAGTAACTAAATAAAAAAGAAAAATAAATGAGTAGATTAGGATGGTATCAGTACAGAGTTGAGAAAATAGGAAAATAGGCCAATTTGAAGAGAGAGGAGTAAAAAATTGCCCCAAGTTATTGATAGGAATGTACTATGGGGAAATTTGAAGATAGAGTATGTAATTTTACATAAGTTTATTATAATGAAATTTGCTTATTCCCATAAAGGAAGAGGAAATAGGAAGAGGAGAAAAAGACATTGTGGTGAATACTAGAGCTAAGAACTGTCTATGTTTTGTGAATGAAAGTAGATTCACTAAGGGCATCTCCTAAACCAGGCCTTCTGCCTAAGGGAAACCTGATGGAAGAAAGGTTAGGAAGTGGTACATGGCAAGGAAGATTCAGAAAGTCTTTGGTCTTGTGTAATCATTGTAGTCCTGAAGTTGAATTGTGGATATCAATATACACTTAGAAAGTATTTAATTTTTTTTTTTCTATTGAAGAATTCTAACAACAGTACCAATAAAAATGCCTACTGCCAACAGTGTGACCTTGAAGAATATCTCTGAGTAAAACAAATCAGAACAAAGCTTGTTGAAAATAACTCCTAACAGATCTGATTGCTGTGATCACTTCAATTTAGGAAGGACTAGCAGAGATTATTATTAAGGATATGTCAAAGATGGCTTCAATAAGGATAAGAACTACAGCGAATTTTGGGAGGCCAAGGTAGAAGGGTCATTGCAAGTTTGAGACGAGCCTGGGCTATGAAGTGAGCTCAAGGTCAACCTGAACTGCATAATGTAAAAAACAAGGGCCCGTGGAGATGGCTCAATAGAATAAGTGTTTCCCTGGCAAGAACAAGGGCCTGAGTTCAATCCTTGGTTCCACAGAAAAGAAAAAAAAAAAAAAAAAAAAGAAAGAAATGTACCTGAAGACAAGATTTTGGGCTGGGGAGATAGCTCAGTAGAATAAGTGCTTCCCTGGCAAGCACAAGGGCCTGAGATCAATACCCAGTTCTGAAAAAAAAATAGTTAATTTAATGTCACCAAACAAGCTTAAATTTATAATTTCATAATAATATTTAAAAAATATTTATTAAGTGCTGAGGGTAACATGTAACAAATCATACAAGAAAGAGAAACAAAGGGAACTAACAAAGAGAATCAACCATTTTTCTTTACTTTCATACAATCTGGTCTACTACATAACCAGGTATTTAAGAAAATAAGGTGAGATAATCTGGATATTTAATGAAAATAAAACAAGAGAATTTGAATACTGACAGTTTTGAATACTTGATCAGTTCATAAATTTCCATGTTTATCATCACTGGATGTTATGCTAATAAAGACTTAAAAAATGTGATTTTTCATGAACTCATCACTACCGATATCTAAACAATAGCAAAAACCACAAGTGTGATTAAGCTTCTGGATTCAGATAGTGATTGAATATATATATATATATATATATATATATATATATTCAAGACAAAGAAATATGGTAGGTTTTTTAAAACCCCATAGTTGCTATTTGCAAGTCCTTCACTAAATTTGTCATAACAGAAATAAGGGGAAAATGAGAACGGAAATGAAACAGATTTAAATATAGCACCTTATTTTGTAAACTAGCTATAGTGGTTGATACATTGGGTCAACTTGAGAATTTTAGAAGTTTAATTAAGTGACTCAGAAGGGAGCCAGGGTTTGTGAACATCCTCGTCCTGTGCAAGATGAGGGCAAGAACACTGTGTGAATTCTACACCGCCAGCCCCAGCACAATCAGTGTATAATGTAAGGAGAAGAGAGAGTCTGGCTAGAAGCTGCAGCTGTTGCCATTCCCTGCCTTTTCTGTTTTTTGCTGCCAGGAGTGGATGCCCTCTGCCATGTTCCACTCTGCGCTGGAGCCAGATAACTATGTACTGAAACCTCTACTAACTGTGAGCTAAATAAACCTTTCCTTCCTTCATTTTGGGTGTTGGGTATTTTGTCCCTGCAATGGGTGAAAAGTACCAGAGACACTGGACCTGCACTCATGTATAATAAAAGTATAAAGAAAATACAGGAAGTATTTATTATAGAAATTGAGATGGTGAGCTCTTTTGGAGGGAGAATATCTATGGTAAAGATGAGAAAATTGACAGCTTGGCACGGTGGTGCATACCTGCAATCCTAGCATTCGGAAAGACTGAAGCAGGAAGATCACAAGTTCAAACCCAGCCTAGGCAATTTAGTGACTTAGTACGTCTCTGTCTTAAAAATTAAAAAAAAAAATGACTAAGTGTATATCTCAGTGTGAAAGCATTCTAATACCACCCTTCTCAATTTCCAAAACAGCTATTTTAAATTAGTTTACACTGCAAATTCATTTTTTAATATCCAGGCTGTCATTCTTTGGAAAGGAAATCTTATATTTTTTTAGTTGTTAAGTAAGGTACTGATCTCTATGTAAGACCCCATTCTTAAATGTGAATTGCTATTTCAAAGTAAACTTCTTTCCTAATTTCAGCAGTGGGAAATGGAATAGTAATTCAATGTCTTACATTTTCTTTCATTTTAAAAAAATATTCATTGAAACTGTAGGTTTCCTTTCAAGATAATTCATATAGCCTCTTTTAAAAAATCATTATTGACTGGCTCCACATTGGGAATGTATGTGTTCATAATTTTCCAGTTTTAGTAGAAAAAATATCATTATATTACAGTGTAGGAACAGAACTTGTATATTAGATTGCAATTCTGATGCTGTACACAAAAAGTGAATAATTTATAAGAATCTTTAGTTCACTGCTATTCATAGATTTTAAAATATTAGAATTCAAATATAAATGATATAAATATTTTCATCATTTTTTAATTCTAAGAGCTTTTCTTTTCTTTATATATAAACAATTAGTGTCTAAATCTAACTTGAAATTATTTAGCCCACTCTATCATTTTTATTTCTGTCTCAAATATGTTTTATTTTAATATCCAGGCCATCACTTACTGCATAAAACTTCAATATTAAAATTATTTATATTTTACAAAGTATTTATGGCATGTTTACTGATAATTACAAAATTTATCTAATAATCTCTGCTATGTGCCTATACCACACAAGATACTGTACCAAGGGTTAACAATGTTTTAACAAGAACCATCTCCCCAATGGATTTGCAATCTTAGGACCAGCCAAATAGCTCAGTGGATTAAAGTGCCTGCAAGCAGGTGCAGGTGCAGGGGCCGGGGGTTTGATTCCCAGGCCTGCAGGTCTGGCCCCTCTCCCTGGGGCATGCTGAGACAATGATTGAGACTGGGCGTGGTGGCTTGCATCTGTAATTTCAGTTCTTGGGAGGCTGTAAACAGGTGGATCACTAAGAGTCTGTTCTAGTAGTGAGACCCTAAACACCCTGTAGACCCTTCCCTAAAATAAAAAATAAAAAATAAAATCTAGTAGATGATGCAATAAATATGCAAAGAATAATACAGTAAATTCTACTTTGTGTTAGATGTCATGAAGTCGAAGAAATGGTGCTTAAATCAGTCTGTTCACATAGATAATATCTCCTTTTCCTCTGATATGTAAGATTATGGGGAAACTATCCAGACAAATACTGGTACAGAGAAGGCATAGGGAGGAAAAGGGTGATGGGAAACATTTTGGTGAACTGTGATACTGGAGTTTAGTGTGTGAGTGAGGGAAGCACTATGAGGAGGAGGCAGAGGTAGTGATAAAGACCTCTTTTGTCGTGGGATACTTTTATATCAAGACAATGAGATATAAATATCAAGGTAAAGTAACTAACTTCTATGCCTTAAATGTAATAAGTACTATAATTAGTTAGTAACTTAAATTTTGTTTTGACAATTACTGCAGAGCTACACTGGGTATATAATGCTATTCAATATCCTGAAAAGATATCTCTCTACCAGAAACACACTGTCAGTTTTTGCATGGTGAAGGTCCCAAAACACTTGTAAACATGATGGTAGGCCATCTGTAAAAAATATATATATGTAGTATTTCTTAAAGGACAGACACTGTTCTAGTTGTCAGGAATTGAACAGTAACCCAGGGAAGATCAAAGTCGTAATGTACATTTTCTCATATAAATTTTTTAAAGGTATTTTTCATAGAATTTCGTATAAACACATTTTCTCACATGAACTATATCAACACATTCTTGGAATGAAAGCATTCTTGGAGAAGCAAAAAATTATAATGCATGGAAGTGATATGAAGGGAGAGTTGGTTTAAGGGTCTAAAGGAGCTTTCCCTGCAGCTTTCCCAGGGTCACAAGACTCAAACACCAATAGGAGCTCTCCAGTTTTCCAGTGGAGTACCTTTTGTCAAAAAATTGCTTCTTTAAATCCTTATATTTTACACTTCCTAAATAAATGACCTGTGTGATATAGTACTTCTTTATGGGCAATTCCCAAACCATCACCTCCACCACTACCACAACAACAACAACAACAACACTGACTACAAGTCATGATTAATAATCTAATCTTTTTTTTTTTTCATAAATCAGGAAACTTTACTTGGTGAATCTACTTGAGCAGATTGGTCCCATCTCGACAATCTGAGATAACTGTCCTACATTAGAGTTGGAAATCATTAAATATCTAGATAAGTATTTAGTTGAACCAGAGAAGAGGAACTAACCAGAGGTCATACTCATTTGTGAAATAAATCAGACTCACAAGTGTAAAGATTGTATTTTCTCCCCAGTGTAAGAGCCTGAAAGAGAAAATAGGATCTGAAAGATACAATGGATCTGTGAAAAAGGAAGAAACTGTTCAAAGGGAAGGAACAACGGGTGAGGGAAAGAAGAAGAGAAAGAGAGAAGGAAGTGAAAAAAAAACATATAGGATAGCTTGGCTAATTGTAGTGCTGATTTCTCTGGTCTGTTGTTGGATTCCTATCATTCTGTTTGGTGAAATTCTACACCATTTCTAATGTTTATTAAACTATTTTTTGTATTCTCTTTTGAAATAAAAAAATTAAAAATAATTCCACCTACTCTAGAAGCCACAAAATGCATTCTCTCAATCATCGTTGAATGTGTAGTGCTGCAAGATAGTACAACTGTGAAACTAAACTTCTAGGGAATAACACCAACCGCTAGGACCCTTAGGCCTCCCAGTATATGGTAGGTATGCTGTTACAGGTCCAGGCACCACAGAGTGTGGTAATCTGTTATAGCTCTTTATTTCTGTGCAGCTTATTATGCGATGGAGTGTTTCTCATTCTCTGTCTTGTACATCATGAAGGCTCTAATTATCATGATGTTATATTGGTAGATAGTTAGACATTCATTCTGGGTATGAGGCAAGTTAAAAGACAAAGAAGTAGAAGCCTGAAAAAGCATTGAAAACATTAAAATATCTAGGTGATAATTGCCTGGAAAGTGCCATGTTTCTCAGTGTGCAGTGAGGTCAGATGTAGAAGTTTATGCGAGGGATGTGAACATTGCTGGGAGCCAAAACACTGCGTAGTTGCTTGTGTTGAAGCCTTTATTCTCCAGGAGGTGACCACTTCTGCCTTACCCTCAGGATTGTTCGGAAGAGAGGTAGGTCATAAAGCAATTTCTCTAAATTGTGTGCATTTGACGCAGTTAAAATATATGAGCTGCCAGGCATGGTAGCACGTGTGAACAGTTCTAGCACTAAGGAGGCAGAAACGGGGACTGACAACAAGAGTTCAGCCTGGGCAAATCAGTGACTTACCAAGTGCTTTTCTTAAAGCTTAAGAAGGGCTGGGAATGTAGCTCTTGTAAAGTCCCTGGGTTCCAGGCCCAGTTTCACAACACATAAATGAATAAAAAATAAAATTCCATATGTAAGTAGTGTTTAATGGCCCTAAAGGTAAATATGATGATATTCTGCCTTAGATTATTTGCGGTAAAATATAAATATATAAAATTTACCATTTTAAACATTTTAACTATGCAGTTCAGTGTCGTTACACACCTTCACATGGTGGTGCCAAAACTATCATCAATCTCCTGAATGTTTTATCTTCTCAAAGAGAAACTGTGTACAATAATTTTCCTTTCCCACCTCATCCCTTGTCACACAGTATTTTACTTTGTGCCTGAATTTTACTACTTCAAACATTTTACATAATTTGTATAATACTGGTCTATTTTTATGACTGGTCTATTTAACTTAGCATGCCTTTCGCACTCATCTATATTTTAGTATATAGCAATGTTTCCTATTTTTTCAGTTCTGCTACATATGTATATGTATATGTATATGTTTATGACTGTCTTTGGAAAAATGTCTTACTCTTTCACTGTTTTTCTTTTGGCTGGCTCAGGATGCCTTCAGGGCAGGTCTGGTAAGGCTTGAGGATCAACCCACAGCATTCTCTTTGCTTTGTTTAAGCAGTCACTTAATTGAGCTAATGGGCAGGTCCCCTTTTTCACAATTTTTAATGAGATTGCATTTTTGAATTGTTGATTATAGGAGTTCTTTACATATTCATTCGATATATCAATCATTTATCAAATATATGACTTGGGTAAAACTAGAGTGAATGCTTAGTTTTCAAGCATTATTACATTAAAATTTACATTGCCATTAAGCCTCTGGAAACCATTCTCATTCCTGTGGGCCACACTATTCTGTCACTCCTGCTGCTCTGTGAAGCAGTCCCGACAGTGTTTCTCCTGCTTTTTCTTGCACTGTTTTCACTTTCTTGATATATGAATAGAGTCAAATATCTACCCTTCATATTCTCTTTGACTTGAGGAAACAGTCAGATGTGGCTTGGTGCTACAACCAGCGGATAAAGTGGATCGGCTTTTAGGCGCTTGCCTTTCTGTTGGCATACAGTCAGCCACAACATCCACATGTTTTTGTAACACCCAGTAAAAGCACTTGCTAAAGAAGACTTCTGTAACTATTTCAGAAAATGAAAAGAATAATGGGATAACTGTGTTGGAAGTGAGAGTGAGTACTTTAAAGAGAACTGATGGTGATATGTCTGTTATTGTAAGAGAGTTTTATCACCCATCCTATGTTTCAATCATAACTTGAATGTACATATCTTCTTCCACTGTACAAGTTGTACTTTTGCTCCACTGAATAATGTCTTTGGGTGCACAAAACTTTTATAATTCAATATAGTTTAATTTATCTACTTTGTTATTATTGCTTTGCTGCTGCTGCTGCTGCAGCTGCTGCCGCAGCTTGTGATTTTGTTGTCAGATCCAAAGATGTATTGACAAATCCTATATTTGAAGTTTTGTCCCCTATCTGTTTTTCTTACTAGTTTTATAGTTTGGGCTCAGATATTTGATTTTGCTTCCATTTTGAGTTGTTGTATAATGCAAAATAAGGTCCTTCTCATCCTCCTTACTCTTCATTCCCCTCTTCATCCTCCTACTTTCTTTTTCTTTGCATGTGGGCATTCAGTTTTCATAACAATATTGAAATGTCTTGGTGACTGGTCCTGACATTCACAAAGATCATTGGATCATATATAAGGATTTTGTCTTTAACCATTTTTCTTTCCCACTCTTCTGTGTTAGCTTTTATTTTTTATTTTATTTATTGAACATTTTAGGGAAGGGCCTATAGGATGTTCATGATCTCACTGTAAGATTGGACTCTTGATGACCCACCTGTTTACAGCCTCCCAAGAGCTGGGATTACAGGTATGCACCGCCATGCCCAGTCTTGTGTTAGTTTTTAAAGGTAGAAACAAACACATTGTTTGTTTATAAAACTTTGTAGTAAATTTTGCAAGAATGACTATGAGACCATAACTTTTGTTATTTTTCAGGATATTTCATTTGGGCTCTCTTAAGAGTCTGTATCATTTTAGGGTAGATATTTCTATATTTCAGAAAATACATCATTGGGCTTGTCATGGGGATTTTGGAGTCGCTAGATCCTTTCAGGTAAATCTAAGTGTTTTGAACTTATTACATGCCTTCCAAACATGTCCTTTTCATCTACCTAATAGCTAAAATTAGAAATTTCTCACTTCTTTACTTGCCACAGAAAACAACATAAATGAACAATCATGCAGAAGGTATAGAGCAAGGAGAGATGGGAAAACTGGAAAGTGCCTAATATTGAAAAGTCATTTTCTTTTTATTCATACAACAGGTGCTCTGATAGTTAAGCAAAACTCACTAATGATATAGCTTGGATAAAAAATTCAGAGCAGGCTCTTTTTAATATATTCTTTTTTTCTTCATGAGAACTCCACAGGTGCTTGATCACTAGAAGTTGAAATAGGGGAGCGCTAAAAAGGCTATTTTCTAACTAATCTTGACCTTGTTCAAACTTTTGTGATCAAGGAAAACACAGTCCGAGATGAACTTAATTTTTTCAGTGTCAAATAGAAATATAGTGTCTGCTACATTTACAATAATTTCTCTAGGACTCGTATCAGAACAAGTAATAGAGAAAGAGGGAAAGTGTTTTGATGCAATGTTTTATTTTATCCACTGTATCCAAATCAAAGATGTAAAATTGCACTTGTCTCTTTTTTCTTGTTTTGATTTTGGTTTTTCTAATACAGAATTCCAGTTGTATTTTCTAATGCATCTCTCAGTACCATCTTTTTGCTATAATATCTCTTTTGAAAATTAACTCTTACTTGACATTTAAAGGATTTACGTGACAGCATTCAATTATTTTCTTAACCTTTCCTCCCTGATACTTTCCTACTTGTGAAACTACACATTTTCTTTTCTTTGGTGCACCGAGCTCCTTCACTGATACACTCTATATTTCAACATTTTTGTTCACTTCTGCCTATTTTCTGCTGAATAGGCCTTACCCAAGGAAATATACATGGAACTTCTTAGAAACATAAATTACTTCAGTGGTATCTTGAGATTGTGATTCAGCGACACTGCTGTTCTCTTAGTTTAAAGCTTTAGTTTACTGTTTAAAGCCTCAAGCCTGTTCACTGATAGGTTGGACAGAAACTGATCCAATGACTTTTGCTCACCTTGTATCTTTTGCCTTTAATTGCTCAAGTAGCAATCCCGGGTATACTGGTTGTTGTTCTAAAATTAATTTTATTTTATTTAATTTTTACATATTTACTACAGGGTCTACAGGGTCTCTCTACACAGATAAGACTCGTAGTGATCTTTCCTGTTTTCAGCCTCCCAAGTCCTGAGATTACAGGTGTGCACCACCATGTCCAGTCTCAGTTGCCATCTCAGCGCGCCCCAGGTTGGGGCTATCACAGTATGCTGGGGATCCAACCTCTGGCCCCTGAGTCTACCTAAGCAGGTTTTTTAATCTGCTACGCTATCATGCCAGCCCTGGATGATGTTTTTTACCAGCACATCTATTTAGTTTGAAATATATTTACCTCCATCACATGATCCTAAACCTTATGAAAAAGTGCTCATTTTTGTGCAGAAGCTGAAGGAAGAAAAACTCATTTTAGGGTTTACGTCATGCCCTATAATCCAGAATAGGAGTTTATTTGCTTAGTTTTTAATGAAAGATAATCTGTGACACTAAATACTGCAATTTTTGTTCAATACAAAAATTGGAATGCAATTCTATTACCATCCACTTGGGTTAGCTTGACTTCAATGTCATTATATATCTATGATATTTATGTC
The DNA here is from genome assembly GCF_000260255.1 of Octodon degus. Taxonomy (NCBI): domain Eukaryota; kingdom Metazoa; phylum Chordata; class Mammalia; order Rodentia; family Octodontidae; genus Octodon; species Octodon degus. Next base: position 2,267,257 of record NW_004524666.1, on the reverse strand, counting down.
TAATTTCTGACAGTTTAGTATGATAAGAATATATTCAATTGGTATTTCTAGTACATATTAGAATAAGTTCTTCTTGAAATCAATCAGCTTAATTTTATAATCAAATATTGGGTATCCATCACAATTTTGAACTCAGCGTTTATGAAACATAGCTATTATAACATCATAACTTAAGATATGCTTTGTAGGAATATTTTTCATGATAGATTTATACTGCCTTTAATCATTCTCATATAACAATGACTGAACTTTCTAATATATATTGAAACCAGTCAATATAATTGTCTCATAATACTCAACTAGTTCTATGAAAATGCAAATTAAAGAGCAAAGTATTAGGCAAATGGAATCGGTCTGCATATGGTATATATAAAAGATTCAGAATATTGGATATCATTACCAAATCATTATACTCATAGACCATAATATAGAGCAAGAGGAATTTGTCACATAAAAGACATTAACAAAATGGAAATTTTTATAGGCGTACAATTTATATCCTAAGCCCTAACAGGACCTGAATACCAAAATCAATATAGATTAAAAGGAAAACCTACAGGTAAGAGGAACAGTTCTTTTGCAAACGAAAAAAAAAAATCTCCATAGGGAATAAACTTAATGAGGTTAGTTCTAAATCTTTACAGGACTTGAAATACACTACACTTTTTTCTATTTAAATGGTGGAGTAACTCACTGAAGTGAGCACATAATAGAGTAATTCAGAGGTTAACAACATTTTTTTTAATTAAACAGTTGAAAGTTGAATTGTGATTTGATTATTTCTATTATCCTCATGTATTTATTAAGTTTAAGTCTTCTTTCTTATATAGTTAAATATAAATCACCTATATCTTAAAATCATCATTATTAAATATTATAATTATAATTTATTAACATAGTCTCGACATATAGCTAGTTTTAATGTACATTATCCAATATTTTATTGAAATAAACACAAAATCATTCCTTTTAGTGTTTTCAAACACTTTCCAAAGAATTTCTACCCTAGTTTCCTTGATATATATGTTCTGCATAATTCTTGAAATAGAATGTAGTTTAGGTTTTGTGCCTTGCTAGTTGTTCAGGTTAATATATACATCCACAACCCTGTGCACATATGGTTTCCAAATTCTGTTTTGTTCAGTGGAAGCCGATATAGCAGAGCAGAAGATGCGGCTCCCCCAGCCCATATATTTCGGTTTGTTTGTTGCTTGGGTAACAGTTCCAGTTCCAGTTCCTGTTGCTTTTGTTGCTTAGAAACAAATCACTCTGATGCACATTATGTAAGTCAGCCCCCAGCTGCCAGGTCATCTGCCTTTGTGCTTCCTGCTTGCTTAGCTCACACAAGCCCTGAACTGCCAGAGAGTGGGGCCTGCTCTTCTGGGAAAGATCCTAAACTGTCGCCAACTCCTGGGTGTAGCTTCAGTGTTTCTGTTTGCCATTGCAATAGGAAAGGGAGAAATGACAGTGGTAAAATGAATGATGACATGGATAATATGAAAATGTTTCATTAAATGTATGATTAGATATAAAATCTTGCCTATAGCTACATGACTAGAATAATTATACTTACATGACATCCAAATAGGGATAGTCTCCTGAAAACTGGGGAAATATGTTAACACCATGGTATATGGTGTAGAAACTAAAGTAGTTTACCTTTCTGAGGGATTGCTGTTCATTCTAATAAACTAGTAGACTTGCTTGCTGTTTAAGAAAAATATTGAGAAAAGTATTTAAACTGTGATAAAGTGAAATGTAACATGACATTTTAACTTCCCCAAGGCACTTTGGTTAACATTTCACTGCCAGATTTCAGATACAAATTTCACATATTGTGTATTTTTTGTGTCTCTTCTAATATATATTCATGCATATAGTTTTAAAAGTCCAACCATCCATATAAAGCAAATATTAATGGCTTGTAATTCTTTAATTGTGGTGTAAGTTGTAATATATTTTGAACTTACTGTTTACATTTTAAAATTTGTTTTCCAGGTTTAGAAATAAAATTATTAATTTTATTTGTACAATACATTTTATGAAACATTAAAATCATACCACAGTGTGATCTCACTCATCATAGGGAACTTATACCTGTACATGATACATGTTAGCTCCTTTTTGCCTCATTACCCATGCCTCCCTTTCACCTCTCTTCTTCTTATTTACAAAACTTCCTTTCCTTTCTTTCCTTTTCAAAATCCCTCTCTTATTTTTTTTCTTCCTCTCCACCCAGCCTTATACCATGTCCAACTTTTCTTTTTAACAACGTCTTCCTACTCACTATGTCTCTTTGAAATTTTGGTTCTTATATACTCTTTCATGTTCTCATATCCTAGAGACAATGCAGTGTCTACACATGTGTACCCAAATCATTTCACTTACAGAATATAGTCTCAAAGTGCATCCTTTAGCTATAAATGTCTCAAGTTTACACTTCTTTATGGGCAGTACTTCAGTCTATAAAAGAGCACAATTAATCTATCCATTCATCTATTGATGGACATTTGAGTTGTTTACAAGATTTAGCAATTATCAGCTGTGCCTCTGTAAACGTGGGCGCTCATATGCCACTATGGTATAGTGCTTTTAATATTTTAGAAAAGATATCAAGAAGGGGAAATAAGTAGGTCAAATAGGACCTCTAGTTCAAAGTTTTGGAGGAAGATCTGCATTGACTTCCACATTCTTTTGTTTTCTCCTTCATTCTTTCTCTCCTGTGCTCTTCTCTAGCTTGCCAAGGCTTTAATGATCAACCTTGTCCTTCAGTCTTGCTTCCACTGTATTTCTCTTTAGTTATTGCTCTGTCTTTTTCCTGTTCCTATTAAACTCTACTTCCCCGTAGGATAAAATCATTCTACCAAGGAGAAACTCCCTGCACGTAAGTTCCTGTATGTACTTATAGATCTTGCACCTAAGGATAAAGATACTGAATTAGCAATTACTAAGATTGCCAGTTTCTAGGCTATGACTGATGATATTGTTATTGGTGACTGTACTTCAGCCGGGATGCCAAAATAAAGTAAGATGGGATCTTGGGGCAAACACAAAGAAACAAGGCCAACTATGCCTCAAAGACATCTCAAAAGAATAGACACTTCCTACAGAAGCATCAATGCCAGTGACAGAGCTACCTCCAAAAAGAAAACTATGCACAAAAACACAGAAAGCAAATTAAATTAAAAGTAAGGAAATGACAAGATGCAGAAATAAAATGCAATACCAAGCTTCCAACCTGCCCAGGACAAATCCAAGAAACAGTGAAACAGAGGAAATCAGAATTTATCTGACTGGATTTTCTGGAATGACATCAGCAGACACAGAAAGAACATAGAATGAAATGATAGAGAAAATCAGAACAGAAATAATTTTTGAGATTTAAAAAAGAAGAGATGACAATCATCGTTAAGGACTTGCTTAGCAAATCTAGAGTATATAGATAAAGCATAGAGCAGAGAAAAATAATAAAAACCATTTTAAGGTTTGGAGTTTTATTAAATATACTATTTGTGTTACATAAAAGGTTAAAAGGTCAGACACTAATAATAAAATACAGAACCAAGTAGTAAGGTAACGATATTAGGAACACTTAACTGAAGTATTAATTAGGTCCTGAAATAAAAGTTGTCTTATGATGGAAGATGTAGAAGAGATGAGCAGTAAAACACTGACCTCAGGGGAGGTATTTGTACGGAGTGCAAGAGGCATTGCAGTGAGTAGGAACCTGCATCGTGAGCATGTGTGTGTGCCACCCAAAGCCCGTGTCACAGACCCTTTGACAGAGAAAAGAAGTGAAGAGAAAAGGGAAGTTAAAAAGTAAACTAGCTAGGGCCGGCCAAATAGCTCAGCAGATTAAAGCACCCGCAAGCAGGCACAGGGGCTGGGGTTTGATCCCCAGGCCTGCAGTGCCGGCCCCGCCTCCGGGGTGCGCTGAGATGGCAATTGAGACTGGGCGTTGTGCCAAGCGTGCCTGTAATCCCAGCTCTTGCGAGCCTGTAGACACGTAGATCACTATGAGTCCAATCTAGTAGTGAGACCCTGAACACCCTGTAGATCCTTCCCTAAAATATAAAAATAATAATAATAAAATAAAAAATAAAAATAAAAAAGTAAGCTAGAAGCCAGGTAATGAATGTTTTTGAAAGCCATAGTAAATCCTTTATCTCTTATTCTTGGAGAAATTGGCTATTCTAAGACCATGCACAAAAAGTCCTATGATGCAGATAATATTCTAAAGTAATTTGGTAGATAATGTACCCACTGGCTATAGCAGTGCAAGAGATAGCAAAGAAATTATTTTAAAAACTTTTGTAATAGTTCCAGAAAGACAGTATGTCTTGCTGGGGAAGGATATTCAGGAGCAGTAGACCTCAGTTGAATTAGGGATAGCTTTTGGAAACAGCATAAATGGAGATTTCAGATAGATTGCATGCAAAATGAGAAAAAAGGGAAGAGGGAAGAAAGAAGTGCAGGGAGAAGAGGTAAGTGAAGAGGTAAGAGGGAAATGAAGTGTCAAGGAATAAGAAAAATTTGACCAAGGAGATAGAATTTTCATGAATTGAGGTAAGAAAGTCTGGACGAAGCAGAATTAGAATTTGGAACACAATAAATTTTGGTTTCAGTTTTGTTGGTTTATTTTATATGGCCACAAAGTAGTTTCATGAAATTCTATGATATAGGGATAGAGATAGTGGTTAGCTATTATTTATATTCTCTTCCAAGTCACTTTATTTAGAATAGCTTCAATTATGTGAATAGGGATATAGAATGATAATGAAACATACATCTCTTATGATGAATGACAGGCTCCAGGTAGACAAAGCAGTGGATATTATTTAAATATCACTAATTATGGGAATTAAGGATGACAGAAGAGGGGGAAGTCTGATGCTGACCACATTATAAAGTTGGTCACACTAAGGGGAACTAAGAAAGAAGATTAAGAATAAGCAGCATTAAGGAAAAACCTGAAGAGTGTAGTTTTCTGAAAAGACAAATTAAGAAAGAATATGAGAGGTGTAAGGTATCAATCTAATCCAGTGTACTGGAAGATTACAAACAACAAGGCTCAGTGGTTCATGCCTATAATCACAGCACATGGCATGTTGAGAATTGGAGAACTGCCTCAAATTCCAGACCAGCTGGTGCTACATAGTAAGTTCAGGCCATCTTGAACTACATAACAAAATCGTATCTCAAGCAAATGAGCAATCAAACAATCACAATCAATATTTTATCTTTGAATTTTATTCCAAGAATATTGTAAGTGGCCCTTAAGTGAACAGTTTTGAGAGATCCAAAAGAAATAAAGCCCAGTAGAAGTGAAAGAAAAAATGAAAACAATCAAACTCATGTAATGGAAGAAAAACTGTCTAGGTATCAAAAACAAGCAGAAAAAAAAAAAGAACACAGCTGTTAGCAGATGTGAAAATTAAAGTTTGCTTTGTTTGGTCCTATTTGTTTCTTGTCTTGTTTTATTTTATTTTTCTATGTTCTGTGGTTGAGTTAAAGAGCTTAGTAGAATGAGAAAATTAAAAAAATTGGAAAAAAAAACCCGAAGATTGCTTGAGTTATTAAGCTATAGTCATTAAAGTTTGATGATTGATCTATTGCACAAGTGAAAGTATTGATCACAAAGAGGTACATAAACAGGTAATCTATAGGAATAAGGGATAACATGGAGTCTATGTTAAGAGGATGGCAAATGTCCAGTCACTGGAGGGGTAGATATCTGATACTTTAAAAAATATTTTCAATTTTATAGTTGGATTGAAAATTAAAGTTATCATCAAAGAATTAGAGTGGACCAGCAGGTTGTGTCTATGGGCATAAAAAATGATATCACATAGCATTGTGGGATATGAGTCAGACAACTGTATGAGCTGATTTCACACTGTTGGCTTTCTGTATCACTGAAGTTCAGTTGGCAGACAACCATGCATATCATTTACATACTGTCTAAGTCTACGTTGAGTAGTTATGACTTATCACATGGCTCATGAAGTTAGCAACATTCACTTTCTGACTTTTTTGTGGAGATATGTATTGAATTTTGATGTGAAAAATTGAAGATAAAGATCACGAACTTCGAGGCCCTCTTTGAATTCAAGAAGGGAATGAAAATTAGGTGTGTAAGTTTTGCACCAAAGCCATCTAATTGTAAGGGTGATGTCCAGAATTGAGTATAAACTAGATTTTATCAAGATTATGATAATGACAAATAACTACAGTGAAGAAGGAGAAAGACACGAGGAAATATCTTAATGTTCTACAGATGATTTATGATAATGTTCCTGGGACAACAATTCATCATCCAAATATATATGGTAGCTCTGTTTCAGTATGGCTGTTAAGATTCAAAGTGAAGAGTGAATAAAACTGGAGCTTAAAGTGGACAAGGAAGGGCAAAAAGCAAAGGGATTTTTGGTCACCAATCTATCACACAACAGAGTTGAAATTGATTGTGCAATGAATTAGTTAGAAATATAGAATATTTGAGATGAAAACATGTATTACTGTTCTAAGGTTGTCAAAACAAAGTAGCACAGACTAATGGCTGAAATACCAGAAATGCTTTTATAGTCTACAAGTCAGAGGTCCATGTCAAATTCTCAGTAATTTGGATTGCATTAAGAGGCCTTTTACATGGCTTGAAAATGGCCACCTTCCTCTATCTTCATAAAACTTAGCTTTGTACACACATATTTCTGTATTGTATTTTGGAAGGCGCCTGGCTTATGGGTGTGTGACATGAAGTTCAAAGTATATGGAGCTAGATTAGTCCCCCAGCTGCTTCACAATAGCTCTGGGTGTGGGCAACAGGAGGTCCCACTCTACAATGGGCTTGTATCCAGGATGAGATAAAAGCCCAGAAGGCACGTTGCTCCTTGTCTTCTTGCATGTTATTCTATAAACTTTCCTCCTCAGCCATGCCACTCTGCCATGACATCCTAGTCCAGAATAAAACTACAAATTGTAAGCTAAAATAAAAATTTCCTCTTTTAACATTGGATGTCAGGTATGTTTGTCTCAGCAAAAACAGAAAGTTATTAAGAAGTGTATATACAAACTGAGGGATTGTCCTCCCTCAGCTTCCTAGAATTCTATGATTGCAGGCACTGCACCACCATGGCCTATTTATCTTAATTATCATACATAGAATTAGAATTTCAAAATATGGCTTTCAACAGCATTGGGGAGAACAAATCAGCCTCTAGTAGTGTGGAATTTATAAAATTCAAATGAAAAGAAAATTACTCTATAGGAAAATGTCTGGGGCATGGCTATGGTAAAGAACAGCTGAAGGAATACGTAGAAAAGCATGAGTGAAACAGGGGACTTCAAGGAATGGTTATCTTTGTATATAATGAAATCACTGATAATACTGCAGTTGTGCACAAAATGTGATAAACAATAAGCTAATGAAATATGGAGATAACAGTACTACTTGTGAGCAACGAATTCAGATAGTATTTTAGTTTAAACATTATAGTGCAATGTCATTCATGTTTTTCACTTCTCATCCTTTTTATCGTTGTCTGAAGCAGTTCTGGAAGTCCTCATTAGTGAGTGTCTATACTGTCACAGCCACCTCAAAGTCCTGAACAAGTTCAAAACATTCATTGTTTACAATCAGTTTGATTTGGGGAAGGAGAGAGAGGTTGCACTGTGTCAAATCTGGTTAATAAGGTAGCTGAGGACACAATGATTTCACACACCTGTCTCTTGGTTGGAAGGCACTCAGTAGCAGAAGTTATTGTATCAAAACAGGACTTCTATAATTGCTGCAGAAAGTGGCAAGAATGATGAAATAAATATACTCAATGGAAGACAAAACATTGTGAGGTAGACTTTTGGCATTGTGTTTATATTATAATGAATTGTCTTTAAATATTCACCACATATTTTGATGATATGGCATACTAAATTTAGTAATATAGAAGGAAAGTAGGAAATAAAATCTTGGAGGATACAGAACATAAGAAGAGGGGCTGAAGAATAAAAAATAGAAAGAGCGTAGACCTCTAACTCCAAATCTGGTATATTAATATATGAACTATGTTGGAAAAATGGCCAATCAATTAAAAAGCTGTCTTAGAACAATTCAAGGAAAAATCATAAGAATAAAGGCAATGGGGATGTTCAGAGAAGAGATGAAGGATTACACACAGTTGAGAGGTCATGGAACCACTATAGAAATATTTTAAGCACTGTATTTATAAGTTTATATTTACATAATTGTGTATATACATATATGCACTCATACACACATTTGATACATTTCTATGTGAATCAGGAAGGACACATCACAACATTTTGTACGTGTCCCTTTTATGACACATAGTTATAGAACCTCAAAAGGAATCGGCTAATGAAGACTTTCCAATTCCAGAAAACACTGAGACTGATATTTCCCACTAAGCCTAGTATTGTTTACCCCATAGGTCCTAGCTAATTTCACTACATGCCACCCTTTCCAATTATGCTACCTGCTGTGGATTATATACCTCTTGACTTTTGAAATGTAAGGAAGAAAACATCCACTTGGAGCAAAGGGAAGGCCATGATCACATTTTACAAGTAGAAGAAAAGCCCGAGTGTGTCTGCACTGGGCTGGATCTTTTCACATAAAGTGATGTACACGAAGCCTATTATCCTACCAAATTAAATTTGCTTTTTCACTTTATCTCTGAGCTTTCACATTGTCAATGGTTAAGTATTTCATTGTATACCTTAGTAGTATGAGACAAATACAATAAAATAAAAATTAAATCTGTGATTCTTAATGTATCATGATTAATGTAAAACATATCACTTAAAATCAACATTCATGGTTGCTAATGGATTTGTAAAATATATAGGGAAGATGTAAAAACAGAAAAATATTAAAAAGAAAAGTTGCAAATTTTAAAAATTATAATTAATATTTATTTGTAGGAAAAACATTATTTTATACAACCTCTTCATGAAGCTTTAAATTTATAAATTATTGCCTTAATTTATCAAAATGTATTCATACTGGTGAAGAACAAGAGCTAGCATTATCATTTTTCTAACAAGGTATCCTCTATTAAAGGAAATGTTTGCAGTAAAAATATATATGATTTGTAACTAAAATCAACAATACATTTTGTTTTGAGAATGCTATTCTCTAATGTGTTTAAAATCACTTATTTACATATATTAGGAGAAATCTCAATGGAATTGCAAGATAAAGACTTTAGTCAAATTTTAACTTACCAGTGAAGTCAAAGTAAATTCATTGACCCATGATTTTGCACCTTTAAATTAAGTGACTAATACTTCAAAATTATTTTGCTTCTTTTTTCCCCCAACAATTTTATTGAGAAACAAATAGCAATGAGACAGTTTTAAATCAAATCGCTAGGACAGTTTCAATAATTAACACAGTGCATACATTCTTCCTAGTGGTTAACTGCTTTACAAGATGTGGACATGAAATCCTATTTACAAACATCATTAGAGCAAATCCCTCTATTCATTAAGAGAATGTAACTATATTTCTATCCTAACCATTTTGAATACACAGATACAAAATGTACATTCATCTGTATCCCCTTTTCTTGTTAAGTTCTGTTATTGGAATATTATGTGTGTTAACTCAGCAAAATATTCTAAAAGAGTTCAGTAGTCCATAATAGTATTGGGTCTTCCACTTGACTGGCAATGTCAGAAAATGTTGACCTGAATCACCTACAGCTCAACATAACAGCATGGCTTTACTTCTTGTATTTTCTTTTTATACTTTCCTGCTGGATGGTTAAGACCAAAATAAAGCAGGACTTATGCAACAAGAGTTGTAGCTTTTGGGTCTGAGAACAGTGAAATCCCCTCAGGATTTATCCTGAGATCCTGTACCTCAGATAGTAGAACCTTTGTCAGTGTCGCCATGTGGATGAGTCACAGCCATTGCTTGGCCAATGTGCTCTCTGTGAAAGCCTGAGAGAGTGTTTTCTCTCCATGTGACTCTCCTTAGGCACACTCTACATCATTGATCACTTTCCTCTTTGGAACCATAATCTCCTTGATCAGAAAATTTGGGACACTACCAAGTTACATGATATAACAGTACACGTTCTCAAATGTCCTGAGTCTTAATTGACCTTAGAAGGTTAGTGCCAAAATGTTGGCTTTCCTTGCAGCCCTCCTTTTTCTCTAATTTTGGTCTGCAACCTTAGGTTGTTAACCATCCAGAAGACAAGCTTATTGTTATTATCAAACAAATTAGGGTATTAAGCTTAACATCACTATCTGTCTGCATATCAAACATCTTAGGCATAATAAGGAACAGGTATTTTTAATCAAGTATTGATATATTGAACTTTAAGTCCCTACATAATATGATAAAGATGTTCAAAACTTAGATTATATTTTAAAAATAGGATAAAGAATGATATGCTTCTCATGTTTGCACATAAGTCCAAATATCTCACCATATACAACCTTGAAGCAGGACAGCCCGACAATATTCCTTTTCTTGTCTCTTGCTTTCATTCACCACCCCCTTCTTCTTGAACATCCACCTACCTGAGAGACATCATAGCA
>NW_004524666.1:2250365-2251147 GCF_000260255.1 Octodon degus | reverse complement strand
CTGGGCTGGGACCAGTATTTGGTCTGGCCCACACAGTGTAGCAGGAAGCTCTCCCACACAATCACTGGACCTGGGCTAGGACTGGGTCTGGGGGTTCCTGCAAAGTGGCAGAAATTTCTACTCAGCAGGCATTGTGAGGGAGGTGCTTCGGAGTGTTGGGTGGCTTCCGACGGGGGTTGGAGAGGGTCCAGCCCACTCTGCACCTAGACTGGGACTGGTCTCACCAGAACAGGGTAGGAGGAAGCTCTCCCACACACTCATGGGACCAGGGCTAGGACACGAGTTTATCAATCTTAATAGATGAATAAACCTTCACTGTGTAAAAATACCGCATCTTTTACAACCATTTCTTAGGTGATGGGCATCTTGGTTGTTTCCAAGATTTGGCTATCAAATATTGTGCTGCTATCAACATAGACAAGCATATATCCCTATGATATGTTTTCAGATCCTCCGGTAAAGTTCGCAGTAGAAGAAAAACTGTTTTAAGTGGGATTTCCAATCCAACGTTTCTAGGAGTCTCTGCACTGATTTCCATAATGGTTGCACTAGTCTGCATTCCCACCAGCAGTGGAGAAGGGTTCCTTTTTCCCCACAGGTGCTCCAACATTTGTTGTTGGGTGATTTCTTTATAATAGCCATTCTTTCTGGGGTGAAATGATATCTCAATGTTGTTTTAATTTGTATTTTGTGGATGGCTAGTGATATGGAGCATTTTTTCATATATTTATTCGCTTCTTTAATTTCATCCTCTGAGAAGCGTGTGTTCATCTCAGATGCCC
>NW_004524666.1:2247647-2248759 GCF_000260255.1 Octodon degus | reverse complement strand
ATGTCTATGTTCATGAGGTAGATTAGCCTGTAGTTCTCTATCATATTTGCATCTTTCCATGGTTTTGCTATCAGTACAACACTTGCCTCCAGGAATGATTTTGGGAAGATTGCTTCCTTTTCAATTTCCTGGAAGAATTCGAGGAATATAGGGTCCACATCTTCTGTAAATGTCTTGTAGAATTCAGCTGTGAATCCATCCGAACCTGGACTTTTCTTTGCTGGTAGGTTTTTAATTACATCTCGTTTTTCATTGTCTATTATTGGGCTATTGTTAGTGATTATATCTTGTCAATTCAGTTGTGGTAATTTGTACCTTTCTAGGAATCTTCCTTTCCTTCTGTGTCTTCTATTCTGTGAGAGTAAAGATTCTCAAAGTAGCTATTGATAATCTTCTGAATTTCCACCAGGTCTGTGGTTATTACACCCTTTTCATTCCTTATTGCTTGTATTTGAATTTTTTCTTTCCTCTTTTGATGAGTTTGGCTAGGAGCTTATCGATTTTATTTCATGTTTCAAAGAACTAGCTTTTTGCCTTTTTAATTCTTTCAATTGTATTCTTTGTCTCAATTGAATTAATTTCTGCACTAATCTTTATGATTTCTTCCGATTTTGGGCTCTAGGTTTGGTTTCCCCTTCCTTTTCTAGTTGTTCAAGCTGCAGCGTTAGGGTATTTATTTGTTCCTATTCTGTTTTCCTAATGTGTGAGTTCACAGCTATGAATTTCCCTCTGAGAACTGCTTTCATCGTATCCCATTAATTACGATGAGTTGTGGTTCAATATTCATTGAATTGTAGATATTGTTGAATTTCTTGTTTAATTTCATCTGTGACCCATTGGTTGCTGTGTAGTGTGTCATTTAATTTACATGAATTTAAGGATTTTTTTTCTTTCTTTTTTTAATATTTATTTATTTATTTATTTAGTGTGTGGCCAGCTTAGCCCACCAGGGGGCAGGTGGGCTGGCATGTGGTGCTGGGGGATTGAACCGAGGTCCCTGTGCTTTAGCTTGGCTTAGCTTGTTCTAAGTAGGTGCTTTAGACCACTGAGCCATCTCACCAGCCCCCCCTTTTTTATTTTTTATTTTTATTTTTTTTTTCTTTTTTCTTTTT
>NW_004524666.1:2240988-2247326 GCF_000260255.1 Octodon degus | reverse complement strand
TTTGTGCATGCATATTTATGAGTGTTATCTCTTCCTCTTGAATTTTTCCCTTAACCAATATTTAGTGTCCTTCTTTATTTTCCTTGATCATTGTTGGATTTAAGTTGAGACTGTCTGAGAATAGGTATGCTACTTCTGCTTTTTTCTGAGGTGCTGGCATATGTAGTATTGTGCTCCATCCTTTGACTTTCAGCCCATGAATGCCATTATGAGTTAAATGTTTTTCTTGTATACAGCATATTGTTGGATTTTGGTTCCTAATTCATGTGCTAGTCTATTTCTCTTAATTGGTGAACTGAGTCCATTAAATTGATGGTTATCATTGAGATGTATGAACTTACAATTGAAATGTTATTTACCTGTTGTTGTTTACTCCTTTTTCTCCTGTGTTTAAATGCTTGCCCTATTTAGTTAGTTGCTTCTGATCTCATTCATGGAGTTCTGATCATTTTGGTTCCTCTCTGGAACATTTTTCAGGAGCCTGTGTGGGGTTCGCTTTGTCATCATGAAATTCTTTAGCTGTTCTTTGTCCTGAAGGTATTTCTCTTCTCCATCAAACTTGAAAAAGAGTTTTGCTTGGTTTGTAGTTTGGGCTGGAATTTGTTTTCATAGAGGACTTTAAGTACTCTGCTCCTTGCTCTTCTTGTCTTCATGGTTTGTGAACAGAAGTCGGCTGTAATTCTGATGGATTTTCCTTTGAATATGATCTGCTTCTTTTCTCTAGCAGCTTTCAGGAAATTATTTTTGTGATGAATTTCTGGGATCTTGACTATTATATGTCTCAATGTGTTTTTCATTGGGTTGAGGTTACTTGGCGTTCTGTATGATTTAGTTACCTGAATGTTAGATTGTTTCCTCATATTTGGGAAGTTTTCTGCTATTACTTCTGCCCATATTTTTTAATGTCATTTGTATTGACTCCTTCTTTCTCATTGATGCATATTAGTCTCACATTGTTCATCTTTGCATCATCTTGCAGTTGATGGATTATTCTTTCCCGCATCCTTGTTGTTTTTAAGAGATCCTTTCTTACCTTTTCACTAGCTGCACCAGCGTCTTCAAGATCTGAAACTCTGTCTTCACATTCACTTAAACGTTTTTGCAAGCTTGCAATTGAGATTTTAATTTCCTCTATCTCTCTTTGACTCTGCTTCATGAGATCTATTTCTTTCTTGTATTGCTCATTCAAGGAATTCTTCATTTTTCTAATATCCTTATTTTTTTATCAATGTCTTTTTTAGAAGCAGTTATAAATTCTTTTACTGCTGTGTTTTTTCAGATTGGCTTTCCTCCATATGTTTCTGTAGTTGATTCTTTATTTCAGATGCTTGAGTTGTGAGAAATGTTTTTTTTATTTCAGAAAAGAATTCTTCTCTGAGTTCCTTGCTAGCTTTCTGCTTTGTTTATTTACTACTGATGTTATTAATTCATATATTTGCGCTGAGTTAGTAGAAAAGAATTGCACTCTGAGTTCCTCTATGACTTTCTGCTGTTGCTTATTTATTATCGATGGTATTAATTCATACATTTGAGCTGAGCTTGTGTCCTGCGCACTTGTTCTGGTTGGGCATTGAGTTTCCTCCATGTATTTCTGCATTTGATTCTTTACTGCAGATGTTATTATTTCAGGGATTTCTTTTTTCATGTCCAATCTGAGTTCCTCCATACCTTTCTGCAGCTGTTTCTTTATTTCAGAAGCCGTTGATTCATTGCCTTCAGCTGTGTGATTCCAAATTTGTTCTGTGTTAGTGTCCTCTGCACTTGTTATGGGTGGGCTTGGGATCTGAGACTGCATTTTGCTCCTTCTCATTGTCATTTTGTGTTGTACTGTCTTCTGACCTTTGTTGTAGATCTTTGTTGCAGTTATAACCTTAGCACCTAGTGAAGTTCAGATGCAGATCTACAAAGTTTGGTTTTATCCAGCTGTGCCTGGCTTGGGTCTGGCTGCTGTGCTCAGTTCCTTCCTGCTGCTGCCCTTTGGGATGAACCTGTTTTGCCCCTCTGGCAAGATTTTCTGCTCCAGGACTAGCTGGGTGGTTCTGTCCCCTACACTCTCTGCAGAATTAAAGCTACATGGTTTCACCCCAGTCCTGTATGCCAGGCCTGATCTGAGTTTGGAGTTGACAAGTTGGAGTAAAGGGGAGAGGCAGTTCTCCCACACACTCATGAGGCCTGGACTAGGACTGGATCTTAGGGTTCCCAGAATGTGAATGAAAGTCCTACTCTGTGGTTGTGCATAGTGGGGTACTATGGAGTGATGAGGTGCTTTTCAAGAGGGTGAAAGAGGGTGTCACCCACCCTGTGCCTCTGCTGGGACCAGTTGGTCAAGCCAGCACAGGGTAGCTGGCAGATCTCCCATATACTCTCCGGGCCTTGGCTAGGACTGGATGTGGCAGTTCCCGGATGGTGGCAGAAATTCCTACTGGGCAGGCGGGGTAGGGGAGGTGTTGCAGAGTGGTGAGGGCCGTCCCAAAGAGGTGGAAGAGGGTCTCACTCATGCTGCGCCTGGGCTGGAACCAGTAGGTCCCTCCAGCTCAGGGTAGCTGGAAACTCTCCCACACACTCACTGGGCCTGGGCTAGGACTGCTTTGCTTCTTGTTTATGCCTCTTAACACACGCAACTTTCTGTTCAATTTTCTTCTGTTTTCCTATCTCAGTGTAGAAGCACGAAGTCTTGCAAAGGTACAGATCTTCTGTGAATAATCATGTTCCAGAGATGTAGAGAATAGAGAATCTCAGTGGATTTGAAACATTTTCTAAAATTGGATCAGAAACTTTTTGGCACATTTTACTCTCTTGAAGTAGAAGCTTAAAGGATTGAGGAGAAATCCACTTGTCTCCTATCCTATTAAAATGGTACCATTCCCTTTCTGCTCAAATAGATAGCTTGCTTTGTTAAGCTGAAAAAAAGTAAATATTTTTAAAATTTCTGTTTGTTTTCTTGAAGAAACAAACAAAAAACAAAAACAAAATAAAACCTTTCTGACCCAGGATATAAAACTCTACTTTTAGTGTTCACTTGAGATTACTAGATTAAAAGAAAATTTTGAAAAATATTTATGAATGTTGGTAAAAAGCCAACCAGTGTTTGTATGTTTCCTTCATTTCTTGTACATGGTCTGACTATCCGGTAATGATTCCTACACTTAATGTCTTAATTTTATACTTGTTCCCCTTCAATCTTTCTAGTTTATGGTGAATCTTAGCTCAAACAGTAAATATACAGTTGCTTTTACTTTTGTCTGAGTATGTGATAAATTTTGAAACATATGTATCCAAATCCTTTTACAGCTCCCATATCATCAGAAAAATGTTTAATTTCTATTTCAATAGTAATAAGATTTTCTTTCACTTTTTTTTGGCTCCACATGCCTTCAGGGCAGGTTTGGCTGGCTTCAGTTGTGGGGATCGAACCACACCACCTGAGCCTGACTCCTTTGTTGAAGCAGCCATTTAAAGAACTGAGCTAAGGGGCAGGTCCCCTCTTTCATTTTTATATACTTAATTTTTACTGGTGAATCTTCTTAAATAATATATGAATGGGTCTATAATGATATTGTGTCAGTTAATCTAGAAAGACAGCTTGGATTTAAGATACACATAAGAGCTTGGTAAGGCACACTTCTTGGTGTGCTGGGTAGTGGCAGGGACGTGGGTGTTTCCAGTGGTGACTGGCATGTAGCTCAGCAATCTGAGGAGGTACATCCTGCCCTAATTGTGGGTGGTACAATACAATAGGTTCGAAGCCAGGGTAAGATGAACTGAGGATGGAGGAGGAAGTCAGCCTGAGTTTAAGTGCCCAGGTGTGCATTGTGGGGTGTGGCCCTTCTGCTATCTTTGCCTTTGTGCTCCACACTCAACTTTCAAAGCAGGATCACATGAGTACCTCTCCAGGAAGGGTCTGCACCTGAGTCTGGAGCTGTATCCTTATTCTCTGTTTTTCTGAAGCTTCCAGATCTTGGACCCCGAAGGTACTAGATCCTCTGGCTCTCCAGTGTGCAGATGAAGATCGTGAACTATCCAGCTTCTCATTGTGTGAGCCAGTGTAATGCATCCTCTTTCATAATGATAATATATGTAACATATATATGTGTATATATATAATACAGAATAATATATATATTCTTTTATTTACTTACAGAATACTAACCAGGACAAAAATGCATTAAAGTCCCTGCTGTAGGGAAAGATTTTCCTATGCCAATAAAAACACATATATAGAATGGAGGCTATGTGGTTATTTTGCTTTGTTGCTCTTGACTATGAGCTTTTAGAATTGTTTTCCAGCCTTTTTCAGCTATCTATGCTTTATATTTCCAAATGAGCTCTGTTTATTGCAGGAAAACATTGTATATTAGATGTTGTGTCTTTTAAGTATCTACAAAGACACTCTGAAACAAACCTGATAAAATGAGCATATCTGGATTATGTAAAAACTAATAATAAGTATTAGACATTATTTTCAAGTACATGATTGTATGACACCTAGATTTTTACACTGCAATTGTTTTCATGATTTGAAATGGATTTTAAATTGTCATTTTGATATTTTAAGTCACATTATATTTTTAAATTTTTCTCAAGAATCTGGAAGCTATAATTTATCTTTAACTTCTTTTCTCTATTATACTGAAATATAAATTGCATACATAAACACCAAAATAATATTATTCTATATATCCCAAGTGTGACATTTATGCAATATATATTAAGTTGCATATACAATCACATATCAATAAATCACTTTATATATATTGAAAACTATTCCATGAAATTAATGACATCATTTGGGACAACTAAGGAATATTTCATCAGTAATTTCTTTTCTGTTAAAATCATTTTGCAAACTCAGTAACTTGAGGCAATTAGATGAATATTGGCAACTCTTTAGATATAATGTTGCCAAAACTCCAAAGAATATGGAAATACAAGAAATTAATACAGGTATTGCTCATATACTGCACATTTTCTAAATACTTTATTCATGAGTCAGAAAGAATATAATAATTATTCTTTATACTTAGACTCCTTGTAAAGAATGTTGCAGCCATCTGAAAGACAATCCCTCTCACATCCAACCCCAAAACTGAAACTGTATCTTCAGTTTTAAATAAACATAAATTATACAATATTGGCATGAATTTACAGATAAAGTAGAAACTTAGTTTCAGTGTGAGGCACAGCTTAAAAACACTGATTTTTAGGGAGAGGAGGAAATGCCCAGTTTGGACTGGCATATGGGGAAGTGACCAGGTAGACTGAATAGTAGGCAGTGAGGGTCAGAAGGGGTCATTCTGCATGTTCTCAAGTAGGAGAGGTGTAGAAGACCTAGCACGTGGTTGTGTCATAAATTATCTAACAGTTCAAAATATAGGTGGGCTGTATAGAAAGTACAGAAGCCCCTTCCAGGGGTCTATACTGCTATTTAAACACTAATTATCTTGACCTTGAATTTCAAACTCTGAAGTCTGGAAGGCATTTGTGCCTTGGAAAGGGAAGTGGGCTTCACTTTAAGCCAAGCAATGGCCGTGACTCATCCACATGGCTGACACTGACAAAGGTTCTACAATCTGAGGTGCAGGATCTCGGGATAAATCCTGAGGGGATTTCACTGAACTTATCAGATGCAAAAGCTACAACTCTTGTTGCATATGTCCTGCTTTACCTTGGTCTTGGCCATCCAGATACGTTTTTATCCAGAAAAGTATAAAAACGAAATATAAGAAGTAAAGCCATGCTGTTATGTTGAGCTGTGGGGGACTCAGGTCAAAAAATGATTTTAAAAAGTGATATACATTTATAATATATTAGGCAATGACTTTTCATACAATCATATGAGTAAGAGCTAGTATTTAGAAAGCCATGCATTAATATTTATATTAATTTTGCAAACTTACAACATATTTCATGTTCAAATAAATTAATAAGAAAATTCTTAATTTTTCCTTTTAATACTTCTTCTACATGTATCAATTTAAAAAGAAAAAAAAAACTTACTGCAGATGGAACACTGAGCCATTTACCAGCAGCCATGGGTGATCTCTGCCAGAACTCAAGATGCCAATCCAAGTTGCACGTGAGAGAGAACGTAGAAATTTCTGTCAGAAACAAGTGATTCCATTCACATGCTCAGCAGTATGAGAGCTTTCATTATTTTAAAAATATTTTATAGTTTTGTAGAATTCTTAATGCTAAACAAAAGGTCAATAAGCTAAACCATGTTAAGTTAAAAACAACTTTTATATTGCTAAAAATTTCCGCAAGTGATTTTAATATTGATTGAAAGCTAACTCTTTTCTGACATTACCAGTCCTATGGACAACCCACTACTATTATGG
>NW_004524666.1:2237564-2239588 GCF_000260255.1 Octodon degus | reverse complement strand
ACTGTGAGCTAAATAAAACTTTCTTTTCTTAATTTTGGGTGTTAGGTGTTTTGTCCCAGGAAGAATGAAAAGTAATCTAGACAATTCTAAAGGCTGTTTAGGTAGAATACATTGAAAACAGAAATCTGAAGTTTCCCTTTGCTCCCAACATGGTAAACACATGAAGTAACTTGTGTCTCAGGACATTAAAATAAAACAAATGATTGAAAAATTGGAGAATTTACTTTAACTTTTTTTTTCAAAGTCAGAAGACAGATACTAGAGAATAAATAAAATATTTTAATTAGTTTAACATTATCAATTAAGAACCAAAATGTCTATCATGATTTTCTTCCATATATCAAAAATATATTAAAGACACATAAGAAAAATAATTATTTTGCCTGTAGAAAATAATTGCTGGGCAGGCCAAATAGCTTAGTGGATTAATCACCTGCAAGTAGATGCAGGGGCAGGGTGTTTGATCCCCAGGCCTGCCGTTCCGGAAACACCCGCCCCCACCCCGGGCGCTCAGGGTCAGTGATTGAGACTGGGTGTGGTAGAGCACTCCTGTAATTCCAACTCTTGGGAGGATGTAAACAGGTGGATCACTATGAGTTCAATCTAGTAATGAGAACCTGAATACCCTATAGACTTCCCTAAAATGCAAAGCAAACAAACAAGGTTGGGCCCTTGGTACACCCACAGCTGCTCAGGCCTTGTTGCATTGGTCTCTTGTTTCCATTTGCGCTACAAATAAAATGACTATTGAGAAAGCATTGAGTGACCACGTATAATAATATACATGCTGTGTATTATATACAGTATTAGTCACCGATGTTTACTGGTTACTCATATTTAAGGAATGTTCCATCCTTAAGTGAAAGTTATAATTAAGTCTACCAATCTTTATTTCTCCTTGTCTGACTGGGAAATAACAAGTGCTGGATTATCCCTTGATGTGTTTTATGAGTATTTTCTAGTTCTTAACAATTGCAAGCTTTATGAGGCCAATAAATTTGTTTACTGTATTATTGCCACAGATAGAAAAACACTCAACAGAAGGTGATTTCCTAAAAACAATGTATGGACCTAAACATCTTATATTTGCGCAATAATACTTCACATCCTCTGAATCTCTCTCCTCTAAAGCTCTGGTCTTTACACATATAGTTGCAATAGATCCAGCAGTCATTAATCTCCACTAAAGATGGAAATGAGACAGAAATCTGGGAGAGAATAATGAAATGATAAATAAATACAGGTAGTCTCCAACTTGGGAACGTTTGTCCCAGGATGACTTTTAACCTCACAACGTCCAAAATAGACTTCAAACTGTCAATTTCAACTTTTTCCCTTGGGCTAGTGATATCGTGATACTCTTCTGCACTGCTGACCAACACTTGCATGCCACAGTTCTCTGACACCCACGTGATCACAAGGCAAGCACTTCTACTGTACTGGGTACCGAGTCGCTAAGCAGGAAATTGCAGGAGGATAAATGTATTCAATGTATCTCTGGCTTATGAGAGTTTTCAATTTACAATTTGTTCATTAGGATTAAGATATAGCACTATTTTACTTTAGAGTACACCTGTGACCCTTTCATAAATGGAAATATAGTGAAACCCTCTAAATTTCAAAGAAGGAGAACTAGAACTATCTTAATAGTCTACATAAATATTATGACATTTCTCTTCTTATTAAATAGAATTAATCATTTTACTCAGAATTTTTAATATATATCATTTTACAGTATAATTAATATTCACATTTAAAATGTCATCCTTTATGAGATTTTAAGTTGCAATTACACACCTTATTTTAAAATTTAAACAAGCAGATGTTTTAAATTCATATCATATTTTAATTTATAGTCTCCTATGATAACTTTATTAACATGGATAATGTTTTCCATTCTGTCTAATATACCTTTCTTGATGTCTGCAAGACATGCTTATTGTTGAATGGTAGTGCAGTATAAAAAAACATTATTGTTTATGTGTTTCAATAGCAATAAGGTCTTCATACATTTTCAAACAACA
>NW_004524666.1:2225638-2231079 GCF_000260255.1 Octodon degus | reverse complement strand
TTTTTTTTTTTCAATTTATGGGCATATTTCTAGAATTCAGCTATCATAATTTGCGCTGCTATAAATCTTATTCTTTGTGCTTTCTAATGAGTTCTTTCATCAGAGTATCTGCTTAGAGTGTTTATTTCCATCTAATAATACATAATATGATATGTAATATAATAGTTCCATCATATATACTGCAAAATACGATATATGACATATATAGTATATATGCCACCTATTCAAGTTGAGTTCATAGAGCCTTTTCATTTGGCTTGTACTTTGTTGATGTTTCTTTAGGCACATTCACCAAGTAACATGAATAATGCTATCAAAGATAATTTCTGTGAGCCCACCATATACATGATTCTGTATTACAAAACTCACATTTATCTATTATTTTAATCCCTGCTATGAAATAAGTATTATGAATACTTGCACAGCTTAGGTAATGGAGACTATGATCAAAGAACTAGTAAGATATAAAAATATCATTCCGAATCAGATGATTCTGTATCCATAATTTACATGAAATTTTAGTCAGACTGACAACCACATGTTCATGAACACAACAGAACATAATTAAATTTAGTTCTAAATTACAGCCACTGAAAATGTCAATGAAGTCATGAATGATGCTTATTCAGTTCAAAGATAAACTGTGTCTAACTGAAGTGTTCAGCACATAATAGTAATGAAACTATTATTAATGATTTTTAGCAAGGCTTGCACTATGATTCATGCAAACACAGCCTACAAATTTATGTCTCTGAGTCTGTGCAAATTATTCTATATCTACACAATTATAAGGTACAGATTGGATAATTACTGTTATGTATCATCACAGATTATATCGCATTTTGGGGCAAGCAGAAATAATGTTTTAATGTATTCTTTATTCCCTTCTGCATCACTGTTGAATATTTTTGAAAATTCCGCTTATAGAAAACTCTATCAACTCATCAGCTGATGAACACCTGGTCTGCCACTATTGCTTCACTTGGGGAAATTTTGCTGCACTGAACAAGGGTATGCAGGTAAGAATTTGGGAGCACATGCTAAAGAGAATTACAGCTGGATCAAATAGGAACTCTGTTTTCAGGGGGTTTTAAATATTGTTTTGTTTTATTTTTTGAGAAACTGCATATTTATTTCCATGGTGGTTGTACTAAATTATATTTCCCTGAGCAGTGTATAGATATTCCTTTTGCCACATGCCACTGTAAGCATTTAATGTGTGTGTGTGTGTGTGTGTGTGTGTGTGTGTGTGTGTGTGTGTGTGAGTGTTTCATATTCTTTATGGTAATTGTTGTGCCTGAAGTGAGATGGAAACAATGTAACTTTTACTTTAATTTTCTTAATGTCTGAAGATGGTCAACACTTCTGTGTTTTATGCAGGGCCCTTTGTACTTCTGTGGAGAAGTGTTTCATCAGTTCATTTCATCATGTGTAGACTGGATTATTTGTTCTTGTTATACACTTCATACTATTTCCTCATGAGAAGAGGACTGAGAGACTTTTCCTTCTTCGTAGGCCATGTCTCAATTGTTTCCTTTGCTATGCCATGTTTTTTCATGTAACTGCACTTAGAGGTTTTTGCTATTATTTCCTGAGCTATAGGAATCGTATTCAGGGAGTTTCTTGAAATGTTTGCTTTATGTTATCTTTTAAAAGTTTCAAAGATTTAGATCATATATATGTATATAAGTCGTCCAACAATCCTGAAGTGTTTTTTCTTCAGTGTTGGAGATAGGGATGTATTTTTATCATATATAGCTGTATATATGTGTATATGTGGACATGAAGTTTTCCAAACACCATTTGTTGAAGCATCCGTCCTTTTTCCAATCTTTGCTTTTCTCCTTTTCAAGTATCAGATTGTTGTAGCTGTGTAAGCTTAGTTCTGTGCCCTACATTCTATTCCACCAGTCTTCAGTTCTATATTTGTGCCAATACTATTCTGGTTTGTAGCTTTGTCTTCGTAGTATATTCAAAATCTTTTTTTTTAAAAACTGGGGATTGAACTCAGGCCCTCGAGCTTGTTAGGCAAGAGCTTATTCTACTGGTTTTTATCTCCTCTACCCAATATATTCAAACTCTTGTCATCATCTTTTTGACTTTTACTGAGTGGTAAACACCTTTGTAAACAAATCATATAAATATACAAATTTTCACATCGAATCTTTACAACTAGATTTTCCAATGATGTGTGTCAATAAATTTATCTCATGTTTTTAACATCATTTTCATTTTCTCTGGGTACTATGAGCATATTAAATTTAATCTGTTAATGTTTCTTCATAGTCTTGCTTTCATAAGAATTTCTTTTCTTTTCTTTATTTTTTTCAGAACCAGGGATTGAACTCAGGCCCTTGTGCTTGCCAGGGAAGTGCTTATTCCACTGAGCCATCTCCCTGGTCCCTCATAAGAATTTCTTACCTCTCTCTTGGCTTAATGAATTCTGGGTCTTTCATATAGTTTTTTTTTTGTTTTGTTTTTGTTTTTTTTTAACCAGAGATTGAATTTGCCAGGGAAGCGTTTATTCTACTTAACCATCTCCCCAGCCCCCCGTATAGTTTTTGGTTCCTTAAGATTTTTCAAAGTATTGTCATCATGTAATAAAAGTCTAACTACAAATAAATTGCCCTATTACACCTATTGATTGGAAATCACTCTTTTTTTTTGCATCTTATATTATTTATCGATTACTGTGCATTTTTCTTTCTACTACCAACCTTCTAATTATTCCCATGCATTCTGAAGACTTTAATGTGTGATTCACCTTTTTACATGTGGACTCTGACTATTAATCACATCAGCTTTCTTCCACTACTTACTCAGAATTTCACTGAAAATATTAATCGGACTCATGTTATTAAACCTAAATAAAAGTGCTCCACACATGCTCCTTTAGATGAGGACAAGTGTAAATGATTTTTCCCTTAAAAATACATAGGGAACTACTAGAAAAACACAAAATAAAGGAGAAGTCCCTCAGATATCTTGGTAGAATGAGAAGAAGATATATATTTTTTAAAAATACCCTTTTCAACAGTCACCATAAATTATGTTTAAATTTTAGAGCTTAAAAGAGTAATTATGAAGATTTGAATCAGTTAATACTTTGTTTTTACAAAACCACACCTTACATGCTTATCTCATTAGATAAAATAACTGGCTTTTGAAATCTTAGACTCAAAATTCACCCCTGACAATTAGCATATATTTTCCCCCTCTTACTCATTTACTCTAAGTTCTCCATAGTTTCAAAGATATTTTGACATTAAGTCTCTAGGTTGCTTTTGTAACTTGCTATTTGAATGATCTTGGCTTATTTAATTTTCTGTTTTAGTTATCTGTCATGAATTAATGAAGGCATCACCTTATGTACCATATAAGAAGACAAGAAGAACAGTTACAGGAAAATAGTAAATGTTAGATAATGCTTAGCCATTCACAGATTTATACCATTAGTGGCATTCTATAGTCTACCTGTTCTTCAAATTAATTCTTTCTCTCTTCCTTTTTCACTAATATTCTTCAGTGTTTATCTGTGTTCTTCCTGCTTTCTCTGCTTTTTCTTCAACTCCTGCAGAAAATTCCAATGTAAATTAATACCACAATCATTTTTTGCTGTTCTTATTCTCACACTTCTGAGTCCTGAAGAAAAGTCACACAAGAAAAGCTAAGCCATTAGAAATCCATGGCTTCGGTGTGAGCTGACAATAGTTGCCCGCTGCTTGGGTGTAGCATTGCAGGTCACCAGCAAGAGGCTTTGGCTTTTTCTTTGGTGGTGATTGGCAACTTTCACTGTGCTCTGTAATTTTGCTTTACTTCTTTTCTCAGTTTTACACAGAGACTGTATTACTTTCTACTTCACAATAGAAAATGAAAACAGTTAAATCAGTTTCTTAAATCTGCTGTTTATAAAATTCAACTACACTGGAACTCATGCAGATTTATTTTCCTTGAGATGGAGTAGAAGTTGCCCACAATTGCCTTAATCTCACCTTGCTTTATACATCCTGGCCTCTCCTGTCCTTTCTTTGAAGCTCACTTATTGCCTGTGCTTCTCTATTTGGTTTTGAATAAACAGACTTCAATGTAGTTCATTAGCACACAGTCACACAAAATGAGAAGCTCTTCAAGCATATTTCTTTTGGGCCAAGCTCCCAGCAAAGAAGTGTGTTGTCATTAGCTCTATTTTATCAGGAACTATCTTCACTTCAATCCTCAGTAGTCTGGTTTCTATCTACCCTTCTCCTGAATGTACTTCCATAAATGAGTTATTGAAGCATTATTTACAACACTGTAATCTTAGATTTCTATCTACCTATGTACCTACTATCTCTTTATTTAGATATCATGAGCCTTGACCTCTAGAAGTTTAAAATTTTTATTTAGAAAGACAAAATCAATAGTCTGTAGAACAAAAGTGCACAATGCCGTATATTTCAGTTTGTCTCCTTTCGTTGCACAGAAACTCAGATAAATGTTCTTGCTGAAATTCAGTGTGGCCTGTGGGGATTTCTGGTGATGTTTGGGAATGGAGTTTTTGAGATTATGCAGTAATTTAAAAAATTCTAGATAGCAGAAATGTTTTCTGACATATTATCTCCTGGTTTATGTACTGTAGTATCTCCTACAGGGGTTACTGTTTACTGTTCCACTGGGCTTTTGGGGTGACATGGAGTTTTGTCTGTGGCTGGTGTAAAGGCCATGATGGAACACAGAGGGCTGTGTGAATAATTTTCAGTGGACTCCAGAAGCAGCAACTTTAATCAAAGTTGCTCCAGCTTAATATGTATTCCAATTATAGTAAGCATTTTCATAAATTTTGGCTGTAGAAAACATTTGTCAAGTCTAATGGATCACACAGCCTGGTGTTAAACACACCTGAGTTATAATACTATCTCTACTAGTTTCTACATACACAGCATCAACAATATTATTTGCATATTCAATTTTAAATCTATTTGATACTCTTTTAGGGCTTATAATTCAAATTTCAAAGTTCTAAGATATTAACCTGATGCCTATAACATTATCAACAATCATTTTAATTAAAAACTTCTAAGAGAGTTACAAATATTATATTCATTCTATAAATAAAGATCTCTATATTTTATATGCTATATACATGCTGAAGGAGACTGAGATGATCTTAGATAGAAATGAGACCAGATCAATCTGATTCTAAAGTCCTTGCCCTGAGATATGGTGAGGTACTTTACAGACCACAGTGAGAGCTTAGTCACTATCGACACAGTCACATGAAACAGAAAATTGAGTTTATGATTAACATTTTATTTCCCTGGATTTTATACCTTGTTTCTATCTAATGTCTTGCATTAAAATATTCTGTGCGCCCTGTACCTGTGACTCACTATGTTGGAATGTATTTATTGCTTTTTCCATTTGGAAAAGGATGCTTCTTTTCCTAGAATACTTCTGTCCTT
>NW_004524666.1:2224361-2225086 GCF_000260255.1 Octodon degus | reverse complement strand
TTTTTGTTTATAGCCCTTAAGGAAAAAATTTCCAACTAATATTCACAGTTAATGTTTTAGAATTTGAATACAGATATCACAAGGAATTTACTTATCATGTAAATTATGTAACATTATATTTTTGAAGTGAGGAAAATCTTGTGTTATTAAATATTACACAAAAAATCAATATCCTAGATGACAGGATTGCAATAGAATATGCCATTATATTGTGTTATTTTATCATCTTTTACATATATATTCTTGACAAAAAACGTTTCTAAACTGTAATAGAATTTTGCAATTGATCAAATTAAATTATTTGTTTGTTTATTGTGGAAATGCTTGTGCCAGTGAAAGTAATATTCTTCATCTTCACAAATATTCCCAACAGTTGATTTGGTAGTTATCAAACATCTCTGCTGTACTTTGGCATTCTATCACCCTCAAGAACTATTTATTACCTTGTGTATTCCACCACTATGAACATAATGCCTTATATAGCAAATATATTTTGACAGATGTATGCATTATAACACTAGTCAGAATGATTAAAAGCATTCAAAAGCTTTAGCAAACACACTGACATAAATTTATACTAAATAATCAAGTAGATATTTACTTGTGAGTTTTTCTTATATTGTAAAACAAATAAATTCAAGCCTATGAACCCTTGAATCATTCAATAATATATAATCTATAGGTCACCTAATATAAATTTACATTGAGATACAAATCTATATGAC
>NW_004524666.1:2207891-2223571 GCF_000260255.1 Octodon degus | reverse complement strand
CAATAATTGCTGTTACAAACTGTCCATTATCTGATCTTTGGTTCCCTAGGATTCATTTTATTTTATAGCTCTTGAATAATAGACATGATATAGAACACCTTTGTTTTGTTATATTTAACCTTAAATATATATCATATGAATTGTTGTATCTTTCTCTGTTTGTTTGTTTTTACTTTTTAACATTGTAAAATATATTCTCTTCAAGTCTTAAACTTTTTCACTATTTAATTTTAGACTTCTAGAAAAGTTACAAAACTAGTATGGCAAATTCATGTATCTTTCACCTAGAGCCCCTAAAATATATTCTATAAAATGACATTAATTTAGTCTAGAGATATTCCGTTAATGTAATTTATTTATATGAATTTTATTATATATAAATGTGGTTTAGTAAAATATGTTTCTTAATCAGAGCATGATAGATGTCTCCAAGCTTAATAATATCTATATTAGCCTCTTTCTAATCACTTAGACACTATCCAGCATCTTCAATTTAACACAGATGGATTTGTTTTATCTTGCTCTTTTCAGAGTTTTCAGCCCATAATTGGTTGGTTCCAAGGCCAAAACGGCAAGGCATACAGGCCTAGTGGGAAAAGCAACTCAGCTTATGGCACTGACTAAGCAGATGAAGGGAGGACAGGGAGAGTGATACAAGCTTGCAGGTCATGTCCCCAGTGACAGCCTCTTCCAGCAGGGCCTACCTCCTGGGATTATATTCAGCTCTGTGCTTCCCCAGTGGTCTAATCCATGGGTCAGATCTCCTCTCTGATCTAATTATCTTCCAAAAGCTCAATCTCTGGGCTAGTTTTGGGGAGATACTTTAGGTCTTAATAATGTTCACCTATGGTTTAGGCATATATAAAACTGCCAAAATGAATATCATTAATCAAATAGTAGTGTGTAGTAATAAGAAAATAAGACAACAATGCATGAATACTAATAAAAATATCTCAGTAAGAACAATGAACGTTACTTTCAGGTTGATGTAGAATGTAAATTTTGGTGAAAACACATGCTGCTGATGTTTCATCAGTGAAGGTTGAGATGTTAACATTTTTGTGTAGATTAGCCTAATTCATTGGGGTAGCACCTATATCACTGGCTGTCCTTGCATTGCCAAAATTTCTTAGTGGTGCAGTTGCTTGAACGTGGCTAGGATGTAATGTCTTTTAAAGACAGTCCTTATCCAGTGAAAAACAAATGTTTAGAGCAGTGTAACTATACCAGTTTCTTCATCCCAAAATGATTTAAAGCACATTTTATATACCATTTTCAAGATTTTCCTCAAGATTTTAAACTTTAGTTGCTGTAATAAGTGACATGAAAACATCATCACTGGGTTCATTCATGGTTTTTATCAATGTCTTTTCTTCTAATGGCTTGTATTTTCCCATATAAACACTATGGACCTAATCCTTTTGTTAGCATCTGCTTTTATTAGGCAGAGGAGAGGGATTGATTAAGATAATGAACAACATTGACAACTATTTTCCAGAGTATAAGGGAGACTCATGCATATTCTTTAAAATTAAAACATTCATTTTTCTGATTTTGTATGAATGCTTATTCTTTTGTGAACAATGAAAATTTCAGTGAGAATTCTCTTTGCCTTACCTCAATTCATTTACTCTACAAACACCTCAAATTTTCTGTTCAAAGTATAATAAAACTGAATTGCAGTGACTTGGTACTTTTTGGTAGAAAAATAATGAGAAAACTTTATGATGAATGTGAAATACAGTTCAAGTAACTTGGGATCTATAAAAGACCTATTGATGAATCTAGAAAAAATATTATACCTCCCGATGATAGAAATATAGAATGACTATCAATATTTCATAACAGTGCATTCTATTTTCATGATAAAAAAAAAACTTGTGATGGCACTTTCTCTTCATAAATGTACCTGAAATATTTGGTTTTTCAATGAAGGTCAAGTGGGAAATTTGGGGCCAAAAATGGCTTAGATAATGTAATTCTCTAAACTATAACAGGGCAATAATGAAAATAATTGCTATACTAAACAATTCTTAATTCTTAAATAGAATGCAGTGGTTGAGTAAGAATTCTAATGTGAATTTTAAAAAAGAGCATTTGCACATATTTTATGAAGGTGCTTTTCCAAACTTCTAATTTCTTTTTCTTTCATTCTAGATTATTCTTGTTCAGATAAGCAAGCACTTTCTCAAGGGAGATTTATCACTAACAGCATCATTAGCATGGGGGGGATTTCATTTCTAGTATGGCTCTCTAATTGAGAATTATAAACATGCTCTGCCACTTGCATCATATTCTCAATACAGATACATTTTAGGATATAAATTTCATCCTGGGAACCAGATATCCATATCTGTGTCTCCCTATCATATATCCATATCTTCTTTTATCATTCTATATCTGAGCATTAGTATACTCATTTACCATGGTAATATCTACAAAACCTGTAAAACTCATCTCCTTGAGTTTGCACAGTAGCCAAAGCCCTTCAAAATGACTTCCAAATAGATTAAAGTATTGTAAAATAAATAGGAAATAATCCGTATTCCTTAGTCCCTGTATAATCAAACTGTCAAACAGGCAGCATGCTCTCCATAGCTAGAATATCTGATTACAATATATGCTTACGCATTGCCAGCCATGCAGAGAAGGGTCCTATAAGACTTTTTTATTCTTGGTTTAATATTCTATCTTTGTAAACAAGGTGTAGTCTTTGTGTTGATAAATGAGCTGCTGAGGATCTCAGCTTTCTATTTTGTACTCTTTGGAATGGCTATTTCTTAATTTATGGTAACCTGCCATTCCTTATCTAATAGTTTCGCATTCAGTGTTGCACTTAATGGACTCCATTTAGCTCAGAAAATTTATGCTTCACATTATCATGTGTTTTGTTTCTCTGGTCAAACCAGCATCGGATATCATAAAAGAGACGGAGTAAAAACAAAATTCAAAAGAAAAATGTACTTGCGGTGCTGTAAAAGATTACTGGTTTTATTTTCTACCCTATAATAAAATAGCTAATATTGTCTTAACTTTGGAGGTGACCTTACTATACTTTAAATAATGAAAGAGAAATGATTTACGATGATGCATTTTATGCTATTACATTTGGACATGTATAAATGATGTGCAGAATTTCTATAATGCATCAATTTACCAATGTTATCTAAAGGTACAGTGCCTCTCTCTTTTTGGCAGCGGATGTACTTCTGCTGTATAAAAATTACCTAGAGCCATACTCAGCACAAAATACTCCTACTTGAATGGACATATCAGTGTAAACCTAGATAATACACACTTTATTTAATTTTGTTTAATGGAGCAGAGCTTCTGCTATTTGGTGTGGTGTGCTTTCTGTTATCATTTAATAAGTACAGAGAAAGAAACTATCTGGAGGTTGTTTTATTTTTTGGACCGGGAATCGAACTCAGGAACTTACACTTGCCTGGCAGGCACTTCTGTCATTGAGCTATGTCCATAGCTCTCTGGAATACTTTCATATATTTACATTTCCACAATTTATTTAATTTTACTATCATTCATAGTATTTTACAATTAATTCTTAATATGTAAATTTGAAAATCTACTTCAAAAATCTCCACTGAAGAACAAGTAACCCATTTGAAAAGTCTAGATTATTCCTTATAATACTATAAAAATAGCATATTTCATTGTTATGGTTTAGAGTTAGAATGGCCCCTCCCCATATTCATATATTCATAGGTAGAGCTTTTTTAAAATTTTATCGAGAAACAAATAGCAGTGAGACAGTTTCAAAACAGGTCAGTAGGACAGTTACAATAATTAATACATTGCATATTATTGTCTTTATAGTGGTTATTCATAGTAGAAGATGCAGACATGATATTCTGTCCAAACACTATTAGTACAAATCTCTCATGTCATTGAATTAAGAGGAAGTAGCTGTATATCTATCCTATTTTGTATATACAGATACAAAATGATCCTTCATTTGTATCCCTTTTTGTGTTTAGTTTTGTCAGAGATGGGTATTCCATTGCCATCTAAATATTGTAGGTGTGTGAATTCAGCAAAATAATCCAATATAGTCCAGTAGTTCATAATAGTAGTGGTTATCCATAGGACTGGCAATGTCAGAGGTATTTTGGCCCTAGCCTTTCAAGGTCAGTGAGGACTCAGGCCATAGGAGAACCTGTACTGTAACATCGTATAACTCAGTTCTGTCCCAAATTTACTGATCAAGGATATTATGGGGCCACAGAGGAAAGTGATTGGTGATGTAGAGTGTGCCTAAGGAGAGTCACATGAAGAGAAAACATTCTCTCAGGCTTTCACAGAGAGCAAACTGGTCAAGCAATGGTCATGACTCATCCATATGGCTGACACTGACAAAGGATCTACAAACTGCAGTACAGGGTTTCCGGGTAAATCCTCAGGGGATTTGACTGACCTTGGCAGATAGAAAAGCTACGTTTCTTGTTATATAGGTCTTGCTTTATTTTGGTCTTAACCATCCAGCAGACAAATATAAAAACGAGATACATAGGTAGAGCTTTTGAAAGGGATTGGATAGTGGAGTGATAAATGTGCTTTCAGGAGATGTGACTGGACAGTGGAGGGGGCAGAGGTAGATGAAGAAAGCTGAACCTCTCTCCTCAGTCTTTCTCTTGCTCTTTGCAGGCTAGCTTCCCTAATGGGAGTAACTTTCCTCAAGTAGAGTTCCCACCATCCCCTGTTCCTTGGAGCCATGAGTATGGCCTTCTTCTCTAAAAGCCAGGAGCCAAAATACACTCCTTTAACTTGTAAGTTTTCGCTATGGCATCTCAGCAACTGAAAGGTGGCTGAGACAGCCAGTACTCATTACTTCTCTAACTATGTGGTGTATCTCATATATAAACAGTATACAACAGAGTTCAAATTATTTGTCTTTTAACTAGAAATCCATTTGTAATTATAAATATGCATTGTTATAATATCTATCTGCATAGAAATCTATATAGATACTCTATAAAAACCTTGTACAATTTGAGCTTGACTGGTGGGCTGCTGAGACTCTTGCAGTTGCAGATGATGTACAACAGGCTGTGCTAGGGGCCGGGGAGATGGCTCAGTGGAATAAGCGCTTCCCTGGCAAGCGCAAGGGGCCTGAGTTCAATCCCCGGTTCCACCAAAAAAAAAAAAAAAAAAAACAGGCTGTGCTGTAGAAACCTGGATATTCTGAGCCTGTGTCTCTTCAGAAACAAGGCAACTGGATATAATTTCCCTGAAGATCTGAAGAATGAACTAGAAGTATTCAAATTATTCGTGTTCTGTTGTAGGATACCTGTACTGTCTATGGTAAGAAGCAACTGTGATGACAAGGATGTTGGCACTATAAATTATTTTGATAGAAATTGACATGACAAAAGCATTTAGGAATATACAGATCTATAAGCATCAGTCAAATTTTCTCCAGCACTGTAGATGATTAAGTGATTGTTAGCTAAAGCTACTGTCGACATAATGAATCCAGAGGAAGGAATATGCCTTAGAGACACTCTAAGTGTCCAATTCCCACTATCATCATTGCTTGTAGTCAGAAATTATGAGTTAATCAGAATGTTATAACCAAATTCATTCTTCTAACAGTATGCGATATTTTGAATGTGTTTATCTCTTGTTCATTTTTTAACTTAGATTTTTGCACTTTTGCTTTATAGAGGTGTTTCTCTAAGAATTCTGAAAACATGTTATGTCACTTTTGGAAGGGTAAGTAGTTTTCCCCAGAAAATACTGTTTCAGTTAATTGTGTGCCTTCTAGTGCTACACTAAGTAGTGAACTATTTTGATTAAAAGAAAGAACATATACTTAGAAATATCAGCAAGCTTGATAGAATTTTAAACACTGTCTTCTATTTTAGTTTTGAATATGACTAGTTTTAATTTCAATAATTTTAAGGCTTTTTAGTGAAAATATACTTGAGAACTTATTGCTAGGTTTTACAATTATATACATGTTTATATTCTCATTTACAGTATCTGTTAGCTTATTATTGTACATTTATAATAAATCTTTGCTTTCCTTTGATTATTATATTGGCTTTCAAATGAATTGATTGTTCTACATTTGAGAGGACACTGAAACACCCCTAAAAAGTCCAAATTTTACACATATCATAGACATTTCTTGTAATACTATAGTAATAGCATATGCCATTGTCATGGTTTAGTGCTAGAATGACCCCTCATGGGGTGATACATATATGTTTGAAGTATGTCAAGCAATGCATGGTTGGAACACTGCTGAAATCTAGCAATCTGGGAGGCTGAGATAGTAAGATTGAAAGTTAGAGTCTGAATAACAAGCAGCTTATAGAGATCTTGTCTTAAAAAAAAATCCTGGGTGCACTTCAGTGAGAATGCCCTGGATTCAATTCCTGGAAAAAGAGAAAGCGTGCATCCAAAATGTCGGCCTGTCAATTTTATTTTTACTTTTATCCAGTACGACTTGCATTTTTGTTTACTTGTTTTGTTTTTGTTTCTTTGCTACTGGCATTGTGCTCAGGACCTTGGGATTGCCACATGTGTGTTTTGTTATAAAAATAATTTAACCATTTTTTACCTTTACAATGAGCACTTAGTAATAATAATAGCTAACTTTTTTTGATATAATTTTTGCGTGTCCGTAGAATTGTTTCTATACAAAATGACCTAATGTTCAGGTGTGTAATTCATCTCAATTTCTGTCTCTTTTTTTTTGGCTGGCTCAGCCCACCCTGGGAGGCAGGACTGGCATGGCCTGTGGTGCCAGGCATCAAACTGCAGTCCCTGCACTCTTGCCTAAGCTTGCCTAAGCAGGTGCTTTAGACTGCTGAGCTATCTCACTGGCCCTCAGTTCCTGTCTTAAAGGTTTTTATTCATAGTGAATCAATTGTTAATCTACTTTGCTAAGGAAACAGTCAAACATGATACCTATATATAATTAACTACCTGGAATTGGTTTGAAATGGAAATTATGTTCATATTATCTAGTTTCTTTATGTAACTTTAAATTTGCTATTTTAATTATGTTGAATCCTTTTTGAAGCTACTATGGGTTTGGAAGATCATTTCTTTTGAAATTGTTTTGCCTTTAGGAGGTATAAAATTACTAAAATTCAAGTACAAAAGAGTAAGTAATTAATTAGGCCTCCTCAAAAACATGGAAGGCTGCTACAGCCATATATATTGTGCTAATGAAGATCAGAAATGAATTTGTGTATTTCTAGATTTATGTGTTTGGCTTTTTGACTTTATTTCTTTTGATTTATTTTCTCTTTCCCAGTGGGTTTGTACAGATTTCCAATTTAGTGCTTGGTCATTCACTGCTACTTTGACTTCCGTTTGCCTTTCTTTTAACATGCATTACTTTGGGGTGGTCTTTCACATTAGTAACTAGCTTTGTATAATTACTATTTCTGTGTACTTTCTCAAAATTTGCATTATTTTGAGACTAGCTGTATAGTTCACACTGACCTCAAACTCAATATGTAATTTATGGCAATCCTAACCCAGCCTTGCTTGCTAAAATTTTTGCATTATGCCATCCTCTGTGAATTCAGTTCCTTTCCTTTTTATGAACTTTCTTAGTCCATTAAATTGTATTCAGTCGATTCAAATCTTGTGGCATTTTAGAGAATTCTGGATTTTAGATATTTACTTTTCCATTCAGATAAAATATACATGGGTATGATTTTTTATTGTTTGTTTAACATAGTGGATATCAACTGATTCACAGTGAAAACAGGAGTTTAGTTTAAAAAGTTTTTTGACAGACAGGAGTTTAGTTTAAAAAGATATGCATATGCAGACTGGATAACTCTCTCTAGAAAAAGGTAGAGTCACACGAGTGAAGAGAAAAGGCCACGTCAGAGTTAGAAGACATGAGGCAAATCTCTGAGAAGATTAGGAACATGAATTTGGCTTCATTTTGAAATTAATCAGAACAAAGGCTGTGTTTTTAAGAATGAACCCATTCTGTGTTTTGAACTTTGTTCATTTTTGAAGGAAAGTGAGTTATAGACTGAACTGCTTCCGCCAATGCACATTGTGCAGCCCTAAAACCATTGTAGTATGCTCAGAGATGAGGATTTCACTCAGGCAATTAAGGTTGAATGAGTCATAAGTGGGATTCCTAATAGAAAAGAGACTGGTGTCTTAGTAAAGAGGGTGGCCATGGCCCAGGGGCACACATGACAAGGACTGGTGAGAACCCCGATAGTACGCGCCACAAAAGTAATGTCACAGGAAACCAACTCTACAACACCTTGGATTCAGACTTCTGGCTTCTACAACATGAAAAATAAAGTCCTGTTTTTTAAGCCAAAGCCATGTAGTCCCTGGCATTCGGCTATGGTAATCCCAGCCAACTGTTACTCGATCTCTGGTGTCTTATGCCATTCCAGTTGTGCGTACTGAATGCAGGAGCAGTCGCTATCCCCTCTTTCCTGTTTTAGAGAGGAAATGGGGCTGAAGATTTTTCAAGCGTGAACCTGAAATAGATCCTGAAGGCAGAACTCTGGACACTGTCAGAGCTAAGGTTTTAGTGGGTTGAAACTTTCCTGGACTCAGAAAAAAGAATGTATCTATTTTGTATACAGTATTGATAGGAATTATGGGCAATGAACAGACTACGGCAGATATCACTTTATCATTGATGACTAAACAAATTCTGACATGCCAAATGCTTTTCTACAATGGGACACTTACAGTTCTCCCACACAGAGGTGGAGGAATGTTTATGTCTATTGAATCTTAGCATCTTTGCTACTATTTTTATAAGGCTTGGTCATACATAGTAATACAGTTTTCATATTTCTCTGACACTGTTTTATTTGAAACTCTGATTTTTCCATGTAAAACTTCGTAGTTTATCCTTATACTAGGTCACAAATACCAGCCTTTTTTGTGGCACTGGGAATTGAACTCAGGGCCTTGCACTTGCCAGGAAAGCACTTATTCTATTGAACTATCTTCCTGGCCCCTACAAGCCATTTTTTTAAAAATAAATTCTTCTTTGAAGTCATCAGAGGGATCATTTCAACTCACATTATAACAACTTACCTTCAAGGCTTATAGCTGTTAGGAGAAACAGAAAGAGACTTCTGTAAGACACAACAAAATTACTTGCATGTAGATCCAAGAGGAAAGACACACATTCTTACCTTTGTGTTACTCAGACAATGATATTATTAAAATAAGTAGTGACTTTCAGAGAGAATATTGTTTAGTTCACATTATTATTTTTAACATTGTAGTGAGAAATAAATGCTAATATCCACCTGAGATTATAATGTTAAGCTTAGAAACAAAGCATGAGAAGAATGAACTTAAATATAAGCAAATACCCAGCTAAAATTACTTCAGAAGCAATAGAGTAAGTTCTTCAGTGCTTAAGAAAATATATGGAGAAAAAAAGGAAAGAAAATACAGACTAGGAGAAGGGAAAGCTATGGAAATTTGAAAACTAAGGGACCTTACCAATTATTTCAAAATAAGAAACTAAAGAATTATAAGAAAAGATGAAGAATCACCTGTGGATGGAAAAAGCACTTTATTTTACTGACTCAATAAAGATAAAAATATGTAACAATAAAAATATTATATATTATAAATACAGAGGGAGTCACATAAGAGTATAACAATAAATATAGTCTTCTTTGGTATTCTATAGAACTAAGTATCAGTAAAACTTATGGTACTGTTCCCTCATCATATATGGGGAATATAATTATAAAAGTGATTGTCCCTTGACGAATGCACTCTTAATATAACAAAATATATGTAAAGAAGAAAATGCAATAAATCCCATGGATTAGATAACAAATGTGATTAACACAGTAGACTATTGCAGAAATGGAATTCTGTATATAAGTCATGTAACAGGATATTTCTGAAATGGCATTCAGAACAGAATAAAACATAAATTTGGGAAATTACTCCTTAGTTCATGCATTCCACAAGTTATAACAGCATGTAGCCAGATTTCTTCAAACACTGCAAGTGAGCCATGAGATTTTATACATACATGTAAGAATTGATCAGGAGGTTTGGGATGGCCCCTTTGTGATGCTTATCCTATTGTAAGACAATTTTCATGTCACTTGCTCATTGATTTGTAGACCTGGAGAGATTCTAGCCTAATAAGATACACAGCTGCACATCATGCTTTGTAGAAACACCAACAGGTCACTGAGAAAAAAGTTTCATGTGCAGTGACAAAATGTTCCATGTGCTTGTTTCTTTTTTCTCTTTTACTTCAGTTACTGAAATTTAATCTCCCAGGCAACTTGGGCTAACAAGGAAAGAATTTCCTATTGAGGAAGAAACTAGAATCAATTATATAAAAAAATGACCTGACTTGATCTTTCTGGGCATCTTTCAATTCTAATTCAAATTTAGACATGTAAAGAAAATGTGATATTCATACACAATGGAGTACTGTTCACTTATAAACAATGATAAACTTAAGGTATTCATAGAATAATGGATGCAACATGAGACTATAATGTTAAGTAAGTCAGACACATAATCTTAAATGTCTCGTGCTTTTTCTTATAGAAGTTCACTTTCTTTGTCTATGACTCCTGCTTTGAGTAATAATGTGGCCATTCTTTTATGACTCTAAGTTTATAGTACACAGGGTATTAACTATTCTTGCTCTCTAAACAACTTTTTATCTTTTCATACAATAGACCCAAAAGCTACAACTCTTGTTGCATGGGTCTTGCTTTATCTTGGTCTTAACCATCCAGCATAAAAGTATAAAAACGAAGTATCAGAAGTAAAGTCATGCAGTTATGTTGAGTTGTAGGGGACTCAGGTCAACAATTTCTGACATTGCCAGTGAAGTGGAAGACCCAATACTCTTATGGACTACTGGACTCTTTTAGAATATTGAGTTAACACACCTGTAATATTCAAATAATGGAACTAAACAAAAAATGGGGTTACAGATGAATGTCCATTTTGTATCTGTGTATTCAAAATGGTTAGAATACATGTATAGTTACATTCTCTTAATGAATAGAGGGATTTATTCTAATAGTGTTTATAAATAGGATATCATGTCCGCATCTTGTACAGCAATTAACCACTAGGAAGAATGTATGCAATGTGTTAATTTTAGAATCTGTCCTACCAATTTGGTTTGAAATTGTCTCATTGCTATTTGTTTCTCAATAAAATTATGGGAAAAAAATAAAAATAAAATTTCCCACCCAGAAAGAAAAGAGATGTGTTTTTCATACTATCTTTATTAATACCTACTTGCATTACATTAAAATAAATTGTTTTATAAATTTATGAAATAAATATAAAAAATTATTTGTTCAACACTTTTCAAAATGTTCGTATTGAAAATGATATAAACAGTTAAAAAATAAATTAAAAAGTAATGTATGAACATGTAAAATGAAATTTATTTATTAAATAAATTAAAATTTTAAAAAATTGTCAGTTCTACAGCCTGCAAAATGTCTACAGTGGACTATATACAAATAGTAGAAATTCAACACAGGAGATCTTTGCAATCCGGTAACTATGTTAGGATCCCTAACTGCAGAAATTCCTCAGCTTTTTTTTATGTTAAGTATCTTCCTCAGTGTTTGGCATATACGAAATGGGATAGTGTTACATATACTGACAACTCAGGCAAACCAAACATGATGATAAAATATTTTCCCTGGGAGTGATTGGAGAATTGTAATCAACAAAATATTATTGCTCTCTTAGAGGCAGAGAGCTAGTCTAAACATTTTCCTTAAACAAATTAATGGAGCTGGTAGGATAGCTCAGTAGAATAAGCACCTGCTTGGCAAACACAGGGTCCTGAGTTCAATTCTCAGTACTGAAAAAAAAAACTATAAAAGAAATTCATGTTGCATTTTTTAGAATTTTTAAAATTTCATTTAGTGTAGTATTAATATTCTTAGATGAAAATGAATGTTCTACTCTTTATAATTATAATCCTAGATATTGATTCTTTCACATGATTAGACACTTAGGTAATATTTTAAGAAAAATAAGTAAAATAAAAGTACTCTTTTGTGGTATATAAGTGCTAGTTGACAATTGTCTCAGTGAGAACCTCATGAAGTACTAATGAGAAAAGTGTCCTTAAAATATAATAAAGGATAGAAATACTTTGAAAAATAGGTAGTTCTCTATCTTATCAATTTAGGAGACCATATCCTGAAGTCTGTCTCTTTTATAAACACTGAGAAATCTTCCTTTTATGAGGTGTTCTTTGCTTATGGCTTTGTTTTAAGTTAATTCACTATTTG
The DNA here is from genome assembly GCF_000260255.1 of Octodon degus. NCBI lineage: Eukaryota > Metazoa > Chordata > Mammalia > Rodentia > Octodontidae > Octodon > Octodon degus. The sequence goes on along the minus strand of NW_004524666.1, from coordinate 2,211,287 downwards.
ATCACTTGAGTGTGAAATCATACAATCTGTGCTGAAATGGGTAATCAAGCCTGTTTTATTACCAAAGATATCTTTAATGTCTCTGGGTTAATGGAATGCAGCACTTTTTTCATTATTTTATATTAAAGTTTTTAAATGACAGTGAACCCAAGTAGCAATGTGCTGATTTAGAGTATGTTGTAAAAGGAAATAAATGTTTGATAAAAAAGCTTTCTCATGTACTAAACTAAGAAATGTAGAAATAAAAGGTTCAAAATTTCACCTAATTGACATTTCCCTCAATGTAGAAATGTCTTCGTTGACAAGCCTGGATTCTGCCAACAATAGGAATCATTTGCCATGTGCATCAACCCATCAACAGTGCTGCCTTAAGCAACACTTCATGTTAATGAGCCAACATCAGTGCAAGTACTCCTAAATTCCACTCCTGGATCCTGTCCCTCAGAGACACACAATAAAAATATCTTCCCCTTTCACGTGAGTCACAAAGGATTATGACACAGGGAAGTTGTGTTTTATTGTGATGAATATTTTTGCTCAAATTCAACTGTATTTCTCTTTTCATGCATACAGTTGCACAATTTATCATTAAACGTCTGTTGAGACAGCTTTTAAAATATTTCTTCATTTTCCTATATGTTTAACTTTTGTCTTTATTGTACCTCCACCTCCATAATTAAACTGTTTTAATTTCCTAAGCATGGACAGTGAAATCAACTATACATATGTGTAACATGCAATTATAAGTAAAAAATACACGTAAGTCAGAATATCTTCGGTAATGAATAACTTCTCCTTTTTTAAAACTTTGTCCATTAATCGACCACATAAGTTTTTGACTCCTTCCAGGACAAATCTTTCATAGAACGCATATTCTATATTGTGGCCAAAGTGAGTGAGCAGGTAAAGGGGTACATAAAGAGGAAGAGTCTCAACAGTAAGTGGAGAAGGAATCTGTTACTGTTCATTAGCTCTGCACAGTGATTTAATGCTCTATCTTGGATCCTTGTTCAAATTATGTTTTCTTATCTCCACCTCCAATGATCTACAAATCTTTAAAATAAGACCAGTGTGTGTAGAATGTGAAAAAAACTACTATGAAATGTACCTACTGCACTGTTTAAAGAATGACTCTTCTTTTTCAGAGGATCTATTCAATTGAAACCAATCTTTCACACTTAAGTAGGAGAAATCAACATGTACAAGTGGGGCAGGAAAACCTGACGGAAGGATCAAAGTGTAGTAACTCATGACTTGAGGCCACAGCATTGAATTTCTTCTCTACAACAGCATATCTAACTGTGCTTGAGATGCTTTTATTACATTTCTACAAATGCACAATCTAAATTGCATAGTTACACATTCAAAATAAGAAATTAGGGCACCTAATGTAGGATCTCTAATAAGGCATTATCTGGAATCAATTTTCTTAAGAACAGTAGATTATTCTGACTTCATATATTACGTATTAGCTAACATAATACGTGTTCCTATTCCTCATGCATGACATATTTCTAATTATGTCAGTCAATGTAAATCTCTTATCTATTAGCTTCTTACAAATTTTTGGCACAAGCTAAAACCAATGCAATAGCTTTTCCTGGAGAGAAGGACTGTAATTCAGTGCCAGGCCCTGGACTCAAAGCGTAGCAGTGAAAAATGTATTTATAAGGCATTTCTCAACAAAAACCCCTAGTATTTAAGACATCTTTTTAAATGCTAGTGTTCGCACCAAATCACTAACTGCTTATTCAAAAGCTTAGTTTCCAATAGAAAGTATGACAGTATGTATTATCTAATACAAAACTAAAAAGTTTGTAATTTGTAATCAGTTCTAAAGCAAAAACCATAAAAGGTTAGGAAAATAATTAAAAGTTTTATGAGGTGGTTGGGAAAGGTGTTTACTAGAATGTGGCACTTAAGTTGAAGCTGAAGAAAGGAAAGAATCTCATCATGACAATATGTTGTGCAAAACATAGTTTAGCCATATTCTTTGTGTATGAAAATTGACTAGTGAAAAGCAAAATGATTTCTGATAATTAGATATCCCTAAAATGGGTGAAATAAGGTTTGTGAAAGTGGGCCACAGAATTTGTCAGTCAAAGTAAGATTTGATTTTAAATTAAAGGCAGCAGAGAATCACATTTTATTTATGTATTTACTTATTCATTTGTTTACTTATTGGTACCGAGGATTGAACTCAAAGCCTGGTGAAAATAACATTTTAATTTGGAAGAATGTCATAAATTTTGTATGACATAGTTTATTTCTTTTTGCATCCTCTTCCTCTTTATTTTTTATGTTGCTGACATACATATATTTTCATTGTAATTGGATAAACAAAACCTTCACACTGTAATTTCCATCAACTCATTTCTTTCTAATATAGAAGTTAAAAATAGAGATTGGTATTCCATGGCCAGTTAAATATTGTAGGTGCGTGATTTCAGCAAAATAACCCAATACTTATCTCTGACAAAACTAAACAAAAAAGGGGGATATAAATGAAGGACCATTTTGTATTTGTATATACAAAATAGAATAGATACACAGCTATTTTCTCTTCAGTGAGAAGAAAGAGTTGTACTAATATTATTTGGACAGAATATCATGTCTGCATCTTGTACTATGAATAATCACTAAAAGACAACGATATGCAATGTGTACATTATTGAAACTATCCTACTAATCAGCTTTGAAACTCTCTCACTGCTATTTGTTTCTCAATAAAATTAATAAAAAAAGAAATAAAATAAAAAGAAATTGAAAATAACCACTCACCTGGACCCTACTAATCGGTTTTGAAACTCTCATTGCTATTTGTTTCTCAATAAAACTAATAAAAAATGAGTAAAATGAAAAGAAATTGACAATAACCACTCACCTGGACTCATCGTCCTCATAAAATTCCACAGACTTCTTGAAATGACATTGCGTAGAAAAAAATAGTGTTGGGCTGGGGAGATGGCTCAGTGGAATAAGTGCTTCCCTGGCAAGTGCAAGGGCCTGAGTTCAATCCCCAGTTCTGAAAAAAAAATAGTGTTTATACTTTGGCATATGTGGTTACAAGAGAGGAAAACTTATGAATAATTTTTGAGTTTATTTTTTGAATGTGTAGGGCTTTAAATCAGTAGATGTAGTACTCTTAATTTCTATCATTTTTTTGAAAGAGGCAGTTAATGTTTAAAATTTTTACTTTGACTGACTCACTACGATACTATCTATAATATTAACAATTATATTGAGGACCAGAAGGTGCAATATAACAACCACAACTGAACACTTTTCATCTTGTTCTTTTAAATATATAACATCTTTAATGTCTTTTCTATTATTATATTCTCTTTAAAATAAATAATTCAAAAATATTTTAGGACAAGAAAAAATTAAGGTTTA
>NW_004524666.1:2201987-2207791 GCF_000260255.1 Octodon degus | reverse complement strand
TCTGATTAAGCTGTCTTTAAAATAAATTCAAAAATATTTTAGGACAAGAAAAAATTAAGGTTTATTGAAAGGAAGAGTGACTGTCTAATGGTTTGATCAATCTTTCATATCTATATCTGGTGGTGTGAACAACAAATTTGACGATAATAATACTTAGTATAACCACCATTGTTAATATTCTGTTATTCTGAAATTTTATATAATTTGTCTGTCTTATATTGCTTTGTTTCTGTTTTTATTCTTGTTATTTAATTTTTGTTTGCGCTTTTCCTCTTTAAAATAAATTAAAATAAATCAGTAGATGTGAGGTTGAAATTTGTTGGTAGAAAAATCAAGATTTCTGTTTCACATATGTTAGAGTTGTCATATATTGTTGTGATCCTGAAGACTTCTGATTGAAGGTGGCAGGTTGAGATTTGTATGTTAAAGTTTGAACTCAGAGGAAGTGTTTCATTAAGGATATTAATTCGGAACTCATCTTCCTAGTGATGGAACTTAAATCTTGGTGAAATTGTGCCTTTTATTAGTGAGTGTACCAAGACAGAAGGTTGCCAGGGCCAGCCCATAAGTAACCCAATATTTTCAGGTAATACAAAAAAAGGAAACTTAGAATGTCTTTACAATAGAAGAAGAACCGCTATAAATTAAACAGATGAAAAACTTTCATTTTTTAGTCAAATTCATCTACTCTTCCTCCTTCATTGTCTACTTTGATATTAGCCATTTTAATTAAGTCAAAGTAGAAATCACATAGATTATAATACAAAGTCTGCTTTAAAATTCTTCTGTGGCAAAAAAAAAAAAAAAAAAAGTAAAAAAAGAAGTGTCAGCCAAATAACTCAGGGGATTAAGGCACCTGTTTAGGCAGCAACAGGGGCGTTCCCTGCCGACCCCACCCGGGGGCACACGGAGATGGTGATTGAGACTAGGCCTGGTGGTGCACGCCTGTAATCCCAGCATTTGGGAGGCTGAAAACCAAATGATCACTACAAGTCTGATCTACGCTGGGAGACCCTGTAGACCCTGTAACCGTGTCCTAAAATACAAAACATAAATAAGTAAATAACATTCTTCTGTGGTGAGCTGAATGGCTGTTTGGCATATACTGCAATGAAAAATGTGAAGAGCATGCACTTGCAGCTACAATATCACTCTAGAAACTCCAGAAATAAGAGGGAATCTTGGGATACCAGCAGAAAGACTTCAGTATTACCCCATCGTCTGTTAATCTGGCTTAGAAAACGGAAGTGAAAAGTACTTTACTGAAATAAAAAACCAATGTGAAATGTAGATTTTCTTCATATATTATAATGCTTCATAATTTTATGATTGTTATTGGTAACGATTTCATATTTGAAATATAGAGTAAAAAGTTGAAAAATTGCTTTTTAGACATCAATATATGGAAAACAATATTTTTACATTAGTCTCTGAAATTGTGCTCTCATATATTACCTTTTTATTCTGTTCTATTCCTTATAGTTTCATGAATTTCATGTGTAAATCATTTATTTATTTGAATGAATGCAGTATTAAAATAAATCTAGAATAAATATATATACACTAATTAAAATAGCATATAGCTAAAGGCTGACCTCACATATAATAATTAATATTAATAATATAATGGGCTGGCAAGATAGCAATATGAAAATATTTTGTGAAAGAAGCAGTAACTTACCAACATAGATTTTTATACTAAAAACAAGAAGCTCAATGTACTTATTTTTAAGACAAGAAAAACTATGCTCTAAAATTGTTTGGTAATTTTTGGATGTGAAACTTTTCAGAATTATACACTATGAGAGGAGTTTGTAGTTTGTGTTATGTTACATTTATTTATTTATTTATTTATTTATTTATTTATTTATTTGTTACAGGGTCTCTGAAAGCAGCTCAGACTCGTAGTGATCCACATGTCTCAGCCTCCCCAGTGATAGGATTACAAGCGTGTACCACCAGGTCCAGTTCCTTTGGCGGGCACAGGGCCCCTGGGGTCTGTGAGCTGGCACAGCAGGGATTGAACTTGGGTCCTTGTGCTTGCCAGGCAGGTGCTTAGACCACCGAGCTCCAACTCTGTGTTACATTTAAAACAAGAGAATATCATAATTATTGACTAAAGCTGACTTATATTTTTATTTATCTATTTATGTGACATAGAATAAACTTTTCAGGAGCCAGGGAGATAGCTCAGTAGAATAAGTGCTTACCTGGCAAACTTAAGGGCCTGAGTTCAATCCCCGGTTCCACCAAAAAAAAAAAAAAAAAAAAAAAAAAAGAATAAAATTTTCAAGTTCCAGTTCAAGTTTACTTATAGACTTAATTGGAGAGAGACAAGCATAGAAAGTGAAGAAGGGGAGGTAGAACCTTTGGGGAGGAGTTAGCTAAAGGATTTTCAGGATAGAAGTATTACAAATTCATTGTTCCTTTTTTTCCCCCTAAATTTTCTTAAAGCATTGTTCTGAAATTTTGTTAGTAAAATAAAATCTATTTTTTCACTTTTTTTTTGGGGGGGGGTTAGTAACCAGGAATTGAACTCAGGCCCTTGTGATTGCCAGGGAAGTACTTATTCCACTGAGTCGTCTCCCCAGCCCCTTCACTTAATTTTAAAATTAAACATATAAGCTAGACAAAATTATATTTTACTGTCTACCTTATAATAGGAGAAATAACTACTTTAAATCTGGCATGAATCAGAAATAAAATAATTTAATATATACAATTATATGCCTTTTATGTACAGTCACATCTAGGTGCCTGATCATCTAGTACTACAGCTGTTATGTACCTTGCTGTTCAGCCACTCCTCAAAGTCAGTGCTGAATGGTGAAATCCTAGCCTTCGATACAACAGCATTCGGATGTGGAGCTTTTGCTAGATGATGACATCACTGGGATGGAGCCTTTTTATAAATGTAACTAGTGCTGTTCAGAAAGATGCACCACAGTGCACCCTCCTCGCTCTACCCACGACAGCACATAGTGAGTCAACAGCCATCTCAGAGCCACAAAGATGAACCTCAATAGATTCTTAATGGGCCCGTGACTCAGACTTCCCAGCTTTCAGAGTTGTGAGAACTACATGTTTCCTATTAAAGTAACCTGGTCTGTGAATTTTATGTTATGGTTTCCAGCACAGAGAAATACAGCGATTACATGTGCCATCCAAAACGTACAATTATATACAACCAGAAGAATAAAGAGAAAATCATACATAGAAAATAAAATTTTATGAAGATAGCATGAATAAAGTGCAATAATTTTAAATCAATTATTCACAAATGAATTATTCTGAAATTGAAAGCATATATTAGACTAGGCATGGTGGCGTGTCACTGTAATCCCAGCTCTTGGGAGGCTGTAAACAGGAGAATCACTACAAGTCCAATCTAGTAGTGAACCCCTGAACACCTTGTTGATCCTTCCCTAAAATACAGGAAAAAAAAAAGCATCAGGGGCTAGGGAGATGGCTCAGTAGAATAAGTACTTGCCTAGCAAGCGCAAGGGTCTGAGTTCAATCCCCGGTTCTGCCAAAGAAAAAAGCATATACCATTATTCATTAAAATAAACATTAATGTAGAAAGCTATGGTTATAGCATAGAATTTTCAATTATTATGCCAAATTTAAAATTAGCTAAAGTATAAGTATGCATCATCTTTTGGCTTTTGAAAAGCAAAGTATATTTATGCACAAAGTCCTCCCACTGTCTCTGGAATACAAGTCCAAGTTTCAAGAGGAAAATTATGTGGAGAATAAAGCTCCACTTGATATAGACAATAGTGTGCTGAACATAGTTATACATATTCTTTTCTGTACAATTATTTTCACACTTAGTGGAACATGTCAGATCATCAGGTAGTTTTCAGGATGTGACTAATGCAAAAGTTCAGGGAAAGGTTCCAATTTAAAATCATTAGCATTAAACAAGAAATCTAAATCCTGCGTTGGCAAAAATAAGTGGTTGGGTTGTTGACTTTTTCATTTATAAAAGTGCTTTTCTTTTCCTCTCCATCCTGTTTGAACTCTTACAACATCTGGGACTGCCTCTGAAGCCAGCTGGTGCTTCCAAGTTGGGCCTGTCATGTCTTAGGTTCTGATCCCAAGAACAGTCAGAAACTGTCTTTCTGTTCATACACTTGTTTCGCTACTTCTGCTAGGAAGTCTCCCTTAATGAGCCTTCATGATAAAGTGGGTTGAGTGGCTTGTTCAGGGCCCCGCATCTGAAGTGTCTGCCCAGAGTGTCCTGTGTTTGAATTGTTTGCATGATGATAGTGGGGTGTGCATGGAGGACGTATCCACTGATAAATCCTTAGCCGACTATATTTTAAGAGATGGTGTCTGGGTGGACTCACTGTTCCCCGAGGCTGCTGCCTGGAAATAACTGTCCTCCTCTCTTCATCCCCTGAATTCTGTGTTGTTCAAGCAGATTTCTTCTGCACCAGGTCCTTGAACCATGCCATGTGTGAGTTCAAGCCTGCAAAACATGAAACTTCTGAAACTGTGAACCCAAGTAAACTCTTCTTCATTTAGTTTTCAGGTGTTGGCTATTGTGTTTCAGTGATCAAGAAAGTAACTAAAATAAATTTTGCTACCGAGGGTGGGACCTTTGCCACAATTATACGTGATGCGGTTCAAAGACTTGTGAGTGTGGCTCCTGGGAGAAGTTTGGAAACTTTCTGGATGCTGGAAATTGGAGTCCTGGACTGTTGTAAGCTAAGTTTGATGGAGATTCTGGTTAGAGTTCAGAAAAGCAGTTTGCTGATAAAATGTATATAAGAAAGCCTTGGTTCATGAGGTTTAAGCTGGAAACAATCTTGTGTGACATTTGCACACGAAGCCATGTGCCTTGTGCCCTGTCCTGACCCTTTGCCAGAGACTGAAATTATGAGCCATGGACTAATCTTGTGCAGGAAATTTCAAGCTGGAAATTTTTATTTTAGTATGAATGGTGTTTGAAGTTTTTAGTGAGATCTACTATGAGAATGAGGAATAAATGGCAGAGTTGAGTGATTTAAAAAGTTTGCAATTACAAGGGAAAGAAAGCACCTGTGCAATTGGGGCCTAAGAAAGCTGAGTTGTTAAAATGATAAACATTCAAATAAACCAAATACTTTGCATCAGGAGATCTGATATAAAGATGATATCTTGAGGACATCTGAGAAATTAAAAGAATTATTTTTTTAAGCAACAACATAAAACTATAAAGCTTTTATTGGAAAAGAGAGCCCAAAATCCACTTGGCCAGAAGATCTGCCCAGAAATTTGGTTTCCACAGATTCAACTCAAAGTGCCCAGGCTTCCAGGATTTCAAAGGCCTCTATAGCCATGGGGATCTATGGGGATCTGGCTGTTGTAGAATCCATACCAAACTGGATGAAAAACACTTGGCACCAAGGACTTTGGATGGCAACTTTTATTTACTCTGGCAGACTGGAGGGAATTAGATCTAAATCACCAGCAGTGGCTTGGAGTAAAATGACAACATATATACATTTCTTCAAAGCAGGAAGTACAGAGGCAATATAAGTTAGTATAAAAATAGTTACATATATTTAGCTGTATGTTGTCAGACATGTGCACCTGGAGCAGGTTTATTTGGCGGGGGCCTTCCCCATGAAGCAGATTGGTTGGGGGAATTCAGGGTCCAGGCAAGTAGGTAAGATTTAGTGTGCTTTGGCAGTCCCAGCCCAGGCGCAGCGTGGGCCGGACCCTCTCCCAGCCCCTCGGGCAGCCCCCCACCACTCCTCAGTGCCTCCCCCACCCCGCCCGCCAAGTAGGATTTTTTGCCAAATTCCGGGAGCCCC
>NW_004524666.1:2163099-2194387 GCF_000260255.1 Octodon degus | reverse complement strand
AAAAAAAAAAAAAAAGATTTAGTGTGCTTTGACATGGCCAAACCGTCCCAGGTAGATAGTTCTTGAAACTGGGTGTGTGGGAAACACTGTGCAGCAGGCCAAATAGAGTTGGGTAAAATTATCACTGAAGTGCAGTTGGGTGGCATAGTTAAGGTCATCTGGATCTGATGGCCCAATTATGAAGCTATGGTTTTAAAATTGTCCACTGCATGGCTATTGATTTACTTATTCACATGTACTGGCTTTACATGTGTGTTGCATGCAATAGTGGTGGTGTTCAGACTTGAGAGGAAGACAAGTGTAGCCAATGAATGTACCCCTAAGGTGGCACTGTATAATGCTGTGAAAATGGTGCAGAAAGTGCAGTACAGACCCCAGAAAGCTGCAAATGCCAGGAATGTGGAATGATACCAGAGACAGTGAGCAGAACCAGCCCAAGAAGGAGGCTGTGAGGGCTCCAACAGGAAATATATTGTGGGACCAGCCAGGCGCTTGGAGCTCCTGCCTCACTACAACTTGCTTTCGGTGCTAAGCACAGAGTTATAAGATTTAATGTCTGTCCTGTTGAGAGTTAGGCTTGTTGTTGTCTGATTCCCTTCTACTCATTTCTTGGTCCCCTTTGTAATGAGAATGATTGTCCTGTGCTATGGCATTATAGCAGTATTTGTTATTATTTTTTTTTATTTCATAGGAGCTCACAACTAAGAAATTGCTATGAGTCTCAGAGGAGAAATTAAACTCAGAATATTTTGATTTTTTTATTAGGTAAGGGTCTACAAGGTATTCAGGGTCTCACTACTAGATTGAACTCATAGCGATCCACCATTTACAGCTTCCCATGAGCAGGGATTACAGAGCTGCACCACTACACCCAGTCTTAATTCCCATCTCAGCATGTCCTAGGGGTGGGGCTGGTATGGCAGGCCCAAGGATCGAACTCCCAGCCCCTGCACCTGCTTGTGGGTGCTTTAATCCACTGAAAACTCAGAATATTTTGTGAAATATTATTACATTTTTATGTATTTTAGCACAAGGTCTACAGGGTCTCACTACACATATCAGATTCATAGCAATCCTTTTTGCTTTCAGCCTTTCAAGCACTGGCATTACAGGCGTGTGCTATCAAGCCAAGTCTCAGTTGCTATCTTAGTACACCCCGGGGGTGGGGCTGGCATGACACATCTGGGATCGAACTCCTGTCCTGGAGCCTGCCTTAGCAGGTGCTTTAGCCTGCTGAGTTATCTGGCTGGCCTTATTGTGAAATATTAGAATGGTTAAGAATTTGCCAATTCCTAGAAATGAACTAAAATATTGTGATTTATAAGATGTATATGAGTCTTTTGGGGCCTGGGGCAGGATATTAGGATTTGAACTATGGTATCCTCCCAAAGCTTCATGTGTTTGGAGCATTGTTTAACCTTGGGCTTGCTCTACTCTTCAGTGGACCTGTGAACTGATGAATTCACAGCCCAATATGTTTTGAAGAAGTGGGTGGGCCTGGAAAGAAGTGGTGGTGTACTAAGAATGTGACCTGGAATAGTGGATCTTCCACCCTGGCTCCCCTGTCTCTTTTTGTTGCTTGGCTGTTACAATGTGGACAGATTTCCTCTGCACTTCCTCTGGGCTGTTTCTGCATTTGAGGCTGCTACCCTTAGACTGGGCCTTCTACACCAGAGAAGGAAAGAAAGTTCTCTTAATTTATAGGTAATAATTATTGTGTCTTAGTGACAAGGAAAGTAGCTGAGACACCTAAAAATAAAAGATGTCTTCATATTTTAGGACAATTAATATTGACCAGGCATTTTAGACTTCCTTTGAGCATGGATTATTAGTTTGGAAATCTCTAAGACATAGCTCAAGGATCGAACTCCCAGCCCCTGCACCTGCTTATGGGTGCTTTAATCCACTGAAAACTCAGAATATTTTGTGAAATATTATTACATTTTTTATGTATTTTAGCACAAGGTCTACAGGTTCTCACTACACATATCAGATTCATAGCAATCCTTTTGCTTTCAGCCTTTCAAACACTGGTATTACAGGAATGTGCTTCAAGTTCAAAAATTTTCCTCTAGCTGATGTGTACTACTATTTTTTTTGTACTAACACAATATTTTAACTTGTTTATGAATTTTGATATATCTTTACCCTTCATAATGCAGTAAAGTAACAGACTGGCATAAATCATTACCTAAAAGATATTCTCCTCTGGTACATGGTGACTTCTTTTTGATGTACAATTAACATTTTGGTTTAGAAAAAAATTTTTCATCACATTATTCATACTTAAATATTTCTTTTTTCTCATGTTATTTTATTCTGTGTTTGGAAAATCCAAAATGTATCTGTTAGAAAACAAAATGTATATGTATATGTTAAAATGCGGATGTTAATAACATATCTTTATTTCAATTATTTTCAATTTTATTACACATTGTTGGTTTTTCTGAATAACAACTGTGCAACATAAATGCTTTCCTTACATGGATATTAACATAATAAAAATCACTAAATAAATGAAATTTTCTCTTTGTTACTTTTTAATTACTTTCCTCAGTGGCCACATCTTACATTCTGTTCCTTGGCTTTGTTACATTATCTCTCACTTTATTTTTGAATTCTTCATCTGTATTCTCTGCACAAGATAAGTAGACCATTAATCATAGACATTTCTCTCTTTCCTCTCTCCATTTTACTCTATATTTTAAGCTATGATATGCCAGATTATTTTTTACATTTATTACTGGTCATAGAATGAATGGGCTTTATCATACATTTTCATGAATAGCATGCAAATGAGAGATGCTAGGGACACTCTCCTGGACTTCTGCTCAGGACTCTACTGAGAGCTTTACTCCAGGAGTAGAGCCGGTATTTTATTTTCTGATTATTAAGTGGCATCATTCTCACAAGGGCCCCTCCCTGCATAAAAGGTTATCGGACGATTCTCTTTCATTGCTATGCTCAAAGCATTCCTACAAGGGGAATCCTTTCTCTGGAATGTTTTTGGTACAGAGTCTTGCTACAGAGTTTCGCCTTGTAATAATCCTCCTGGTTTAGCCTCCCCAGCTCTGGGATTACAGGCATGGAATTTCAGTGGCCAGAGACACAGTATGCCTGGGGTTCCAGGGCCAGCTCAGCATGTGGTACCAGGAATCTAACCCAGGTCCTTGGCACTTGCCAGTCAGACACTTAGACCACCGAGCTACCTCCACAGCCAGTTTTTCCTTTTTGAAAGTTTTAAAGATAAAAGAAAACAAGAACAATAAACCAAAAACAAAGTTTAAAACAAAGCAATAAAAGAACAATAAAACACCACTTTAAAACAAGATGATAAGAAATTAACAATGGTTTTTATATTACATTTTATCTTCAAAATAGTTGCCCAAATACCAGATATAGGTACGCAAGATTGATCAAACAATTATGCATTAACTGTTTCTTTCAATAAACCAATAGACATTAGTAGTCTAATTACTGTAGCTATCTTCCCTTCCTTTTTTGGTCCTTCTTTCCTCTGTTGTTCCTTCCTTAAAAAAAAAAAGAAGAAGAAGAAACCCATAACAATGAAACTGCATTTCAAAACAAGTTAGTAGGGCAGGTAATGTAGTTGGTAAATTGTGTATTGTTGTCTTCCTTGTAATTGCTCGGTGTAGAAAATACAGGCATCATGTCTTTCAGGCCTTATCTTTCTTTTCTGTCTTTATCACCTACACATTCTTAATTTTTTGAAAATTGATACTATTTTTAGAAATGCTTCTTTGGTTTACTGGGATATGATATAGTTGAACAAACAAGATAACTGATTTTGGTAATTAGTTTTGATTACAAATATGTTAACCTTATTAAACAAATAAAACATTCTAAAATACATTGTTAACCAATTATTACTCCTATGGTGATATGAAAAACATTCAAAACATTAAAATGTATAATAATAAATAATTGGGAACAGTAGTACTTCAGAGGAAAGAAATCATCCGTAAGATGTAGGCAATTCAAGGAAGAAGAAAAGTCTAACGTGTAATACATAATAGAACTGATTTAGAGAAGATTAATTTCATATAAGACTCCAAATCACTGGGAATTAAAAATGAAATAGAGGAATTAAAATATAATTAATCGAAGGAATGAGATGTCTCTGTGCAACTCCTCCCACTGGATCTCCTTTAGCTTAAGAATCTAATTGAAAATTGCATTACAAACTTTAGATAACATTATTAAATTGGATTTTGAGAATTCTCAGAACTCCATAAATAATACTATTTTGGAAATATATTCATGATTTATTAACTAATTTAATTGCCTACTAAGTTTTTGTTTTTGAATACTGACTAAAGAGGAGATCTTAGATAAAATAAAAGTGGTCAGCACACTGTTAATTTGTTACATCACTTTTTGCTAATTGAAAAACCACAAATACATTTTCATTATATTAAAGCCCTTCACTCTAGTGGACCTCTAATAGAACAGCAACATTTTTAATTTAGTAGAACATTTTAGCCTAAAGTCTACGCATAAGTATATTATGCTGCTGCTATGAGAAATTATGGAACAATGTTATACTGTGTGCTCTTGAAATGTATTTATTAAATATTTATTCATTAAATAATTGAAAATATTTACTTAATAATTTAGAGTATTCTAGTCATTTGAGGATTTAAATAATCCTTTGAAGTGAAATTTTCCCCCTAAATCAAAAATAATGTCTTGACAGAAGTCTATAAGAATGAAGGGCTGTGATATTATTTTCAATCCTATTTATCTTTTTAATGAAAATGTACCAAGTTAATAACCATTCTTCAGGTTTGTTATAAGCTGTTCTCTTTATATAAATATGAATACATAAATATTATCTGACAATATTACTTATTTTTTATAATGAATATTTAATTTGAAAATAGGGTCCATATAAAGATTTTTTAAAGTTATTTGTGCAAGTGTCTATATGTTTGTGTTTACAACTTATTTTTTCTGTTCTGCTGTTTATCATCATTAATGTTCTGCAGTCAGAGTTCCTATTATACCTTTAACTAAATCTGTTGGATGGAATTAAAAATATTCACAACAGCAATTGTTTCCTTGGCAACAACTCTTTCTAAAGCAACTATCAATGTTTTTAGTTCAGATTTGCTCAGAATAAACAATGTATTATCCATCACATTTTAGCAGGAATCTGTGAGGTAATTCAGATTGCGAAATATGACAGAACAAAGAATGCAGTGTAACTCTGATTAGATAAAAGAAAGACAAAAGCCTGCCTTAGATTACTCAGCTAGAAAGACCATTTCACTGTATACGTTTTCATCATGGAACCCGTTACTTGGAGCAACCTAATTACATGTTCCTGTGCCATACTCACTCATGTTTATCTCAGAGTAAACTATTTCTTTTCTTCCTTAAAGGAAGACATGTGTTTTGTGTCAGCAAGTTCCAGCACATATTATACTTCAAATCCCTAGATCATTAAAATCCATAACATTTTATACTTTTAAAAATATTTTAAGAACACCTGCAATTATTACAAAATCTGCTTTTTCTATTCTACCATTCAAGAGATAACTTCATACACCTTTAATGCTATCCTTGCAAAACCTGATGCCCTGGACACAACACCCAAAAGTGCTACTAGTAAAAACTGAAAGATCAGAAAATTTGGGACACAACTGAGTTACAGGATGTTTCAGTACAGGTTCTCCTATGTTGCAAATCCTCACTGACCTTGAAAGTCTAGGGTCAAAATGTTGGCTGATCTTGCAGCCCTTCATTTTCTCTAATTTTTGGTCTGCAAATTTAGGTTGTTAACCCTCCAGAAGAGAAGCTTATTGTCATTACTGTACAACATAGGCAGGGTATTTGACTGACCTTATCATATACAACAGCAACATTTCTTGTTATATAGATCTTGTTTTACTTGGTCTTAACCATCCTGCAGAAAAGTATAAAAACTAGGTATAAAGGTAAAGCCATATCAATATGCTGAACTGTAAAATGCTTAAGTCAACAACTTCTGACATTGCCAGTCTGATCCTGAGAATCTCCAGAAGATTTTTGAATCTAACAGTTAATTGGAAACATTCTCACCCTGACTAACTATATATACTAATACCTGTGAACTAAGCAACTGCACTGCAGATGGTAATCTGTAATAGCAGTTTCATGCTTGGAGTGCTTGTCATTCTGCTCTTCTGAATATGGGCTGCTTGTCATGACATGCTAGTTGCTGTTATACTGTCTCTTGGGTAGATGGTTGTTCAAAAAGAAGAGGGTGGTGAATGAAAGCAAGAGACAGGAAAAGGAATATTGTGGGACTGTCCTGCTTCAAGGTTGTATATGGTGAGATTTTTGGACTTATGCGTAAACATAAGAGGTATATAACTCTTTATGCCTATTTTTAAAATATATTCTAATTTTAAATTTTTTTATCATATTCTGTAGGGACTTAAAGCTCAACATATCAATACTTGATAAAAAAAACCTGTTCCATGTTATGCCTAAGATATTTGATATTCAGACAGATAGTAAGGTTAAGTTTAACAACCTAAGCTCTATGGTAAAAACAATAAGCTTGTCTTCTGGATGGTTAACAACCTAAGTTTGCAGTCCAAATTAGATAAAAAGAAGGACTGCAAGGAAAACCAACATTTTGGTCCTAGTCTTCCAAGGTCAATTAAGACTCAGGACATATGAGAACTTGTACTGTCACATCATGTAACTCAGTTGATCGAGATTATGGGGCCAAAGAGGAAAGTGATCGATGACACAGAGTGTGCCTAAGGAGAGTCACATGGAGAGAAAACATTCTCTCAGGCTTTCACAGAGAGCATATTGGCCAAGCAATGGCCGTGACTTATCCACATGGCTGACACTGACAAAGGTTCTACAATCTGAGGTACAGGATCTCAGGATAAATCCTGATGGCATTTCACTGACCTTATGAGACCCAAAAGGTACAACTCTTGTTGCATAGGTCCTGCTTTACCTTGGTATTAACCATCCAGCAGAAAAGTATAAAAATGAAATATAAGAAGTAAAGCCATGCTGTTATGTTGAGCTGAAGGGGACTCAGGTCAACAATTTCTGACATTGCCAGTGAAGCGGAAGACCCAATACTATTATGGCCTACTGGACTCTTTTAGAATATTTTGCTGAGTTTACACACCTATAATATTCAAATAATGGAACTTAACAGAAAAAGGGTATACAGATGAATGTCCATTTTGTATCTGTGTATTCAAAGTGGTTAGGATAGATATATAGTTGTATTCTCTTAATGAATAGAGGGATTTGTTCTAATGGTGTTTGTAAATAGGATATCATGTCCACATTTTGTACAGCAATTAACCACTAGGAAGGATGTATGCATTGTGTTAATTATTGAAACAATCCTACCAATTTGATTTGAAACCATCTCATTGCTATTTGTTTCTCAATAAAATTATGTAAAAAATAAAACAAAATAAAAAACCCAGTAGTATTATGGACTACTGGACTATATTGGAGTATTTTGCTGAATTCAAGCACCCATAATATTTAAATGACAATGGAATACCCTTCTCTGATAAAACTAAACAAAAAAAGGGGACACAAATGAAGGAGCATTTTGTATCTGTATATTCAAGACAGTTACGATAGATATACAGCTATATTCTCTTAATTCAATGAATATGAAGATTTGTTCTAATAGTGTTTGTGGACAGGATATCATGCCTGCATCTTGTGTAATGAATAACCACTAAGACAACATTATTCAATGTATTAATTATTGAAACTGCCCTACCTGTCAGTTTTGAAACTGTCTCATTGCTCTTTGTTTCTCTATAAAATTATTTTTAAAAACCTGTAAAAAATGAGTTGCAGGCACAGACTTCACATTCAGTACACTGTCTGAGAGACAGCAAATATAACCAATCTGGTTCCTAACTTTTCTGCTTTTTCTCATAAGTACATATTTTTCATATATGGATGCAGGGCATTTAAATAACTTCACTTTTTAGAGATTTATTCATTGCCTGAATGGTATGAGGTAAAAAATAGTATGAGTTATCTTGATTCTCTAATACACTTGAGGTTTATATTTTACAAATTATAAATCTATTTGCAAAAAAAAATCAGAGACAGGGGCCTGGGAGATGACTCAGTGGAATAAGCGCTTCCTTGACAAGGCAAGGGCCTGAGTTCAATCCCCGGTTTAGGGAATAAAAAAATAATCAGAGACAAGTAGTGTTAGCAATTTATGAAATAAGTAAATACATGAGTACTCCATAATATTTTAACTACCAACCCAGCAAAACTCTATGGATTATTTATATAAGTTCTAGTTTAAATCAGTTTGATTTATCTTTGTAGATTGACAAAATGAACAAAAATTTTATTTCTGAGTAGTTGTTTCAATTTAATGCCTTTCATAAAAATTATTTAAAATCTTATATTTTTGTTGAATACTATTTTATGCCCAATAGTTTTATAAAGTGCTAAGGATTTTAGCTTTCTTTCAAATATAGCCTTTCTTTCTCCTATTTCTTCCAGTTCTCTAAGGGAAGTCTATTTCTGTCATTATAATTTGTGACCTACTAGCCTACTATAACACTGATACTCAGCCTCAACTCCAGCAACATTTAAAATTTCAGCTCTTTCAGACAAGGTTATCTAAAAGCATGAAATGTGAGATATGATTCCCACATCACCTGGAAAATAATGCTCTTACAATATCCTGTGTGTATCTTACATTGAAATAAATTTTACATCGTTAATTTGATATAGTATTGTATCTGTTAAAATGCTAATGAATTTATTTCATCCCTAAGGAAAAAAATAGATGTTTAAAATAGGGTTGTCAGTGATTTCTCTACATTATAATACTTCCTGGAATTGTCAGTGATGGGCTCTGGAGTTTATTATAAAGGATTCAAAAGTTGAAATTTTATTTAGCACAAAGTAGTGTAAAATCTGATTAATGATGTCCATCGTGCATATGAAATGAAAGAGTGCCAACACACAGACATGGTTCATATTATAATGACATCTATTTTTAAAATAATTTTATGTTTAGAAAATATTAAAAGATGTTGAAATGTTGAAGTGTCTTCATCAGACAAACATATTTTGATAGGACAATTATTATAGGTTGTTTTCTTTTCATAAAATTATTATAGTCTTTTTCTTTTAATAAAATGCATAATATTGCTCTTCATCTTTTATATTGGATACAAACATCACACAGCATATCTCTAATGAAATCTGATAAGATAAAAACAACCAATGGCGCTTTTCTTTGCTAAGTCTATGCATGAATTTTTCACTCTGCACTGTCTATTGTCAGGAATTACTGTAACAGTTTATTTATTCCACGACCACCTGCTCAGTTAAATGATACTGCACCTAAATACTGTGCCATTGTGTCAACTCATCTGTAAAATCTTCCCAAATGGAATACGTCTGAGAAAGAGAGCGAAGATTAGGAAAGCAAGTGATCTAATCGCTGCTTCGGGGGCTGTTATTTTAATGTTGTCTTTCTTTAATTTACTTTACAAGAGAAAGTCAGATGATTTTGAATTATTCACTACATTCCCTTCCAATGTGAACCTCTTTTTATTATGATTAGACTTTTACATTAAGTGTTAATGCTTTCTCTAAGAAGCAGGTTAATTGTACCATCTATTTTCAATTAGCCCTAATAGAGTGCATGTATAGCTATAGAGTCTATTGTGCGTGTCTGTATAGAAGTGAGGAAATGAAATAAAAACTATTATTTTGATGTCTCAATGAATTATAATCCATATTATTTTAGATTCACAAAATGAATGACTAATGTTCCATATACACAGGAGCTGTGACAGTATTTTTGATTTTTAATAAATCTGAGTACTGACTCATATCCAATCTTTATAGTGAATGCAAATTAAAACTAGATTATTTCATTACTTTAAGTAATTGATTTTTTAAAAGCTGATATATTGTCATTATTGACATTTTTAGCATTAAGCAAGAAAATTTTGAAAGTAGGTTCTTGCCTGTCTTTTAATGGCCTCTGTGCTAAGTACATTTGGACATGCCAGAAAATGAAATTTTACCTTTTTTTTTTGTTTTAAATTTTATGTATTTAGTACAGGGTCTACCCGCACAGTTCAGACTCATAGTGATCCTCTGGTCTCTGCCTCTCCAGTGCTGGGATAACAGCTGTGTGCCAAAAGGCCTGGTTTTGGTGGCTGGCTAGATGTGTCCAGGCTGGGGCCAGCATAGAAAGCAGGATGGGAGATCAAAGCTGGGTCCTTGTGCTTGCCTAGGCAGGTGCTGAGATCACTGAATTTTCTTCATGCGGCATTGGAATTTTAATTTTGGTGTAACTTTTGAATTTTGTTATAACAAGGAAAATATATATTTAAAACATATAGGTTCTGGGGAGATAGCTCAGTGGCATAAGTGCTAGACATTTTTTTTTTGTTCAGTCACTGGTACAACATGCCATGCTGGCCCAGGATCTGATGTGGTGGCACATGCCTGTAATCCCAGGGCTGGAGAGACTGAGACAGCAGGAACACGATGAGCCTGAACGGCATAGCAAGACCCTGTATAAAAATCAAGCAAACAAGCAAGAAGCAAACAGACAGGAGAAACCATATAGGTTGAAGTTTTCTAAACAAAAAAGACTAATTTTATTTATTTATTTATTTGTTTGTTTGTTTGTTTTTCTTTAGATACCAGAAATAGAACTGAGAACATTGCTCTTGCCAGAGAGGCATTATGCTGCTGAACTATACCCCTCACAAAAAAAGCTGATGTTCAATGCATTATAATTTTAGACAACGAAAAGTAGGAATTTTTGGGTTAATTATATTTTTCAAGGTCAAATTTTGCACTTGAAGTATTCGATAAATTAAGAACCGCAATACATCTAAAATATTTTAAATAACAGTATTGGAAGAAATGATTTTAATTAAATAATAGTGTCTGAATGTTGAGGCTTTATTGTATATTTTACATGCCTATTCCATATTTAATTTATTTTCAAAAATAAGATTCAATTCTTAAAGACTGAGTTTTGGTGTTTTCCTCCTTTGTCTGTACAAAGCAAATTAAATAAACTTACAAGTAAACAACAAGAAAGCAAATAACCCAATTTACAAACAGACAAAATCTTAATAGACAATTCGTCACAGAGGCTACATTAATGGCAAACTTTGTAGAGCTTCAGCGTTAATAAACAGCCAGCTGCGGCATGCGTGCAGCAGGCTCACCACCATACCGATGCCAGGCAGGTGAAAATGTGGTCCGTGTGTCATCTGGTAAATACAAACGTCAGGAAATCATGATACAACAAGACTATGAGAATGGCCGAAGTGCGGAACACGGACGACAACACGTACCCATGTGCAACAAAAGGACATTTTATACTTTTCTAAATATACGTACATTTCTATAAACGTGTAAGCTTTATGCCCTGCTGATGTGAGTGCCAAATATCTTCTAGCTTCGAGCTGTGTTGGTGCACACCTGAACTGCCAGCGTTTTGGGGGCTTAGGGAAGGGGATAATGAGGTCAAGATCAGCCTGAATTACATGGCACGACACTTTCTCAAAGACAAAAACAAAAATCTTCTGGTCACGTTCAACAGTTTCTAACAACATCGAGATCCTTTATCACACCATCTAGTGATTTTGCAATGTTTAGCTTCAGGTTAGTTAACGTATGCACTAATGATAATTGTTTTGTGTTGAAAATACATATGTCTTTTAGGATTTTTCAAGAATACATTAATTATAGTCAGCATACTTTATAACAGGTCTCTGGGACTAATTTCTCCTGTGTAACTAACATTTTGTAGTCTTTCTCCAGCATTTTCCCCACTTCACTGCTCCCAGTTCCTCTAATCCCTGATGACATTTTGCTCTTTACTTCTCCCCTTTCTATGACATCAAGAGCGAGAGTGAGAGCACAAAATGGAAATACTGAGAAAATTGAGAAATTTAGGTTGGTTCCATAACCTGGCTATTGGAATGCCAACGTGGGAATATCTCTTCTACTCACTGAATTCGTTTTCTTGCATATAAACTCAGAAGTGGATTTTCTGGATCATACAGTAGTTTTCTTCTCAATTGTTGATGAGAGTCCATGCTCTTGTGCATAACGGCTGCACTGACAGACTTTCACACTAAAGGAGAAGAGAATTTCCTTTTTTTATATCTTCACAGGGATAGTTTTTCACTTTTTGATTCTTGCCATTATAGCACTTTCTTGCTTCGTTTATTCCTGCAGATTTGTAGTATGTTTTGAAATCAGAGAGTACTGTGTACTTCTGCATGTCTTCTTTTTGTTGAAAATTGTTTTGGCTCTTTGGCACATTTTAAGGTTTCATAAGACTTTGTGGTTGTTTTTCTATTTCTGCTTAAAAATATCATTGGTATTTGGATGGTGATTGCATTTTCTTCTATTTTGCTTTATAGTCGAACAGAACTTTAAACAATATTAGTCATTCAAATTCAAAAATATAGCATAGCCTTCCATTTGTTCATTTCTTCTGTTTTCTTCTGCCCAGTCTTCATTTTAATTTCCAAGATTTTTCACTTCTTTTTTATAACCATATTTGAAACTATTGCAAGTTGACCTTTGGCCTCTATAGTTACAAAAGACTCTGACAGTGGTCATTAACTTCCAGATATGTTCTAGTAGAAAAGGCTTGTGCATGGGTACCCATGGACACATGGTCACTGAAATAGCCACTTGTGCACTTCCAAGTTATTCTCTAAGGCCAGCAGTGGGGTGGGGTATCCATGAATAGGAAGTCCTCCACGTCCTGCATACCAGGGTCATGCTATCAGTATAAAAAGTACCCTACTAGTTTTCTTTTCCTAAAGTACATATACTTTTTGAGTAGACTTTATGTAATCTTGTAACCTAGCTAATTTTAATTATGAAGGAAAGTCTCTTTTCTGAGATTTCTTATTGTTCCTTCAGATTTAGAATATTTGTAAGTTTGGTTTAATTAAAATTTCCAAGTTATGTTAAACTTTTTCTTTGCTTTAGAGCTTGATTTTCCTGCCTACTTATGCCATAATGACCAGTTTTCAAACTCATGTTCTTTTAATTTCTCTTCTGCATGGCTTTGTACATTTAATAATTTTCTTAACTTTCCCATTGGTGTTTTGACTTTTCCTCAAATAGCTATGTATACATCACAAAGAGGGAATTAGTAGTTTTAGAAGTCTTCCTACTTTTTCAGAGTATTAATCATCTTTTCAGTATGGCTACTATTTTTGTAATTTTTTCTTTTGCCACTATCTGCTGGCCATAAGAGGCTTCCCTTTTACAAAGTGACTTGATTCTTTCTCTCTTAAAAGTTATGCTTCTGTCATCATTCTTTTGGTTATGTGTAATTTCAGTTCTTTTCCTTTTAGCCCATTCAGTCATTTCACTTTCATCCAACCAGCAGGTCTCAGTGCATTCCACGTTGTTGCCAGTCTCTCTGAATCAACCTCATGTACTCTGGTTGGTGTGTACTGGATAGCTTCCTACCATACTCCTCCGTTACCAAAAGTCTTCCAAGTGGCTACTATATTGTGGGCATAGACCCCGACTCTACCTAGCCAGAGGGTTTATTTTACAATTACATACAAACTATAGTTTATATGCAAAAACTATAGACTATAGTTATTGTGTAGGTGAAGGTATCTTTTCTTTAGAAAATTTTTTATAGAAAACATAGAAAAATTCTTAATTACTCATTTACTGTTTTCATCTGTACCTAAACCCTAGATTGGACTTTGTAATTCTTGTTTTTCATCTATTGGTGTTGTACTTGATGGCTCATCATATGTTTATATTCATGTCTTATGGTCACTTATTCATCACATTCATTTTTAAGCCTATCTTTTATCACCTATTTAGAATATGTTTTCCATAGTTTAAGTCCAATAAATCTGAAGTACTTGTGAGTCTCTTTCAGCTTTCTGTTGTGCTGAAACATTCTCTCATAGTTTTCAGAACTTTTTCCCTACCTTCTATTGTTTTATATTTAGAAATATTTAATTTCTCAACTCATATATATTGGGGTTTATTTGTAGTAATTGTTGGAAGCCTGAACTGAAATTGTAATTCTTCAGCTGAATCCAGCACAATGCATAATGAATCATGCAAAATAATTTGATTGCGCGAATATTTGAGAGCCTCATGGGAATATAAACCTATTTCAACTTCATAGGAGGAGTTGTTGGTAGAGATGAAGTGCAAGGGAGCTTCTCACATTTTGTTATCCTTGGTACTTTGAATCAAGCCGGATCAGGTTTTACAGAACATTGACTTATTTTCATGAATAGCTTCAGAAAACACCATGGTATATGCATTCTCTTCTTTATACGTTGAAAAGTGGATGGATGGTTGGTAATAAATCATCTTTCTGTTTTACTAATATGACTTTAAGAACTTCAGTTAAGAGCTTCAGACTTTCAACAAATACTATCCATTCTGGTTTTGCCTTACTAGAAGGCTTCTTGCTATTATTTCAATTTTGCTTTTTTTTTTTTCTTTTTTTTTCCAGCCAACTAAAAAAAAATACCTGTAAAGATCTTTCTACAAATGTCTTTCTGCATTTTGGTGCAGCCTTCTAAAATTGTTATTATGAGCAGCAGGATGGCCTTGTTTTTCTGATGCTGTTGTTTGAGATAATGTCTTGATTTATACTGTAAATGATGGTGAGAAGTAAGAGAGGAAACCAAATGGTATCTTTAGTTTTCACATGAAAAACATAAAATGGGGCCAGGGAGATAGACCGTCAGTCTAAGCACCTGCCTGTAAAGCTCAAGGACCCAGCTTAGATGTCTGGTACCACATGCTGTGCCAGCCCTGCACCATGCTAGACCAGTGCCTAGCCAGCCACCAAAACTGGGAGTGGTGGCACATACTTGTAATCCCAGTGCTGGGGAGGCTGAGACAGGAGGATCACTGTGAGTCTGAGCTGCATATTGAGACCCTGTACCAAATGACTAAATTTTTAAAAAATAAATTTTATATTCTTAACATATGTTGTATCAAAATGAGTCACTATAAAATGAAGCTGTATATGTTGTTTGTTCAGTTGGCTTGAAAAGAACCCATAATATCATGATCATGACAGCATCTATTTATAAGGAAAGAAGAAAATATGGAATATACAGAAATTAATTATACAATCAAGGTTAATTAAAAAAACTCTTTATTTTGGATAATGAAAATTCTCTCTTAGGTATTTTGATCAATTCTTCCTATTCATTCCTAAATTTTTTGTCATTAAGACTTATTTTGGGCCAGACAGCTCAGCAGACTAAAGCACCTGATTAGGCAGACCCAGGGACCAGGGTTCGATCCCTGGCGAGCCCAGCCAGTCCTGCCCCTGGGGCACGCTGAACCGGATTGAGACTGAGTGTGATGGCATGTGCCTGTAATCTCAGCACTTGGGAGGTTGAAAACAGGAGAATCACTACAAATCCAATATGTGTAGTAAGACCATGTAGAACTTGTTCTAAATACATTAAGAGAAGACTTATTTCTGTGCATATCTTTTGATATGTAAGAATTCAAACATTTCTGGGGAAGAATAAGAAGAATAAGCAGTAGCAGACCAGGAATATAGCTCAGCAGCACAGCACCTGCCTAGCAGTTGCAAGGCCCTGATTCCCTATACTGTACAAACACACAAAAAAAGAAGAGTCTCCTTGCCTTAGGCATCATCTTGGCACAAAAGTGACTTCATATCCTCAGTCTTATTTCATCTACACCTTTTTCAGTGTCATCAGTGCCCTCACAGTATTGTGGCATAAATTCCAGCACCACGTATCATCTCCTGATATTGATACAACATACAGCTAATATTTAATTGTAAATTTCTTCTTAAATCAAAAGTATTGTGATCACATTTAAGAACTAAAACTCCTAGTTATTTATCTCTTATTTGCTCAAGTAATTCAGGATTAAGGCAGTGTTTCTTAGATGCTAATATGCATAAGTTCTTCAAATCTTATTTAAGAAATGGAGTTTCTGATTCAGTAGTTCTGGGTTGGAAACTGAAGATTTCTATATGATTCATTCCACTTTATCAGGCTGAGCAACAAGAGAGTAAAGGAGCTGTGTATTAACTCCCAAAATACTTGGATCCAGGGCTTTGAATGGCAAAAAAGCATATACTGATTTATGTTGTTTTGATTCTTGCAGCCATGTTTAAAAAATATCTTTTAAATGTTATGTTCAATTATCTTTATTGAACGCTTGCCAATAAATGTGCACAAATCTACCACATTCTTTACAAAGCCATTCTAGTTGTGAACATTGTACTTTGTCATAAAGCTTATTGCGTGTGCTCTCTCATTTCCCTTTCCCTCCATGAATACTGATATTTTTTGAAGTATCTAAGAAAACAGACACAGTATTAGTAACACTGAAATGTTTTTCACGTTGACTTTCTAAAAGCCTACGTAATCTAAGTATATCTGCCAGAATGAGGACATTAACACTGATAAATACTTCTAAATCTAGAGAGTTCTTGTTTTTGTACAAGGTTAACCAAGATCATATATAGCATTTAGGTATCATGCTTTGGTTTTCCTTATCTGAAATAATTCCCAGTGCTATCTTGATTTTTCTTCAATGACATGTGTGCTTTGAGAGATTCCAGAAAACCTATTTTATTGACTAATGCTCGTCATGTGTTGGCTATTACTTCCATATGAACTATCTGATGAATTTAAGACAGTAGTACAAAGCAAGGATGGACTGCCTTCTCAAGGAAATGTGTCAAAAGGCTCATAGTTTGACTTTATTTATCTCTGATACTAATATTTTAACTTAGTTAATATGATCTTTGAAATGTGTGCATTCCTTAAAGTTAATTCAAAACATTTTGTGGCATGCTAAGTAAAATTTATCAACGTATCTATTTTCTAAAAAGACATATAAGTAATCCTACTAGAACTTATCTGAGCCTTGCTTGAATGAATGTTTCTCATGATTATTGTGTGACACTGGTTTTGAAATTAAACTTTATCTCTTTTTATGAATTGACATCATATTGTAATACACAGATGCCTCAGTTGTCAAACTCAGTTTGATTCAAATTCATGCTTAAACATTGAAGAGTATGAAAACAACATACTTTTACCAGGAGAAGTAATGAAAAACTAATAATCAGTCCTGAGGCCAAACACTTACAAATTCATTTTTCTAGGACCTTAGCAAATTGCGGAATGATTTCTTTAACTCTTCTTTGATTCTCAAGTTTTCATTTTCGCTCTACTGCTGGTCTCATTAACATTGTTTGGAGCCATGGTTACAATATTTTTCCTATAAAGGGTAAAAAACCCGTCCACTGGGACCAATGTTTTAACACACTAGCACAAGTACTCTATGCTATCTGGGGAGAGTGGTACTTAGACTAAACTGTTGAAGTGTCATCCTTTTTGTCACAGAAGAGCCAAGATGGATGACTCACTCTCTGCTGGTAGAGGTACTTTCTTTTTCTCTTCTTCTCTTCTCTTCTCTTCTCTTCTCTTCTCTTCTCTTCTCTTCTCTTCTCTTCTCTTTTTTCTCCTCTCCTCTCCTCTCCTCTCCCTTCCCCTCCCCTCTCCCTTCTCCTTCCCTCCTCTCCCCTTTTCTTCTCTTCTTAATGTATATGTATGTATTTGATACAGGGTATCACTACACACCTCAGAATCATAGTGATCTTCCTGTTTTCAGCCTCCCCAATGCTGGGATTACAGGCATGTGCCACCACACCCAGAATTAGGCACCAGCTCAGTGCCCCCAGGGGGCAGGGCAAGCCCAGCATGTGGTGCTGGTAATCAAATCCCGGTCCCTGAGCTTGACTAAGCAGTCACTTAGTCTCCTGAACTATCTTGCTGGCTCTGGTACAGATATTTTCAGGTTGGATTTTTGGTGCAACTGTTCACAAAAATTATGAATGCAGAATATTGTCAAACTGTGCTGAAGTTCAAGTTGTGTAAAGTTTGAGCTTGAAGCTAATCACCCTGCAAGGCATCACTGTATGTTTTATCTCATTTGCTTTTTATATATCTCTTATAATAGTTAAGTCAATATAGACTTCTAGAGGTCATTTTTACTAAATGATTTATAATCCCTAACTTTTATTATGGCTTTAATTTTCCTGAGTTTTCTTGTTTTTCTGTCCTATTATTTATTTCACCAATTTTAGAACATTTTCTGAGTTTCCACACAAGACATTGCAGATTCACTTTCCACTATTGTATTGCCCCAGTATTTTAGTTATTTATGTTAAAGAATTTCTTATTACTGTTACGATTAGACTGTCATTAATTACAGCTCCTCCACAAATCCTAGCAAAAGTATAAGTGCTGAGCAAACATTTTGGTATAGCTGTTAATAAATAGTAGAATTTTAATTTTGTAGATATATATTCATATATTTATTAATACAATGCCTTATGTAACTTTAATATGAAATGAACACCTACATTGGTAAATAGAAAAGAAAGTATAATTTTTCGTGAGCAAGGAAATATAGAAACTATTTTGAGACATTTCATACAGTCATTAAATTTGTAGTCTATAACAGTTTCTTACATATTTTTCATACCTTTCTGATAAATCAATTAAGGTGAATGACAACTCAAGGATTGGATACAACAAAATATATTAGTTATATTTTAAAAGGTAAAGAAGCTTATTAAAATTAATTTAAATGATGAACATAGCAGTTTAAAAGAAACATGTACTTTAATTTGCTAAACTATAACCTTTTCTGTATCAGAAAAATACTTTGACACAAACACTTTACAAATGTCAGCAGAAAATCCATACTCCATTTGTTCCCATTGGTTTTGTGACATTGTGTTTGCTGATATTCGACAAGGGATAAGTTGGGATTGATTTCTTTTGCCACTGCTCCTTTCTGTTGTATTATGGAAAATTAAAGGGCTGCAATGAACTGAGTCCTGCACAACCTACGGGCACACATGGGGGCAGGCTACGAAGAAGAAGCGTTGCGCTCTCTGGTCTGAGAGGCCAACTGAAAATGTTACAATGGCACAGGAGTTTGAAGGAATTGTGAGAACATTAAAATCTATGCAGGACAGAGTTCGATCTTTCATGCTTTATGGAAATGAATTCAAAATCAAAAATAATTTTCCACCCAATCTCTAAATAAATCCGTTAAAAGTTGAATACTGAATTCATATCTTCATCATTGTTAAAACTTCTCAACAACTGAAGAGAATGAAAAGACAATTTGACTACTTTTAGATGTGAGAAAACGCTAATTTAAAGGTATTACTACATTTTATAGAAGAACCTTACTTCAAAAAAAGGAAAACAATGGATTTAATACAGTACATCGATGCTATTTTAAATTCAATAAATTTGATGAAATTCAAATTAGTGTATGTTTGTGTACATGAAGATTTAGTAAAAAAAAATCAAATTAAAAAATATAGGGCCAGGGAGATGGCTCAGTAGAATAAGTGCTTCCCTGGCAAGCGCAAGGGCCTGAGTTCAATCACTGATTACACACACACACACACGCACACTATATGGGTTTGATGACACAGGCTTGTAATCCTGGTACTCAGGAGGCATGCAGGATTGTCCTGCATTTGAGGTCAACTTGGGCTATGTAGTGAGATCATGTCTCAAAACAAAAATTCAAACAATAACAAAAATGAAAACAAAATATATTGTCTGTGACACAAACATGAAATTTTGTTGAATATATTATTTTAATGCACTTTTAAACATATACCAATTTATGGACTTTGAACTGTTCACCTCATCGTTTTTAACAGCAGAAAACTATGAAAATTGCATCTTAACCTTCACTTTAAACTTTCCTACATTCTACATATATAGAAATATATGTATTTTACATATAGCATATATGCATTTACATAGATATACATGTATGTATTTACCTTTATAGATAAGAAAGGAAAAAATCACAAAGGCACAAATTATGAGAACAAGGAAAAGCTGGATGATGCTAAGATTACTATATTCACTTTTAATCTAAAAAATAATTGTAATTTCTGTATTTGAATTGTACACACAATAATATTGATCACATTTCAAGACAAAATTTCTCATATGGAGTTCTGGGCAAACTCAGCTTTCATCATAAATATATTTTTTATATATTATGAATTCTTTTGCTTTCAGTTCCAGTGACTGACCTAAAAATCCTGATACTGAGTGACATCCTCAGTCCTCCCTCTCCCCACTTTTTTTTTTTTTTTTTGAGGTCCTTGCTACATATTTCAGGCTGGCCTTGAACTGACAACGTAGTGCAGGCTGGCCTCAAACTCTGAACAATTCTCCTGCCTCATTCTCCTGCTTTCATCATAAATATATTTTTATATATTATGAATTCATATATATATATATGCAGTAGAATAAACAAATGTTCATAACTAGAGTAACAAGAAAAATTGGTCAAAAAGTGTTTTGCTTGTTTCATGAAACAAAATGTAGTTGGCAATTTGACTATCTCCTTTAAGGGTAAAGACACACATTCGCTGGAATGAGTAAATTGCTATAAACATTATACACATTATAATTGTGAGTCATAAATTGGATAATTTTTCTTGTTACTCTAGTTACTTGGAAACTTGACCCTAGCTGAGCTAGTGGTGTGCTAGCCCACCTTGCTGATCTGACTCAGCAGCCACATCGTTATAATGATCATATACATGTACATCATACTGAATATTTATAGAACATTTGTTTATTATACTGCATATATATGTATATATTACATATTTTAAGAACTATGTTGCTTGGTATATGCAAAATCAAGTCTTACCATGTATTTCATTAAGTCTCTTTCTTGGTAATTTTTTCTGTCTGCACAAAGGGTGATTCTTTATTGCTGGTTCTTATGTAAAGAATTAAAGACTTGAACAAAGCAAAAAGCCTGATACCCTGAAGAAAGCCTTCTCAATAGTTGGCCTCTGGACTTCATTTGTAACCCAGGCTTTGATTGATCTACAGGCTTCAACTTGGAAACTTGACCCTAGCTGAGCTAGTGGTGTGCTAGCCCACCTTGCTGATCTGACTCAGCAGCCACATCGTTATAATGATCGTATGCATGTACATCATACTGAATATTTAAACAGTGAGTATATATTACTGAATATATGAGTGAATGTATAGTAAATATACAGTTATATATGTTATAGTGAATTCATATCATGTGTGAGTACATATATATGTGTGTGTGTGAATGAGTGTGTGTGTGTGTGTGTGTGTGTGTGTGTGTGTGTGCGTGTGCATGTTCTGGCATACACATTTAAAACAAAACTATTGTTTATTTCCCTCCTTCTGGAGGAATTTTAGCAGTATCAAAAATGTATTGAAATTACATATTTACATAAAATTATGAATGATCCATATTTTTAAAAGTTTTCTTTGGTATCTGAAATCCAGTTCATGATCTTGCACTTGTCTATCTCTATAATATAAATGAATGAGGGAGATGTACAAATATCAGTATGTATTTATGCTCTTTAATTTGTTTCTTTTTTAATGTATGTATTTGGTACAGGGTCTCAGTATGTAGCTCGGACTCGCAGTGATACTCCTGTTTTCAGCCTCACCAGTGCTGGGATTACAGGCATGCACCACCATATCTGGACTAGTTTGCTGGCTCAGTGCTTCCGGGGGCAGGCCGGTGTGACATGTGGTACCAGGAATCGAACCTGGTTGCTTGTCTTGCCTAAGCAGGTACTTATTCCACTGAGGTATCTCCCTGGCACTTAAATTTCTTTTTGTCATCTTAAAATTGCATGTTTTGTATGGATAGTAGAAAGCTATATTCAGACACTTTTAATGTAGTTGCCGTGTTTTCAAATTCTATTAGAAAAAATGTTGAAAATCCATTTTCTGAAGGCTAGATCTCATTTCAGAGAACTGACATTTGGGATAAATACCACCATGGTTTACCTTTCAAGTACCAAAGATAATTATACATTGTATAGTGAGTTGAGTGTACATTTGTGTGTATGTGTTTAAGTGTGTGTAATTTCATCAATCTTCTCAATCATAGTCCTTGTACAGTAGCTCCTCTTTACCAATACTAAAGATATCCTAATAAAATTTCCACACTCCCTAGAAATCTATTCTTGAAAATGAGTAGCATATCTCTTGTCTATGAAAATTCTAATTAAACAATAACTTCAGTCCACATAAGTGTACTTTTACTTCATCCAAATTTCAGTGCTCTTCTGCATATCACCATGTGCATCTTCGAGTCCTTAGAATGCATTATTTGAACATTTTAAATGTTCGCATGTATGACCTTTATGGGCTGTTGTTCTCCAAGATAATACTTTTAAGTTATATGATGATATTAACTTTTAAATGACATGGATCACTGACCAAAGAATGTAGGTATTTATTTCCCTGGTTATGTATTATCCTATTGCTTAGTACATATCAATGATACGATACTTACACCTTTCTGATTAAACGCTTGTTGAACTTTAAATTGCGATAATCAAAAGGCTGCTCAATTTAAATTTTAGATTGTTTAAGAAGTCTTCAGTAAAAAGACATTATAATATGTGATGATTACTGTAGATGCTATGAAAAAGGCTGTTAAATCCAGTGGGAATGTTCATCAGCATACTGTAATCAGCAACTAGAGAATGCTTAATTACAGTTATTTGGGTGACAAGTAGATGTAGTTGTGGCATTGAAAGGAGAAAATGATGCCTGGATTAACACTTGCAACACATAAGAGGATATGAAAATGCATGCTTCCAGAAGGAGGCCTCATTATAGGACTGCTTAGATGAGTGTGCCCTGCTCTACAAATTCAAAATGCAGCATTCACCATTGCTTAGCCTACATTTTGCTCAGAGAGGAACCCTGGATTTTGAATGAGACATAAACATTTCAAGTTTAAATAAATAAGGTTGATTACATTCAATTTATCTTATTTGTTTTATTTTAATGACCTATTTGATGCTCAGTCATTGCAAAATATTATTTCTCTGCCCCACCTGTGACACCAGGAATCGAACTCAGGACCTTGCGCTTGCCAGCCAGGTACTTATGCCACTGAGCTATAACCCTGGCCTGTGAAATAATATCTTACTTCAATTTATTAATAGGATGGAAGATAAGTAATTAATTTGATACTTTAAACCCAAATTAAGTCAATATTGGAGAAAGTAAAAAGAGAACTTGCAATTTCAAATTTATCACTCTTATTCTTCAGTAAAGATTGAATTTGGATTTTTATTAATTTATTTTAATTAAATTAAGTTTAATGATACATAAGCATATATATGTAGTATATATTTATCAACAATATTCAATATGATTGACTCAGTAATAAAAACTATCCCTTTGAAGAAAAGCTCACAACCAAATGTTTTCACTACTGGATTCTATAAGATATTTAAGGATAACAAAGAACAAGTCTTCCCAATTTATTACAAAAATGTAAGAAAAAGAAATTCTTTCACTCATTCTGAGTCTGGAAACACCATTTAAATACTGGTATATTAGTTTCATGTGACTGATAGTAAAGTACCTCAAGCCCTGTAGTTGAAAATAACAGACATTTATTTCTTTACAGTTCTAAAAACCTATCATCTCAAATCATGGTGTTGGCAGGATCATACCTCTTCCCAAAGCTCTGGGGCAAGTATTGCCTCTTGCCTCCTTCACACTCCAAGGCCATCAGCACTCGGCGCTGGGTTGCATCTCAGCCTCCCTCTGAGGTGCAGCCAACTTGGCTCCTCTCCTCTGTTTCTCTCCTCTGTGTTGGTTATAAGACACTTGGCACTGACTCAGAGTTCACTGACCTAATTCAGGAAGATTTCCTTATTGGCTGAATTCACTTTGCCAATTTTTTCAAGTAAGGCAAATATTTAGGTGCCAGTGACTATGAAGAATCTAACACTTTGTTCTGAGGAGCCATAATTCCACCCAACATACCTAAGATTATCTAATAATGTAATAGAAGCTATATGTTGTATTAAGAATAACACAGGATCTTGAAACAGACTCTAAAATTGTATGAAACTTCAATTCATATCTTCTAAATAAAATATAGTATTAAATACTTTTTGTTTTTAAGAATAATTGATATATTTATGAGTTTAAAACCAATTCAATAAATTGTATATTTTAACAGTCTCGTGTTTGTTGAATAAAACTATGTTACTGTTTTAAATATCTATAGGTACACTGAAGTAGTTCATTCTAACTGCTTATAAAAGAGCACATTTTTCTCAGTTTTGCTATTAGGAATGTAATTATTTTGACTTTTGTTACCTAAGCACATGAAAATATGTTATGCACATTTTAGAACTTCAGCAAATGAAATGTAATAGCAAATAACAATATAACTGTCATACAAAATTGCAAATATTGAACACAAATACACACATTTTTATACACCATACAAAAGAAAGCATGAGAGAAAATTAAGTTTCATCTGCTTAAGTAGAAATTTAGGGAAAATTTTAATGAAGTGTGTGATATCTGGAAATGGGCTTTAAGAGGTATGAGTTGGGTGAACAAAAGAGGTTGGGTTTTAGCTCAGTGGTAGTGCTCTAGTGTAAAAATACAAAGACCTGGGCCCAATCTCCAGCACTGGAAAGGAAAAGGGAGAGGAGGGAAGGGGAGGAGGAGAGACAAGGCATTGTTCAGGGGAGAAGAGGGGAAGAAGGGAAAGGACGGGAGGATTAAAGAGGGAAAAGGAAGAGAAAGAAAGGAGAGGGGAGAAGAAGGAAGAAAGGAGAGAGAAAGAATACAAAGGAGAGGACAGGACATGAGAGACCTGGGAAGAAGAAAGGCTTTCTTACACATAATAACCACTTGCTGTCGTGGCACTAGTACAATTTTGGTTGCAATTTATGCACCTCCCTATGGATATTGTATACTCATTTTCCAATGAAGTAATAGAAAAACTTAATACATGAAAGTAAATGGATGCAGGGTTACACAATTTGTTTTTAAATGAAATTATGTGATAAAACTGTCCAACACAGCATGATGTTTGGTAAGATTTTACATAAGGAGGCCTGTTTCCATATGCGTTGCAATAAGAGATAACAATAATAATTTTTAAGGTATATGTGGAGTGTAAGCATGGTCATAAAATTGTTCACAGTGTAGTAACAAAGAGCTTGTGTGCTGTCATCTGTAATTCCATACTGCAGCAGAGAAGACACATAACAAAGCGAGTTCGACTGTGAAAGGCATGATAGAAATCACATCGATATTTCATTTTACTACAATAATGAAGACGTTACGATACAAAGCTACTAGCTGATCTACGCTTTCAAGACACAAAATCATGGGGGAATGATCCTGGTGTAGTCAAACTAAGTCAAATTTCTGAAAAACATCCCAAATATTGAAATATAAAATTAGAAATTGTTATATCAAATAGTAATATAGCCAGTCACAGACTGTGAAAATAGGATTTTAAGTAACATATACATGCCTGTGTAAGTATTCAGATATAGCAAAGTTGCTGCAGATTGATTTATAGTGTTAAACATTTATTCTTTCTTATACCAGGGATTGAACTTAGGACCTTGCACTGGCCAGGCAGTCACTTACGCTGCCGAGCTCTCTCTCTCTCTAGCCCTAAAGACTTTTAATATTTAGTAATAATTATTTTACTTTTTTTGTACTGTAGGGAAGGGTCTATAGGGTGTCCAAGTTCTCACTACTAGATCAGACTCATAGTGATCCACCTGTTTCCAGCCTCCCAAATGCTGGGATTACAGGTGTGCGCCACCACGCTCAGTCTCAATTGCCATCTCAGTGTGTCCTGGGGGTGGGGCTGGGAAGGCAGGCTTGGGGATCAAACCCCTGCCCCCTGCACTTGCTTGCAGGCACTTTAGTCCACTGAGCTGTTTGGCCAGTCCCCATTTTACTTTTACACATATAAAGTTCTAAAGTTTATTCAAAAATTTCTAATTGAACATTAAAGAGAAATAAGAAAAAAATAATAATGATTTTTTAAAAATAATATTTACACTACTTTGGTGAAAAAAGGCAGTCTATCTCTGAGTTTTATCTCAGTGGTGGAGCTTTTCCCTAAATATACAGAGGCCTGGGCTCAATCTCCAGAACTGAAAATATGAAATAAAGAAAAATAAAAAGGAAAAAAGAGAAGGGAAGGGAAGAAAAGGTAGAATAAGGAATGATAATAAATATTTATCTTCACACAGTTTTAAGTGTCTATACTTAAAATATTGCATTCTTAGTAATTTCACATATTTAGTTGGTTGAATCTATTTTTCCAAAGTGGGGTGGGAGGGTAGGGGAGACAGCTGAGCAGCACAAGCACCTGCTTGGCAAGTGCAAGCTCCTGACTTCAATCCCCAGGACTGAAAAAGTCTTCAAAGTGAGTGAGAAAGGAGAAAGGGGGAAGATTGAAAAGGACGCCAGTGTGCACCTTTCTTTTAGTAAAATATCTGAATACTTTACGAAATATATTCTTAGATATTCTCCCAATACTTCATATTCTTTTAATCAGAGCTTTTGCAAGGCATGTGTTTGAATCATGAAGTGACACAGCTGACCTGCTGTTGGGAGGTGGGAGGGCCTGGACAGATGAGATGAATACCCACACTTGTCACCTGAAAGTGGGTCCCTGTCGGCCTCCTCCCCATCTGCTTCCTGACCACCGTGGTGTTAGCCTGCTTCCTCCACATGCTCCTCTCCCATGCTGTTCTAGCTTCGGGCAGACCAAATGTGGAGTATGACTGAACCAAAATAAAGTTTCTCCTCCTTTAAGTTACAGCTTGTGGGTCCCAGAGATGAGAATGTGCCTAAGACAGGAGGCATCTGTTTCTGATGAGTTTAAGACACCCTCACTATCAATTACTTTTGTTTCCCTTTACTAATGCACAAAACAGTCCTACAGGTATTGATAATTGTCTGAAGCTGACTGCAGTGGCTAAAGTGGACATGCTAATGTATTTTTCCTTGATATAAAGATAAAAAGACAATGAAATGTGCATTGGAAAGAGTTACTACTATTTCTGATTCTTTCAAATATGAAATAGTTCACTGTATTTAAGTAAACCACAGTGTATTTCCTTAGCTTCTTTCAATTCTTCGATAAAACATGATTTTGTAAAATTAAAAAAGATGATTAAAATTTATTTTTTCTTAAGAATGAATACTTTAAGGCACAAGTAAAAATATTCAAAATTTAGTGGGATAATAGATTCCTAATCATTTTCTGCTTTCTTTCCTCACTGAGACACAATATGAGGCAACCATAGCGTAAAGGAGGAGAGATTTATTTGGGCTCAAAATTCAAGAACTTTCACTGTATGATTTTCTGGCTCTAATGAAGAAGCAGCACTGTCAGACAGGCATGAAGGACAGCAGTCTGCACATGTCATCACATCTAGGAAGCACAGAGCCAGAAAGAATGTCGTGCCCTTAGGGACTACCTCTTCCAACCGGACCACTTCTCCCAAAAGTACACTCAGCTGCTGAACTCAGAGAATGAAGGTGGCTGAACCTACGTCAGTGTACAGGGCCCCCAGGATGCAAGTACACTCCGAAGTTGCTGGCTCTGAGCACATAAAAATTTTGGAGGGCATTCCAGGTACAGCATGCACCATGCACTATGTGAGTTATCCACATTTATAGAAATGAATTTTAATGCCATCTCTTTTGGAAACTCTGACTCCCATACTGCAATTCTGTAACAACTACAAATGGTAAAGTTTGACATTTCTTCCATTGAGATATTTGTTTTAATGCTTTAAAATTACTTCGAGAAACATTAAACTTTAGGAAACTGTCAACCTACTGACTAACATCACAAGTTACTAAATTTAAAAGGCCACTATTTGAAGATGAAACTGTTCCTCACATCCAGTTTATTACTAATAGCAGAGAGAAATTGAGCTGTGATGTAAAGATTATTTTTACTTGACTTTTGCAACTTTCTATTGGTTCATTTTGACAACTGTGGCTTTAACTTGGGAAAATTCACAGACTTACTTAGGGGTGTAATAAAGATTTACTTACACCAACATTTCAAGATGGCAGATGAAAAATAGAGCTGGGTTGCCTTATACTGTAGTTGGTGAGAAGTTGCATTAGAGATCAAAAGACCAGAAGGCTGATACAAATGATACTGGTAGAGACCAAGCTCCGGAGATTTCTGTTGGGAAAGATATCCCCCACAGATAGACTGAAGATAATGTCTATCATGCCTTGGCAAAAAGTTTACCTGCAGAGACTGCCTAAGAATGTGATTCAAGACAATGGCCTAATTAATCTGGCATAAGAAATTTCAAGACAGTCTAATGCTGAGGTGGCGGCATGAATACTGTTGTGTAGTCCAGTCTATTATGAAAACTAAAAGCAAAGAGCCCACCAGAATGATTCAAAGCATTTTCAATTTGTCCATAAAGGAATTCTCAATAAAGATGTGCCCTGTAAAGGTGGAACAGAGGGCAGATTGCTCCCTGAGAGGCTAGCAAAAAAGCCAAATATTTCAGAAGACAAGAACAGAACAAATGGCCTAAGGAGATTCGAAGAACCAGAAGGCCTCCAGCCTTTGCAGCCTTGAAATTGCAAAGGTAAAATTATTTGCTTAGAAAAGAGAGTCCCAGAGAACCGTGGTCCAAGTGGAGGAGGCCTAGAGACTTTCTTCCTTGGAACTGAATTTGGAGTGCTCAGCGATGCAAACACTGTACTCCTACAGCCAAGAGAAACTGATGCTTGACTGCTGCTCCAGCCGGTGGAAAACCCTGCTCCCAGCCATGTGGCTCTGGTTTAAGCTGCAGGCATAATTCAAGAGCTGTGGAATTAGAAGGGCTTCTGCCAAGATTTCGGAAGAAGGCATCCAACAAGGCCTGGGAGGCCAGGCAGTGTGCCCCTGAGAGTGCTGTGTGTGAAACGGAGTATGAAGCTGAAGGTTAAGTGGAGACCCCAGAGGTTAGAGAAGCCTAGAAAGTGGGTCATCTTTAGAAAACTACAAGAAAAGACCAGAGCAGGCTCAAGACAGGAGCCATGAAATCCTAAACCACCAGAAGTCATGTAAGAGCTGAGCAACCCAAGCACTTTGAAGTTCACACCTTGCTCCAGATTACCTGAAATGCTGGAAGTGGAATTGTATGGTCTGTGCTTAGTTGTTCCCCAACCCCAATGTCTCATGTTGTCATTGGGGTGGCTTCTAGAGTTTGTGATGAATTCTTCATCCAATGCTGGAATTATGGGTGTAAGTGCTACACCTGCCCTGGGGCAGATAATCTGCACACAGTTGTAAAGAAGGGAGAGAGGCTAGCTAGCTGCTGCAGCTGCTGCCCTTCCCTTATCCCTTTGCTGTTTTCCATCACAATGAACTGCTCCCCTCTGCCATATGCCACTCTGCCTTGGAGCCAGCCACGTATGGACTGAAACTTTCACTAACCATGAGTTAAATAAAAACTTCCTTTCTTAATTTTGGGTGTTGTGTATTTTACTCCAGAAATGAGAGAAAAGTGAGTGAGACAGTGAGACTGTGGGACTTTATGTTTGCCTTGCTGGACTGAAGACTACTTGTTTTGTTCCCATACCTTGTTATCCTTCTGTATATTAATTTGGAATGAAAAATGTATATTTTGCATCATTAAATGTTGGAAATATTTAACTTTATTTTCATGTGTACAGGGGATTTCAGCTAAGGGTTTTCCTTAAGTCTTAGAGGAGACATGAGACTTGGACTTTTCAGCAATTCTGAGCTTTTAGGATTTTCACAGCTTTTGGGCATGGACTAAGTGCCTTTTGCATAAACACACATGAATGAGCCTTTGCAGGTTCAAGGGTGGAATGCTATGGTTTGTTTCTAGATGTCTTCCTGAAGCCTCATACAGTGAGGGCAATGGCTTTCAGAGGTGGCAGGATCTAGAGGGTGCAGTGCTAGGATCAAGGGTGTGCTACTACAATTTCAGGCTGTTGACTTGTTTGGCATAGTTCTGTTTAGGAATAGAGGTGCGAGTGTTACATTCACTCTAGGGTGTGTAGCTTGTATAGAATACATGGGGCAGAAAGAAGGGTGGTGTGCTCCTGTCTACCTCCTTGTGGTAGGCAATTTCTCTTTTGCGATGTCTCTCTAGTATACCAGCATGCCTTGAAGCTGACTGACTGCAGCCTGAAACCTCCACAAAATGTTAGCCAAATACACATTTTCTCTTCTAGCTTTTTATGTCTGTGCAAGAAGAAAGGTAACTAAAATAAATATACATAGAGTAGCTATATCCATGAAAAGTCACACTATACTCTTAAAAAAAGAAAAAAAAATAAGAAGAAAAGAATTTCAAACAGGTTAGTAGGACAGTAGCAATAATTAATGCATAGTGTAGTATATCCTCATAGTACTTACTCAGAGTAGAAGATACAGGCATAAAATATTGTCCAAACAATATTAACACAAACAACTCTTTTCAGTGAATTAAGAGAAGCTAACTGTATAACTATCTTAACTATCTTGTATATGTATATGTGTATATATGGATATATTATCGCTTCTCGGCCTTTTGGCTAAGATCAAGTGCAGTATATGTACATATTTTCTTCCCTGTCCTTCCTTTCCCCTTTCCCCCACAATAGTTTCTCCTTCTTTTGAACAGTTCCTTCCCAATTCATAATATATTGTATATTTGGGTCTTATTTACTTGTTCAATTTCAGACCATTTTTAGACATCAGCTTTCTGTTGCTTGAGACATAAATACTACCATATATAGAAAAAGATTGAAAAATAAAAACATGAAAACCCTAAATCATTTATCATTCAGAGAAAATAAACATTTATGTAAATATCAATCAGAAATTAACGAAGGAAAAACATAATATAAAGAATGACACTTCAGGATGATAAAACTGTCAGGTAAAACTAGTAAATCTTCTTAATCTAATAGCATTGTCTCAAACTATAAAACAAAAATAAAACTACCAGAAGAAAGAAAATTCATAAATAAGAGTATTTTAATAGTCAGGAATATAAGTAGAAGTGAAGAAGCCTTAAAATTTATCTAACATGGGGCCAGCCAAATAACTCAGCACATTAAAACACCTGCATTGAGCTGCAAGGACTGGGGTTCAATTCCCAGGCCTGCTGTGCTGACCCCACTCCTGGGACACACTGAGACAGATTGAGACTGGGTGTGGAGGTGGGTGCTTGTGATCCTAGCACTTGGGAGGCTGTAGACAGAAGAATTACTATGAGTCCTGTCTAGTAGTGAGACCCTGAACACCCTGTAGACCTTTCCCTAAAAAATACATAAAAAAATTTACCTAACATGATTAGTAAACTGAAAAA
>NW_004524666.1:2157783-2162448 GCF_000260255.1 Octodon degus | reverse complement strand
TAACATATCAAGTTCACTGTTATAAAATGTATCCAAAAAGAATACACACCTATGTGTAACAAAAGTTATAAAAAGTGTATAAGAGGAAATCAAGAAAAATAACTACATCGTACAAAAAAAAAAAAAATCCCAAACATCCCATTAAGAATACAGTGTGGGCCTGGCATACGGTTCTGACCTCTGGAACCTCCAGTGGACAGGTCCAATGTGAGGGACCCTGCGGCAGAGATCCCTGCAGAGAGGCTAGGGGCGAGACCCAGTCAGCTAAACCAGGAGCAAAACATCAAGCCAGTGAGGTACACAGCCTTCACTTCCACAAGCCATAGCATGAAGAAGCCAAGCACAGAAAGCAGAATCAAGCCAGGCCCAACTGCATGAATTCAAATTTTGTAGTCCTGGACACAGTAAGCTGAATCACACTGCTACACCTAGATCTATGAGAGCATTCTCTCTCTTGAGAGAATTTTTCCATGAAAAATTCCAACCCAGACTGATATACCCTGCAAAACTCTCTTTCAAGTTTAATGTAGAAATGAAATACTTCCATGACAAACAACAACTAAAGAAATTCATGATGACCAAGACAACCCTACACAGACTACTAAAAGATTTTCTAGAGAGAGATCAAAATAACCACAAATCCATGAATGAGAACAGAAAGAACCCAACAAATAGGACAAAATATTAAACACAGGAGAAAAATATGTAACCAACAACAGGGAAATAATATGTCAAACATAAGTCAATACATCTCAGTCATAACCATAAATATAAATGGACTCAATTCACCAATTAAAAGAAATAGACTGGCACAGTGGATTAGGAAGCAAAATCCAAAAATATGCTGTATACAAGAAACACATCTGACTCATAAAGAAATTCATAGGCTGAAAGTTAAAGAATGGAAAATAATACTACACTCCCCAGAACCTCAGAAAAAATCAGAGATAGTGTTATGGTTTGTGTCTAGTTGTCCCCCCAAGGCCTCATATAAGTTATGGGTCAGATGCAGCTGGAAGAGTGAGTGGCTTGAGGCTCTGAGCCATAGGACCAGGGTAGGGACTGAAGGGTAAGGCCAGAGAGGCATAAACCATTAGACTGGGTATACTGTGCTTTCTGAGAGGTGTGGAGAGGGTCATCCTGGTCAAGGCAGCACCCTGGAGCCTCTCCTCCAGGTTCTTGAAACCTCCAGTAACTGAGTTAAATAATGCTTTGATTCCCTCATTTTGAGTGTTGGGTATTTGTCCCAGAAACAAGAGAAGATTAACTAATACAGAATCTGGTACCAGAGGAGTGTAGTCATTGCTGTGGCTGTACCTGAACATGTGGATTACAAGTTTTTGGGAATGGCTTATGGGAAGAGTTAGGAACGGTTTGAAGATGTCACCTACCAGTGAAGCACTGGAACAGCCTCAGCTGTTCTGTATGAAAGATTCTGGTCAGAGCTCAGACCAGAACACTGATAGAAAACATGCCTGCAAAGACCAGGCTAGGGAGTTTTCTGCTGTGAAGGACTGCATTTGTTGTTGAACTCCAGATCATTTATGTTTTAATGTGGCAGAAAATTTGTCTGAATTTTGCCTGTGTCCAGAGACTTTTCCTTAGACTGGGATTAAATATGGAGGATTGATTAATCTTTCAAAGAAAATCACAAAACAGTCAAATATTGGGGCAGTGGCATGGCTATTATTGGGGGTACTTAGTCAAATATATGTTAAGAATAAAGAGCAAAGAGCCCAGCGGAATGATTTAAAATGTTGTGAGTTTGGCCAGAGAAAGCACCAGGAAGGCTGTGTAATGTGAAGATAGAGCTGAGATCTCCATTGTCCAGGAGGAAGAGGAAAGTAAAAATGATATCCTGAGGGCATCACAGGAGGTGGCAGGTTTTCACCCTTTGCAGCCTCAGAATCACAAGGGCAAGTGCCTTTGCTTTGAGGAGAAAGCCACAGAACCCTGTTCCAGAATGGAGGCGATGGCTATACCACTTTCCAGAATGCAGGTGGCAGCCACACCAGATTACAGAATAGCACCTGCATAGAGATTTTGTTCCTCAGAGTCAGGGTCAGAGTGCTCAGGAATCCAGTCACTTGGCTCCTTCAGCCCAGACAGAGGAAAGTCTGGCTACTGCTCCAGCTGGTAGCAGACCTTGGAATTATCCACATGGTGTTGGTTTTAGGTGCATGCAGAATTCAAGAGTTCTGAGATTAAGAAGGCTTATACCTAGATTTCAGAAGAAGGCCTGGGAGGCCAGGCAGTATCCCCCAGAGTGGGCAGTGTGTGAAGCTATGAGTGAGAGGTCTATTCTGTGGGAACCACAGAAGTTTGGAATAGCCAGAAACATGGATTCTCTAAGGGAAACTGTGAAGAGGGAGCAAAACCAGCCTAAGAGACAATCCATGGGAACTACTATCAATAGTGCCATGGGGCAGTGCCACATAAAGTTCACAATTTGCCATAGATTGCTTCGGATGTTCCACAAGGAACTATAGGACTTAAATGTCTGCCTTGCTGGATTTTGGACTTGTTTTGGCAGAATGGTTTGTATCCTCCTTTGTATACCTTTTGGAATGGCAATGTTTATCTTGTGCCTTTGAATGTTGGTTGTATTTAACTTTTCATTTGTACAGCGACTCATAGTTGAGAGTTTGTCTTGGATCTTGGAGGAGAATTGAGACTTGGACTTTTTAGCAATGCTGAAACTGTTGGGAATTTGGTGACTCTTGGAGATGTACTAAAATGCCTTTTGGAAAAAGTGATGTGCATGAGACTTTGGGGATCCAGAGGCAGAATGTTATGACTTGTGTCTAGTTGTTCCCCCAAAGCCTCAGATAAGTTATGTGACATACAGTTGGAGGAGTGAGTGGTTTGAGGCTCCAAGCCAGAGGACCAGAGTGAGCCCAATGGATAAGGAGCAGTGAGGCATAAATCATTAAACTGGCTAGCCTGTGCTTTCTGAGAGGTGTGGAGAGGGTCATCCTGGTAACAGCAGTACCACAGCCTCTCATCCAGTATCTTGAAACCTCCAATAACTGTGAGCTAAACACACCTTTGCTTCCCTCATTTAGACTGTCAGCTATTTGCCCCAGCAACAAGAGAAGAGTAACTAATACAGGAAGCAATTTTGTTCTCAGACT
Source organism: Octodon degus (assembly GCF_000260255.1). Lineage (NCBI taxonomy): Eukaryota > Metazoa > Chordata > Mammalia > Rodentia > Octodontidae > Octodon > Octodon degus. Next base: position 2,159,314 of record NW_004524666.1, on the reverse strand, counting down.
GTCTCAACTTCAAACCAAAAATGATCAAATGAAATAAAGAAGGCCACTATATACTGGTTAGGGGAAAGATTCAAGAGGAAGAAAAAAAAGTCATAAATATGTAAGTACAAAATACAGGAACACCCAACTAGATAAGACAAATTTTAATGATGTGGAAAATGTAGCATCTAGTACCACAAACTTAACAGGAGACCTTAATACCACCTTCTCTGCAAAAGATAGGTAAATATGAAAAACAATTAGCAAAGAATTAGCTGAACTGAATCAGAACTTTAAACAAATGGACATAGTGGACATACACAGTGTTCCACCAAACAACATCTGAATACACGTTCTTTTCACCTACACATGAGACATTTTCTAAAATAGTCTATATACTAGTCCATAGGTCATGCTTCAATATATGCAAGAAAAAAGAAATTATCTCATGCATATTAACTAATCAAAGTGCAGTGAAACTGCAAATAAATAACAAAAAAAAACCCACAACAAACACATGGAAATTAAATAACACCCTATTCAGCAACCATTGGGTTATATATGAAATTAAACAATATCTAAAATCCAGTGAAAATTCAAGACCAACTTATTAGAATTTGTGGGATGTAATGAAAGCAGTTTTTAGAGGGAAATTTATAGCTGTGAACTCACACATTAGGAAAACAGAATGAGAATAATTAAATACCCTAATGCTGCACCTCCAGAGTCTAGCAAAAGAAGAGTAAATTGAGCCCAAAACCCAAAGATGGGAAGAAATTATAAATATTAGAGAAGAAATTAATGCAATTAAGACAAAGAAAACAATAAAAAATTAACAAAACAAAAAGCTGATTCTTTGAAAGATTAAATAAAATTGATAAATAACTTAATTTCATAAAAAAGAGGAAAGATAAAACACAAATTCAAGGAATAAGGAATGAAAAGTGTCAAATTACGGCCAACCCAGTGGAAATTCAGAAGATCGTCAATAGCTATTTTTAAAAACTTTACTCTGGCAGAATTAAAGACACAAAAGAAATGGACAAATTCCTAGATAAGTAAAAATTACCAAATCTGAATCAAGAAGATATAGGAACTCTCAGTAACCCAATATCAGCCAAAGAAATTGAAAATGTTCTAAAAAAATCTTACTGCCAAAGGAAAGCCCACATCCTGAGTGTTTCACAGCTGAATTCTACAAGAAATTTACAGAAGATATAATCCCAATACTCTTCAAACTCATCAATAAAAATTGAAAAGGAAGCAGTACTCCCAAAATCATTATTGGAGGCAAGTATTATACAGATACCAAAACCAGAGAAAGATTCAACCAAAAAACAGAACTACAGATGGATATCTCTTAAGAACATAGATATAGAAATTCTCAATAAAATCTTATCAAATAGAATAGAGCAAATAATTAAGATGGTACACCACGACCGGGTAGGATTCACCCCAAGGATGCAAGGCTGCTTCAACATATGCAGGTCTGTAAGTATAATACACTATATGAACAGAGCCAAATGCAAAAACCACATAATCATCTCAATTG
>NW_004524666.1:2150879-2155922 GCF_000260255.1 Octodon degus | reverse complement strand
TCTTCAAAATAAAATAAAATTATAATAAATTTCTTTTTAAAAAGAGACCAGCAAAAAAAAAATAGATGAATGATACGGTTGTGGTGATGAACACATGTTAATAGTAGGCGCTCAGAATGTTCAGGCAGAGGGATCACGAGTTTCAATAGCCTGGGTTATTTTTAAAAATAAAAGATAAACCTGTCTCAAAACAAAAAAGAAAACACAGAGAGCAAGGTGTATAGCTCCTTGTATTCACTCTTCAGTATGAGAAACAGCAATAGAATATTTGAGTAAATTGTGGCTTATTTGATAAATAAAATACTTAATATGATAAAAGAGTAAGACATTTTTACTAAACTATATAAAATAAGTTAATACAATAGATGCATTTAATACATGCATTTAGTATAATAATTGCATTTAGTACAATAGGTGCAAAATTATATAACATACAATTTTATGTGTAACAGGCTAACACACATTGAGCCTACTGTGCTTTTGAACGTTACTTGGTATTAAACGGAGATAACAAGAAGTCTATGGGAACCATATTCTGAGAATAGATTTCTCTAAACACTTTTTGGTTGCTAGAGATGACTCTCTAATTTAATAACACGAAATCACCATGGACTTCATAATACAGAGAGTGCTGATAGTCCATAGGGTTCACAGTGTAATCTGCTTAAAGTAATATACAAGAAAAGCCATCTGACTGTCTTGACTTTCCACTTGTGAAATGCAAAGAGTTTACTGACTCTATGCATAATATCTTCAAAAATTTTTGGAAGAATAGGAAACATGATGCTGACTGGTTCCTCTTAGCATTTCTGGAAAACTGCTAAAGCTAAATCGTTAGCTAAAAATACATATTCATGAATAATATAAAGTCTTCTAGTTGTAAAGACAATGTAATAAAGGACAATACGTAGCTCAAAGTTTCAAACTTCCTGTTCCAGATGTGCATCAACAATGTAAAGTAATCTAAGTGTGTCCTGAAGGCACTTTTCTTTCCTTTACACACATGGCTAAAGTTACCTAAAATCAAATGCAAGCACTCACAATTAGATTGACTAAATGATAGCACAAGTTTAACATTCAATCCTGAAGGCTGCCTGAAATGAAAACTACAGGCTTATCAGAAAACAGTGGCATCCTAGATAGTGGGACAGGGGATGTTTTGGAGGAACCTGATGATGTGGGGAAAATTGTTCTAAACTCCAATCTTATTTTGCCAATTGGAAGGATTTCCTCACCTTCAGTGGCAGAGGTAGCCCCACAGTGAAGACCCATGGTGCAAGCCTCTGTTCTTGTACCTTGAGAACCTAATTTTGTGTTGCCATGGGTCACTGGGGGCACAGTAATGACCTTCTATGCAGAAGTTAGATGCAGAGGTGCTGGGAACACTTATAGAAATAAATTTTACAGGTGTGGAACAATGGTGGAAGGAACACGAGCCTGCATCTGCTAGAGTTTCCTGATGTTGCAGCTGGTGGATTAAAAGAAAACAATGGTGAGAATTGTCTGTTGGTTTGGTTAGTTGAAGTGGAGATCAAAAGTAGGCCCACTGAGAGAATGAGCTAAGGATACTGAAGATTTCTTTCTTTACAATTGATGGCTGTATCCAGTCTCCAGAAAAGGTGAATGCTGGAGTAGCTTTGCCAGGTGAAATGCAATCCTCCATATTAGGGTTATCCAAAAAACTTGCCTTTATGAATACCTTATGAAGCAAATATACACACATAAAAAGATTTTTTAATAGAAGACAAAGCAAAGTAAAATTTTTGGCATAAATATTGTGGCTTTCAAAGTTAAGGGTATTTTTAAAATTATTAGGTTTACGTGTACAATAATAAGATGTTTGTCTTCATATCCTCATGGATGGAACATTTTATTTAGATTAACTTACTTGTTACATGCATTGATAATTTTTTCTAAATTTCTCAATAATTTATGTATTTTATTAAATTTATAAAAGAAACAGATGTGTGAGAGGAGTACCAGCATCCTTGAAGAATCTCATCTTTATATCCTACTTTACTGCGAAAGACAGTCACTCAAGTGGGAAACTTAAGGTGAACAGATTTAATGCTATCTCAGAAGGGAAGGGATCAATTTGCACTGTCTAACTGCCAAAGTCAAGGTAGCTGTACTGAAGTAATGGCCAACAGAACCTCAACAATGATCACAACAGTGTGCTACATGTATAGATGCATAGCATTGTCTAATAAATTGTGTGCCAGACATGAACTAGATATTAAGCCTATCAAATTTTACTTCATTTATCTTAGCAGAAATAGATAGATAGATAGATAGATAGATAGATAGATAGATAGATAGATAGAGATATAAAGTCTACCTCAAAGTGTAGTGAAAGAAAATTGTGGCCCTGTACTGGATTTTCTGACTTGAACACATTTACAAATCTAGAAGCCCTTTCATGAAGTAAAGATACAATTGAAGAAGGACTCTAAAGTACTACCAAAAGTTATACTATCAGATTTTCTCTCATCCCTCCCCAGAGGGCACTTAGGCTGCTAAGCAAAATACATTATGGAAATGGATATTTCAGTTATTGCTAGACACGTGTTCTGATTATCAAGCATCCAAAGTATCCTTGAGCTCTGCCATTAAGAGCATGGAACTACAGAAGTTTGGTGAGTAATGGAGTTTTAGCCAAAGTTCAAATCACGGTGGGTCTAGCAGCTTCTGGAATTGTCATTCCAGATGAACAAACTGCGGTCCTTTCCACAGTTCTAGAACCTATAATTGACACAGGTGTACTTAGCATTTGCAGAGTCCCTATAATGTTCCCTAAGGTGTACCATAACGAAGACTATAGAGAAATAGTCAAGAAGAGTCATTAGAGTTCCATCTACCTGATAAAATAGTAAAACAAAAACATTTTCACATCGCTGGAGCATTTTCAAAATTAGTTCTATCACCAAAGACTTGAAAAGGCAGGAATGCTGGTTCTCATCACAGCACCTGCGAACTCTGCTCTTTAGCCTATACAGAGGTAGATGGAGCTTAGCACCTGATGGAGGCCTTGATAAGGTGAAGGCTCTAGATCCATCTGCTATACCAGATGGTGATTTCCTCTCTTGAACAGATCAACGTATCCTATAGAATCTTGTATGCAGCTACTGACTTACTGTTTTCTATCTATCCATAAGGTGCACCAGAAGCAACTTGCTTTCAGCTGGCAAGGCAATCAATACAGCGTTACTATCCTACCTTAGTGGTGTATTAGCTATCCCCTGATAATGTACCACAGTATGGGGCAAAGCATGAGGTTTTTTTTAAAGATTATTTTTCAATTAATTTATTTTTTAATCTTTAATTTATTTTGTGCAGGGTCTTGCTGTGCAACACAGACTTGTAGTGATCCTCCTGTTTCAGCCTCCTCAGCACTGGGATTACAGGTGTGGGTGACAATGCCCGGTTTTGGTAGCCAGTACAGTTGCCAGTATTCCAGGGCTGGTGGGACATGTGATATGAGGTATTGAACCCAAGTCCTTGCGCTTGCCAGATAGGTGCTTAGACTGCTAAGATATCTCCCCAGACTATAAGATTATTTTATAATCACCCAAGGAATCATATACACAGAGTGCAGGAAATCTGTCCACACACTAGAGACCAAAGAATCCATCCTAGGGCCTGGATTCTAATACCCTGCATGACGGCAGTTGAAAACCTAGAACCCATAGCAGTGACTCCCACGAGTCCACCTGGAGGCCTAGAACCCAGCACAATATCTTATGCAGACTCACTTCATGGATCTGTGCTCTGAAGGCCCAAAGGTCAGGGGTGGAAGTTAATAAATCTGTGCCAGCAGAGTGAAGAATCTGTGCTAGGAAGCTGAGGGATCTGCACTGGAGTGAGGAAACCACACCTAAGGTAAGAACCAGAGCTCCTGGGAAAAGTACCACAGCCATCCTCAGCAACAGTGAGGTCCCGAGCTCCTCCAGTGATGAAGAAAGCTGAGTTCCCAGCAGGAAAGCCAATGCAACAAGCTTCCTCAAGAAGCTGAGCAGTGCACCATCTTCCCCTCCAGAGCCAAAAAGTGATGCTCAAAGTGAAGGCCACAGGTCCCTCAAAGGGACCCATGGCTATCCTCAGTGAAAAGGGGGTCTCTAGCTCCTTCTCTGAGGAGAACAGCCAAGCCCATCAGGAAAGCCAGCATACAAGGTCACCCGGCAGAACAGCCCAAGAGAACCAGCAGCTTCTAGCACCACCAAAACCTTCTCCAAACAGCTTCCCTAGTAGCCTCCCAACAGCTTCTCCAGTTCTGATTCTTGTACTGCCACAACCATCCTCAGGTGGGCCTCCTATACCCAGGTCCACACTAGTTCAATTCATCTGAGTGAATCACCAGTTGGCAGCTTGCTACATGTGGGTTGGATTCTCATGCCCATGGATGTCACCTGCAGGAAGTCACATGTCCTGGCTGTATGTGACTAGGTGTATGTTCATATGTGTGCATTTATGTGTCACAAATAGCTTCATAAAAGTGCTTTTACTTGATTTTTGAAAACTACAACATATCCATGACTATAAAGTCCCATTTGGCTATCAGACAGAGGAAAATAAGAATGTTAGCCTTGCAACTCTCCCCAGTGCTCAGGGAAGCAGGCTAGCAGGTCTTTTTTTCCCCCATAATTTTATTGATAAACAAATATCAATGAGACGGTTTCAAATCAAACTGGTAGCACAGTTTCAATAACTAACACATTGTATACATTCTTCCTAGTGGTTAATTGCTTTACAAGATGCGGACATGACATCCTATTTACAAACACAATTAGAACAAATCACTCTATTCATTAAGAGAATGTAACTATATATCAATCCTAAACACTTTGAATACACAGATAAAAAATGGAAATTCATCTGTATACCCCTTTTTGTTAAGTTCCGTTATTTGAATATTATATGTGTGTAAACTCAGCAAAATATTCTAAAAGAGTCAAACAACCCATAATAGTATTGGGTCTTCCGCTTCACTGGCAATGTCAGAAATTGTTGACCTGAGTCCCCCACAGCTCAACATAACAGCATGGC
>NW_004524666.1:2148183-2149410 GCF_000260255.1 Octodon degus | reverse complement strand
AGCTGGTTGAAATGGGATTTCCAGTCCAACTTTTCTAAGGAGTCTCCATACTGATTTCCATAATGGTTGCACCAGTTTACATTCCCACCAGCAGTGGAAAAGGGTTCCTTTTTTCCCATAGCCTCTCCAACATTTGCTGTTGGGTGATTTCGTTATGATAGTCATTTTTTTTCTGGGGTGAGCTGATATCTCAATGTTGTTTTAATTTGAAGTTCGTGGATGGCTAGTGATGTGGAGCATTTTTTCATATATTTATTCACTTCTTATTTTCTTCCTCCGAGAAGTGTGTTTTCATCTCAGATGCCCATTTCTGGATTTGGTCTTTTAATTTTGGGGCCCTAGTGTTTTTTAGTACTTTATAAATTCTAGAGAGTAGACCTTTGTCTGAGTACTTATTTGTCATGATTTTTTCTGAATTTGTGGGTTGCCTTTTCACTTTGTTGTTAATTTCTTTTGATGTAAAAAAACTTCTCAGTAAGAGTATGTCCCAGTTGTTAATTCTTTCAACTGTTTCCCACGCGATTTATTTCTCTTCATGAAATCTTTGCTTACCCCTATGTCTTCAAGAGTTCCTCCTACTTTCTCTTCCAGGAGATTTAGTGTCTCTGCTTTAATGTCTAGATCTTTAATCCATTTTGACTTTATCTTAGTGCATGGTGATAGACCTGGGCCAAGTTTGAGTTTTTGGCATGTAGAGAGCCAGTGTTTGAGTACCATTTGTTAAAGAGGCTGTCTTTCTTCCAGTGAGTATTTTTGGCCCCTTAGTCAAAGATATGGTGGATGAGTGTGTTCATAGGAGCCTCGGCATCTTCTAATCTCTTCCATTGATCCTCAGGTCTATTTTTTGCCAGTACCATGCTGGTTTTACCACAGTAGCCTTGTAGTATAATTTCAAGTCAGGAATTGTAATGCCTCCTGCCTTGTCTTATTGCCCAGAATTGCCTTTGCTATACTAGATCTTTTCTGATTCCAGATAAATTTTAGGAATGATTTTTGTAGGTCTGTGAGGTATGTCGGTGGTAGTCTGATAGGGATTGCATTAAATCTCTAGAGCAATTTTGGTAGTGTGGTCATCTTCACAATGTTGGTTCTCTCTATCCAGGAGCATGGAATATCTTTCCATTTTCTGAAATCCTCTACGATCTCTTTTTTAAGAGTACTGTAATTTTCCTTGAAAAGATCTTTGACTTCTTTAGTTAGATTAATTCCAAGATATTTCATTTTCCT
>NW_004524666.1:2142572-2144383 GCF_000260255.1 Octodon degus | reverse complement strand
GTCCCTGATGCTTTGCTAAGCTTGTTCTAAGTAGGTGCTTTAGACCACTGAGCCATCTCTCCAGCCCTTCTTTGCTAATTTTTGTCTGGTTGACCTAGCTAAGCCATTGATTCATTGCTTTCAGCTGTGTGATTTCCAATTTGTTCTGTGTTAGTGTCCTTTGCACTTGTTATGCAATGGTTTGGGTTCTGAGTTTGCATTTTGTTCCTTCTCATCATCTTGTGTAGCACTGTCTACTGACCTTTGTTGTAGATCTTTGTTGTAGTTGTAAGCTTAGCACATACTGAAGTACAGGTGCAGATCTACAAAGTTTGTATTTATCCATGTTTGCCTGGCTTGTGTCTGGCTGCTGTGCTCCTGTCCTTCCTGCTGCTGCCCTTTGGGGTGAACCTGTTGTGCCCCTCTGGCAAGATTTTCTGCTCCTGGACTATCTGGTTGGTTCTATCCTCTACACTCTCAGCAGGGATCGCAGCTGCAGGGCTTCACCCCAGGCCTGTATGCCAGGCCTGAGCTGAGCCTGCAGGGGACCAGGTAGAGTAGTGGGGGAGAGGGAGCTCTCCCACACACTCACTGGGCCTGGGCTAGGACTTGATCTGGGGTTTCCCTGTATGTGGCCACAATTCCTACTCGGTGGGCAGGGTGGGAGAGGTGCTGTGCAGTGTTGTGGGGCCTCCCAATGGGGTGGATGAGGGTCTCACCCATGCTGTGCCTTTGCTGGGACCACTAATAGGTCCTGCTGGCACAGGGTAGCCTGAAGCTCCCACACACACTACTGGGCCTGAGCTAGGACTGGGTCTGGGGGTTCCTGAATGTGGCAGAAATTCCTACTAGGTGGGCGGAGTGGGGGAGGTGCTGCAGAGTGTAGGTTGCATCCCAATGTGGTGGAAGAGGGTCTCACCCAAGCTTCACCTGGGCTGGGATCAGTAATAGGTCCCGCTGGCACAGGGTAGTTGGAAGCTCTCCCACATGTTCACCAGGCCTGTGATAGGACAGGGTCTGAGGGTCCTCAGAACGCAGCAGAAATTCCTACTCAGTGGGCAGGATGGGGGAAGTGCTGTGGAGTGGTGGGGGGCGTTCCAGGGAGATGGAAGAGGGTCTCACCCAGGTTGTGCATGGGCTGGGACCAGTAGTAGGTCCTGCTGGCGCAGGGTAGCTGGAAGCTCTCCCACACACTCACTGGGCCTGGGCTAGGACTGGGTCCAAAGCATGAGTTTTGGATGTGCCCATTCATTTTCTGCACATATAAAACAGTAAAGTCATTTATATTTGTCATTAAAATAATTGTTAAAGTTGCGTTACATATTTGTTAGAAAGTTGAGCTATGTTCTTAGAGATGAAGAATCTTTAAAATACTGACTATATGTTATGTACTGACTAAGTCTCTTATTAGGGACTAGAGATTTTAACAACTTAGCAAGCTAACTTGAAAATACACGTATTTGGACTTGGCACTAATTTTCTATCTAACTGTGAATATTTAATTTTTGTATGAACAAATGCTACAGTTATATTTCATGAGTTCAGAAATTCATAAACACTTTTGTGTTTCTGACTCTATTCTTCCTTGGTATTTTATTACAAAGTTCTCTTATAACAAGCTTGAAAAATATTCCTTTCATCTATTCTTACTTTTGCCTTGCTATATTATGTATTTTAATTCAAAACTATTTCTGAGATCAAAAGGGAAATAATATACTTTTAATCCTTTGCTCTCTAACATAGAGGCCGGTATATAATTGGATATTTAGAGAAAATCTTGTTATCTTTAATTGGAAACAGTTTATGCTACAGAGGAAAAGCAAACTGATTAG
>NW_004524666.1:2139738-2142270 GCF_000260255.1 Octodon degus | reverse complement strand
TTTCATTATACAGTCACATATTTCTTCTGGATGAGTCATGTAACTGTGCCCCTGGGACTACATTGTATTCCCTTGTTTCTTTCTCTCTGGCGTTCGTTTGCTGCTATTTTTCTTGATGCCATGACAGAAGCTTATTCAAACATCTTAGACATAACATTCCACAGCTCAATAATATCCATATAAAATGATTAAAATAGTGTAATAATAATATAATACACAATAAATGAAACACAAAGAAAAATAATCAATTTAGCCTTCACTTACCTTTGAAAAATTTGGTGCCTCATGTGAGGGAGAGAAAGAAGGAGGGCTCTTGCATTTAGTGACTTGCACTATCATTGATGGAATCACTGCTAACTATTGGTTCAGTGGAATCCCTTTCATTTTATGCAGTTTTGTCAAGTAACCTATGCAATGACACATGCTTTTGCCTCTCTTAGAGGATTTCTCAGCAGATGAAAATGTGACATTACATTGTTAAGCAGATTTATTGTTTGCACTGCCATAGGCTTATATGGTGGTGCTTCTCTACAACAGTTTGCACTGGATCCCACATATTATACTTCACCCTAATCTCATTTGAAGCAAGCGCTTTATCTGCTTTTTTCTCCTCCTTCTCTGCAGACTGGACAGCATCCATCACTTCTCAGTGCTGGGAGATGATCTCCCACAATTCTTCAGTGAGAGAGGGAATAACCGTAGCTCAGCAGTGCTCCTGTGCCGTTCAGTTGCATGCATTACTCATATTCTAAGACACTGCTTGTTAATTAAGTGAGACTTATTAAAAATATTTGCTTGTCTTGTGGACACACAGTGAGCAAGTTACTGGCAGTCCAAGGTTTTACTGTACATATTTCAATCTGAGCTACCTCAAAATATCCAGTCATGGGACTCAGTTAGGTAAGGCCAATAACTGTCCTTCCAATTCTGTTTGAGCAGGCAGCATTCAAGACCACAACTATATACCTTACACTGTTCTCACCTACTTCTTTTATTTTTTAATGTACTTGGTGCAAGGTCTCCGTATGCAGCTCAGACTCATAGTGATCCTACTGTTTTCAATCTCTCCCGTACTGGCCAGCTCAACATGCCCAGGGGTGGGATGGGGGTCTACGCAGCTTGCCTACCTCTTAAGTCTGTATATTTTTTTTCGCATATGCTTGACTTTGTAGGGCACACTATTTGTGATCATTACCTACATTAAGTTCTCTGAATATTTATCTTTAGATTGTATCTCCTTCCTTAGAATTCCTGGAGAAAATTTGAAGAAAAGGACTTTGTCTCGTTCCATGAAAAAAATTCCTTTAGCTTTTCCAAATGTTCACCAAGTTATGAGTATTTACATGAAAAAGCATGTGGTCTTGCATTTTGAGCATTTATTGTTGCCATTCAACATGTTTTCTAATGGGAGCTGAAATATTTACTTAAAAAGAAAATATTATATAAATTGTAAGGCAATACTCAAACAAGGTGTCAATGTTGGAAAAATATTTATGAGAAAAAATATGCATACAACCAAAAAATCTTAAAAGTCAATATTAAAATAATCAGGGGCTAGTGAGATAGCTCAGCAGTCTACGTGCCTGCCTGGCGAACACAAGGATCCTGGAATGTTCTCTGGTACTGCATGCCATGCTGGCCCTGAAAGCCATGCTAGTCCCCGAAACCGAACATGGTGGCGCACACCTGTAATCCCAGTGCTGCGGGGACTGAGACAGGAGGATTGCTACGAGTCCAAGGCTTTGTAGTGAGACTCTATGCCAAATAGATAGATAGATAGATAGATAGATAGATAGATAGATAGATAGATGATAGATAGATAGATAGATAGATAGATGATAGATAGATGATAGATAGATAGATAGACAGACAGACAGACAGACAGACAGACAGACAGACAGACAGATAGATAGATAGATAGATAGATAAATTTTTGAAAAGAGAATAGAAGCTAAAACAGGTATGAGTTGACATTTAGTCAACTAAGAAACACAAATAATAAATAAGAACTTGAAAATATGTTCAGGATTACTAATCATCAGCAAAATGTAATTTAAAGCCATCACGGAATCCCTGATGTACACTAACTGAAACGGATGAAATTTGAAGACTGGCAATACCGCATCACAGTAGTGACATGGTGTGAAGTGCTTGTGAATGCTAAAATTAGGAGACTTATTTGAGGTAACCGTTTTTATTGTTAATGAATTCATCAGGACAGTTAACCTTATTAACCAGAATTTTAACTCGTACACAGTTGTCTAATAACAATGAAAACTTATGTGTATACAATAACACACATTTAAAAGTATTATAGCTTTACTCAACTAGTTGCACAATGGATTAACATGCTTGATGTATATATTTTTAGGGCAGGGTGTACAGGGTGTACAGGGTCTCACTGCATAGATCAGACTTGTAGTGATCCTCCTGCTTACAGCCTCCCAAGCGCTGGTATTATAGACTGGCACCACCATGACCTGCCACAATCGCCTTCTCAGACCGCCCTGAGGCGAGGACTTGGGGCTTAAA
>NW_004524666.1:2136675-2138208 GCF_000260255.1 Octodon degus | reverse complement strand
TCTCAGCAGTTATGCACATTGTTTTGCCAAAATTTTGAAGTGAGTATTTGAAAATAAAATTTAAATTTAAAATGATTTTATTTGGATAAACACACTGATGCCTTGATTAAAACAAACCAAACAAACAATTTTTCAAATATTTTCAATCCACTTTCAATGGGATTTTTTCATATTGTCATCTCATTCTGTAACTTTATCTTCCTACAAAAAGGTGAAATTGGGCTAGGGAGATAGTTTAGCGGTCTTAGTACCTGTGTAGGTGAGCACAAGTACCCAGGTTACATACCTGGTGCAACATGCCACGTGCCGCCCTGCCCTGGCAAGGGTGAGCCAGCCACTGAAACAGGAGTGATGCTGCATGCCTGTATGCCAGCGCTGGAGAGGCTGAAACAGGTGGATTGCTATGAATTGCATCTCAGCTGCATAGACAGAGTTAGGACCTGTACCAAGTAATACTATCTATCTATCTATCTATCTATCTATCTATCTATCTATCTATCTATCATCTATCTATCTATCTATCTATCTATCTATCTATCTATCTGCATATATCAGGGAGATAGCTCAGTAGAATATGTGCTTGCCTGGCTAGCACAAGGGCTTGAGTTCAATGCTCGGTTTCACTAATAAATAAATAAATAAATAAATAAATGAAATATATAATTGTTGGGTAAACATATGATCTTAGGCCTCAATTTTATTTTATTTTCATTTTAAGTGTATATAGTCAAGTGGCCTTGATTTGTTACTCTGATTTTGGTCATTCTTCAGTTCAAATTGAAAGACAGTTTACTAATCAACCTGCGTGGTTCATTGCCTATGCAATATAACTTAATTTTTGCTCTTTTGATCTTTTTTATGTATTTATTTATTTGGTACATGTTCTTGCTATGCATATCTGAATGTAGTGATCCTCCTGTCTTAGATTCCCCATCAGTGGGATTACAGGCGTGTGCCACCACTCTCACTCTCGGTGGCGGGCTAAGTGTGGGCTGACATGGCATGCGGCACTGGGAATCGAATCTGGGGCCTTGCACTTGCCAGGCAAGCACATAGACTGCAGAGCTATCTCCCTGGCCCCACAAGATAATCTTTGTTATAGTGATAGAGTTCAAGACTTGGGTGGTAACATTTATCAACAAGACATTTTAAAACTCTATCAAAAGATTCCCCCTCACTTTAAGAGTGTATACAATCATTTCCTACTGGAAACAACTGTATGGCCTAATTTTCATTTTCCCCTGAATTTCTCAATTATAAAGCGAATTATTTCCCCCCATGTTTTCTGTGTACTACATGTCCTTGAGTCAGTCTTCTCTTGTGTGTAGTATTTTATGTAAATGCATCAGATTTTTCTCTAGATAATTTCTACTTTGTTTAATTATTCTTATATTCTTTGAAGAAGAGTTGGAAACATATTCCTGAGGTTATTTCCTACTTTGGCCTTTACTTTGTCACTAAATAATCTTCTTTTTCTTTCTTTGGTTTGTGGCTCTATCTCCATTTTTTAAAAAATGTTTTTTAAATTTATTT
>NW_004524666.1:2133330-2134934 GCF_000260255.1 Octodon degus | reverse complement strand
GGCTCTGAATTATTATGCTTAGTAACATGGACTTGTACTTGTTTGTTATGTCACTGAATTTCATCCAATTTGTTAAATTTTGACACTTCTTTGTAGGAATGTGGTCAAATTCAGCATTCCCAACCATCAGTGTGTTTCTTACTATTTCACTTATTTTCTCAATTTGGACATCAGCTGCTGCACCACTCAGATTTGATCATAAATTGGAATGAACTGAGTAAGTTCAGTAATGACTAACAAGTAAACATTGTGGTTTTGCTATATGGATACACTATATTCTTTTCAAAGTATTAATTCTTTGAATACTATAGAAGTACAGTAAATCTGAGCAACTTTTTTTCTCTTGTGTAACATAGTAGAATGATTAATCCTATACAGTCTCAGATATTATAATACTAAAAGAATATATTCCAATTAGACATCATAAGTTAAGCTAAAGGCAGTAGGACAAATACCACATGACCTATTCATATGTGGAATCTATTAAACTTGATCTCATAGATGAGTTTAGAATCATTACCAGAAGTTAGAGGAGTACAAGGCAGAGTAAAAGGAAGAATGGAGACAACTGAGAATTGTGTAGTTAGGCATCCTCACATACAAGAAAGAAGTTCTGTTGTGATCTTGCTTTGTAGGGTGCTCATAGATGATGATTACACACCATATATGGCAGAAACTTAGAAGAAAGAACTTTGATTATCTTCATAATAAGTTATAATGTCGGATTTTGATTTGTTTAACCTAGTAAAAATATTACACAACTTATATATGTATTCACACATTGTATTGTGGTTGGCCCAGCAATCTGAACAAATTTTATGTTTGTTATTGGTTTAAAAATAAATTTAAGGGGCTGGGGAGATTGCTCAGTGGAATAAGTGCTTCCCTGGTAAGCACAAGGGCCTGAGTTCTATTCCTAATGCACTATGAATTAATGATTCAGTAAATAATAATACTGTGACTTGTAATATATCTGACTTTGTTATCTTTAAAATGTGAAGTCAATTTATTTAACTTCTTTTGTCTTTTCCCAGAAGAGACATCTGAAGAGTTTATTCAAGTTATTATCTTCATAAAATTTATATCATTAGAATCAGTCAAGCTTTCATACCTGGGACACAATACTTGCCACATATAAATTGGCGGAGGAATAGTCCTCAGGTGGGGCTCATGGATTTAGAGTTCTCAGTCCATGGTTAGGGACTCTGAAGCAGAAACATAGGGCACAGTGGTGTGGTGACGAGAGGTTGCTAAACTCTTGGCAGAGAGGGCAAGAGAGTCAAAGCGCACAGGCTGGGGACCCACCACAGTCATGTCTCACGCTCGTGGCCTTTCCCACAAAGCCAGAGTGTGGTTTGGTCTTCTCCAGAGTGTCTTGCAAGCCAGCTTTTGTGTATGTGCTGCCAAAGCAAACACTTGCAAGACAGTCACGGTGACAATCGAGGACTACTACGTCATTGAACAACGTTCACATGTATGCTCTGTAGAGTCTGTTTCTTCTTAAATTTATGGTAAGTAACACTACACTTTAAATTCTTCTACTTACCACCCCATTAACACCAAATAAATTTGAAAATCCCTAGGATGTTTTCTGTAATCACTAT
>NW_004524666.1:2128903-2131255 GCF_000260255.1 Octodon degus | reverse complement strand
AGGAAAATTACAAACGATGCACAATTTCACTAAACAAAATTATAGGAATTTCACAGTATTTGTTGTAACGCATAGTGCTGTCTTCAAATTACTTGTTTATATTACAGGAATATGCCTGCAAACTGGAAGAAGAAAAGAAAAAATAAGAGAAGGTAAGAAATTAAGAAGAGTAAAAGAATAAAGAATTGAAAGAAGAAGACAAAATAAATTAAGGGTTAACTGCTCCTTTCCACAGACCAGAAGAAATCCATTTCAGTTGTTCAAACCATTCTACTTACATGCTAAGACATATCTCTTTCCCCTACTCCCTCCTCTGTCCTTCTACACAACTCAGTAATTCCTCCCTTTTGAATAGGTTCATTCCCTTTTCCTAAGATCTAGTGTACCCTTCAGGTTTTATTTTCTCTTTCAGGTTCTCACACTAAGGAGACAATATGATATTTGCACTTGTGGGTCTTATTTATTTCACTTAAGTGAATGGTGTTTAATTGCATCCATTTACAAATGACTCAAATTCATCCTGTTTTATAGCTGAATAATATTCAATTGTGTAAAAAATACCACATCTTCTTTATCTATTCCTCAATTGATAGGCATTCGAGTGGCTTCCATATTTGCTATAACAAATTGTGCTGCTATGAACATGGGTGCACATTTAATACATAGTCAATGTAATCCCTATTAAAATACTATTGACATACCTCACAGAGCTAGAAAACATATTCCTAAAATTCTTCTGTTTATATTTTATGAAGCGTTTGCTTAAATGGAAAATTCTAAAATATTTATTTAGTATTTAGTAAATGCCCCAATTTAGTCATTATTAAATAGTCAATCATGACAACATTATATTAAATATATATAGTAATGTACATGCTTGAATTTCCAGAGTGGATCTGTTTAATATGAGAATCTTGAATGAGATATAGCAAAATTTGCTGCAGATAATGTATAATACATGAGAAAAAGAGATAATGTTGTTTGTAAGGTATTATAATTAATTTTTTAGAAACCACAGATGAACTTCTAGAGAAAGCAAACTTTCAACTCTTTTGAGGTAAGATCAAAAGGTTATGCCATGTTTGACCACGAGGCTACTGTTTTTTGATAGAGGAGAATTTACAGACAAGTAAATATAAAACCATTTGTTTAAAATTCACAAACTATATAGTACTATTTAGTATAAACTGTATTATTCAAAACATAAAATAAAAACCTGAGGAAAACTTGTCTCTATTTTATCGGTGAAATATTAGATCTCTATCTATGTAAGTACAATCCTATATAGTCTTTATCTCAATAAATACTTATTTGATTTCAATGAACATGTTTGATTCTGTGGCCCATTATGTTTTGAGATGGCCTTGATCACAGGGTAACCCATGTTATCATCAAATTTATGAATCTCTGCCTCATTCTCCTGTTTGTTGGTTGTAGAGGTGTTTGCCAGCACACCTGGCATGATAGAAGATTTAATCACAGTTAACCGCTTGGGCTGTCTAAACCTCCCGGGAAGTCACACAACAAAACATTATGCACTGTATTATGTTTCCAAAACTCTAGAATCCTGAGTGTTTAAATGCATTTGACTGCAAGACTTTAGAAAATTAAATTTTGTTTTTGCCCACTTACTTTATTTGATATAATATAAACACATTTAAAACACAATCTAAATTGTTTTTTTTTTTTTAGTTTTTAGTTTATGTCATCAATTGTAAAATCTTACTCTTTGTTTTCTGTGTAGGCACATCCTATATTTCTTAAAACATGTTGGGGACAGTTTGGCCTCTTGTATGCTCTTCCAGTATTGAATAAATACCAAGAAAAACAGAAGCAGAAACAATGAATGACATCATTCTATAGATATGGAATTTTGTAGAAATTTTGAACTTATAAAAAATATTCTTGTTGTTAAGATAGTCAAGGTTTGGGAAAAAAATCAATTTGTTTAAAAAATGGATGACACCTGGACAATGAGTGTTAAAGAATGTAAGAAAAACAAAAGTATGCTTTAATTTGTAGTAATGAAATGAAGAGAAAAACCTCACTATGTTGAGGAACTCCAGTAGAAGAGGCTGTTTTGTGTCTAGGCAATAAAGCCAGCTCTGAAAAGTCCCTAGACAAGGAGAAGGTTGAACAGAGTAGAATTGTGCATTGATGAGTTTTGGTTAATTGATTACTATTGTATAATGCACTCTCTGATAACCTACACCACAATTCAGGCTTTTTCCTCTCATTTATTTTATTTGGTGTAATATAGAGACATTTAAAATGCAAATGAAATTGTTTCTTCAATGTTCAGTTTATGACATCAATTCTAAAGTATTTTTTCCTTTATTTTCTTTGTAGGCA
>NW_004524666.1:2126272-2127183 GCF_000260255.1 Octodon degus | reverse complement strand
CATCTAGAAGTTAAGTATATGACTAGGGCCTCATTGATGGCAATGTGAAATTCATAAACCTCTCTTATTCATTGAACTCATTGGTTTCATACTGGAAACATTGTTATTTGAATGAGAAAAAGTATTAATTGCTTCACGAAATATGAGTTACATGCATACAGAAACATTTCAATCATTTGTATTTTTTTTAATTTCCAACATCTAGTAATCATTTTCTTTATATACAAAGGGTATGATAAATATATGATAATGAGGTAAATGTAAATAAGTAAAATTGTCTCATGTTAGTTAAAGGATGACATAATTAAATGGCCAAGTATCATTTCAACCCTTATTTTTATGAATGATTGAGGTTTTTGAATTTCAGTTTCCTCAACTCTAAGAATAGATAGATGAGTTCATTAGTTTTCAATATATTTCCTAAAACAACATTGTCATATTTATAAATATTAACAAAAATGTCTAATAATCCTGTTTTCAAATTTTACTATTTTCTCAAATTAGTGTCATTATGTTATTTATTTTTATTTTATTGGTAATTAAAACAGAAGCAATAGATATTCAACTTGGTGCCAAATTAACATAAAGTTTGATGGATTCTAAGCTCATATTCTTGTTTTGAATATTATTTAAGATCTTTGGATGTATGCCTGTTTGTTCACTGACTGAATTTTATAATGTAGTCCACAGAAAAACTGACGGTCTACAAAACAAGAAAAATATAACAAGCTGAAAGTATAGATTGCTGTAGATTGAGGGAGAAATTTATAAATTGACCATATTTAAGATTCTTTAAAATGTAACCCCGCCCATTGACTTTAGCATATAAAGGCAGAAACACAGGTAACAAACACAAAGATGGAAAAATGCAATTACATTGAATTAAAAGGTGTTTCTCAAAAAAAGAAATA
>NW_004524666.1:2123139-2124380 GCF_000260255.1 Octodon degus | reverse complement strand
ATAATCATTTTAATATCAAATATTAGGCTTAACCGCAAATAGTTTTTGAAGTTTATTAAAGATCATTTAAGCTGTTAATCATTTCACTGAACCTAATTACAAAATATAATGAGTCTTTCTCTTTAATAAACAAGATTATTAATTTATATCAATTAAATTGTCTATTACATAATTCAAGATAAGAGGAATTTTAAAAAATAAAACTAAATTTATTAATTTTTTTAGCCCTGATTAAAGATGTTTAAGAATCACCTACTGGGACACAAATCTTTGCTGCTATATTCAGACATTGATTCAAACTCTGGTAAGACTTTGGATAGGTACAGTGTTAAAAATCAATAGCGGAATGGTTGGAGATATGGCTCAGGGATAAAGCACTTGCCTGGTATATGTAAGAGCTTCAATTCAATAACCCCAGCCACATTCCACACCCCCTCCACACACAGAGTAAAATGTTACCTGAATTTATAGACGATATAAATTAAACAATCTTTTTTTTATTTCACTTTTTTATGTATTTGGTATAGGTTCTCACTACGAAGCTCAGACTTGTAGTGATCCTCCTGTTTTCAGCCTCCCCAGCACTGGGATTACAGGTGTGCACCACATGCCCAGACTCGGTAAGTGGCTCTGCACATCGCAGGGGTGGGGCTGGCACAGCAATCAGGACTGGGGATCGAACCCTGGTCCCTGTGCTTGTCAAAGCAGGCACTTAGTCCTCTGAACTATCTTGCTAGATCTTTAAGCAATCATTTTAACATTTATTATTTGGCAAATAAAATAATGCAAATTTATTGTGTAAAACATTTTGTTTTAAAGCATGCACATTTTGTGGGATGGCTATCGTAAGTTAAATTATATGCATATGACTTCTCATAATCCTTCCTTTTTCTGAAGAGAATACATAAAATGTGCTCTAATTAGAATACATTTTGTTAACTAGAGTCATGATGTTATCTGATAGAAGTCTTGAATGTATTTGTGTTAATTGAAAGTTTGTGTCATTAGAAAAACATCTCATCAATACTCTCAACCCTAGCACTAAGTCCTGAAAAGTCACATTCCACTCTCTGCTTCTTTTTTTTTTTTTTCATAATTTTATTGAGAAACAAATAGCAGTGACACAGTTTCATTTCAAATTGGTAGGACAGCTCCAATAATTAACACATTGTATACTCTCTTCTTAGTGGTTGTTTGCTGTGCAAGATGTGGACATGATATCCTATCTACAAACACTATTA
>NW_004524666.1:2107127-2115060 GCF_000260255.1 Octodon degus | reverse complement strand
GCCAGCGCAGGCTAGCAGGAAGCTCTCCGCACACTTACCGGACATGGGCTAGGACTCGGTCTCTCTCTGCTTTTTAGTAACATTTTAGATTCTACATATAAATGTGATAGTTGTGAGTTATTTTTTCTATGGATTATTTTACGTAAAGAATGTCTACTAGATTTATCCACATGGTCACAAATATAAAAAGATTTATTTGTGTTTTGAAGGCTGACATGTACTTCATTTTATCCATGAGTTATATTTTCTTTATCCATTATTAGTTAACTGCACACTAGGTCCCCTCCATTTCTCAGCTATTATGAATTAGGCTGCATTTGAGGGAGTTGCTGGTCCAAATGTTAAGTAGCTTGTTGCAAGGTAGAACTGGCAATGTCAATAGAGCATGGGTGGAGGACAGTTGCTTATCCCATGTCATACAGTAAATAGGGATAGGAGCTGCAGATAAATGTATACCTTCGCAGCTCATAGCCCAAGGACCCACCTGCAATCAGGCCCCACCTCAACAGTATATGCAACTACTGCTCTCCTGCATGTATATAAATCTACTGCTGAGTGTAGCACCTGTAGGTTCTCATCACCTTCCACCCACATGAGAATTCTGGAGGACATGTTGGATCTACACTATAACAGCATGTTCTTGGCAACTGTATTGAACACAATGAAATTAATAATTGATTTCTGGAACTCCCATTCTGCTCCATTAATTCATGTATCTACATTTTTACTATTATTTTGTGCAAGGTCTAGAGGGTCTCACCACACAGATCAGACTTGTAGTGATTCTCCTCTTTTCAGGTTCCCAAATTCTGGGATTATAGGTGTGCATCACCATGCCCAGTCCCAATCAATGTCTCAGCGTGCCCTGGGGGCAGGGCCAGCACAGTATGCTGGGGATCGAACCCAGGTCCCCGAATCTGCCTAAGCAGGCACTTTAGTCTGCTGAGCTGTCTGGCTAGCTCTATGTATTTACCTTTATGCCACTCATGGATAAAGGTAAATACATATTTTTCAGCATATATTGTCTAATAGTACATATTATTTTGCAAAATTAGAGAGTTCACAAGACATTTTTGTACAAGTGTATAACATTTTGATCCTATCCATCCTACTCATTTGTCTCCTAAGCTTCTTATTCTGGTCTGATACTTCTTAAAACTTGATATCATTTTTTCTTTAGATATCACATATTAGACAAAACATGAGATTTTTGTCCTTTTGAATCTGTTTATTTCACTTAACATAATAATAATTTTCAGTTTCAACCATCTTACTGTACAGGACATATTTTTTTCCTATTTGTGGCTGAACATGTTCTGCTTCATAAATATAGCAAATTTTCTTTATCCATTCATACATTTATGGGTGACTGGGACGAACTGACATCTTTTCTACCCATTCCTCAGTGACATGGCAGGTGTAGATAACTATTGTATGATGAGGTTTTTTTTTTTTTAATTTACAAAGACTGTTGATGTAGGTACATTATATGATTTTTTAATTTACAAAGACACTGTTGATGTAGGTACATTATATGATAAGTCTATTTATTTGTGAGGAGTCTGAATACCAACTTTTATAGTGGCTTTACTCATTGACATTTCCATAAGCAGTGTACAAAAGCCCATTTCTTTCACATCCTCACCAATATATATCATTAATTTTATTCTTGATGATGGTCATTCTGATAGCATGAGATGGAAACTCAAAGCTTTTTTGATTTGCATTACTTTGTTATTTTCAGAATCTTTTCTTTGTTCTTCATTTTCACAGTTGTGTTTTAATATATTTTAGTATAGTCTTACTGAAATTCAATTTGATGGGAAATTTTGTTCCTTTATTGAGAGTTTTATCTTTTCCCATGTATGCAGAATTTCCTGATATTATTTCTTTAGATACATTTTCTATCTTTTATTTTATCTTTTTTATAAACTCTAATAATGCAAATATTTCTTTTGGATGTTGTCCAATATATACCTTGTATTTTCTTTTCTTTTTAGAACCAGGGATTGAATTCAGGCCCTTGCACTTGCTGGGGAAGTGTTTATTCCACTGAGCCATCTCCCCAGCCCCTATACCTTATATTTTCTATAAACTTCTTTTTTCTTTGTACTTTTCCTTCTGTTTCTGTTTTTGTAAATAATCATTAACTCAAACTATAAATTTAACTGGATCTATAAATTCCTTCTTTTCCTTTATCAAATATGCTATTGAGGTAGTCTACTGATTTTTTTCATTCCAATCATTACATTTTTCAGCTCCCAATTTTTTTTAACAATTGCACTGTGTCATTGTTGTATAACTTTTTAAGATTTAGGTTTGTCTTGATTTTACTCAGTTATTTCTCCATATATTCTTGAAGATCCTTAAATAATTATGTGACTACTTTTTTCTTCTTTGTAGGTTGTCTTGGTTATTTTCTTGATGCTGAAATAAAATAGCCAAAGCTCAAAGTAAAAAGAGGAAAAATGTATCATAGTTCACAGCTCATAGAGATTTGTTCATAGTTGACTGGCTCCAAGGTAGGGTGGGTGGCACGGCTGAGGGTCATCACAGCATAGGCAAGCAGAAGGCAGAAAGAAGCATGCAACAAATAGCACCCAACAAACAGTGAACATCAATAGTAACTCTCTTTCTGTCTCTTGTATTTTACTCAGGTTACCTACACAACACTAATTACATCATTACACCATGAATCAATCTGACTGTCACAACCTTTATCCTAGCATCACATACCCTAGATCCAGCCATCTCTACACAGTCTCATTTATCACCATATGAGGCTTTGGGGGGTGGGCAGAATCTAGATTCAAAGTCATATCATGTTACTGTTTCTTGTAAGTTATGGGAAATTATGGATTATTTGTAGTGGTGCTATGTGTTGAATTTTGTTTCTCCTTGATTTATAGTAAATTCTGTACAAATGAAGAAATAAAGTTTCATATTAGTCTTTGAAGACTGACAATATGAACAATCCATTTATAATTTTGTTTATTCAGATATCCTGGGTCAACCATCTGATGTGATTTGTGCATGGTGGAAAATTATTGTTGAAGTACTGGGATGGGTCAGTGATGTTTTGTTTGAGAGGTTGTCAGTCTTGAAGAGCTGATCCATGGGGGAGGGCCTGAAGTTGAGTTCCACTGGGATAGACCTTTTGACAGTATTTTTAGGGCAAGATTTTAAACCTGAACCCATGATGGTGAGCCTATACCTCACTTCTATAGAGTTAAGGTTGAAGTCTGAGCCCATAAGCACTGGCCTATTACCACAGCAGTCCTGCTAATTGAGAACCATTATGATATTAGAGTCATGGTCCTTGTGCCCTTGCCGTATCCAGAACCTCTGTCAAATACAACTGGCACTGGGATCTATTGGTATAAGCATAGAGGTTGGGGTCTCTTGAGCCTTGGGCTACATAAAGGACCATTTGGGAGTTTGGTGCCACAGAGGCTGGCCTGATTCTGGCTATATTTGCATGGTCCAATCACGAAGGAGGTTTGACTGGTCTGAACATAAAAAGTAGGGCTATGGGAACAAGTATGGTGCTGGGTCAGGCAAAAGGGCTTCGGCAATGAGAAAAAGTCTACTTTAGGAGTGGAATAATGCCTGAAGCCATAAACGTTGGGCTCATGCTGAAGACACTTAAAGCCTAAGGTTTGGAGTCTGGCCAGGCACTAAGGACAGTCTAAAACCTAGGGGCACTAAGGTTATTCTATCAATAGAGTGGCTTAGAATGTAAGTCAGGTTTCTCGTCCTGGCATCTGGAGTTGTGGGAATCATGTTAGCAATAGCCTGGCTAGAAGGCACAGTCTACTCTTAGAAGCCTGGACTCTGGGTAATACAGGTCTGCCAAGGGCTGTTTTATCCTGGTATAGGCCTGAGTTGGAGGTCTGTGGGGTATGTTCAATCCTCTATCTTTCTCCAAATCAGATGTTATGCTGCCAGTGGTTGATGAGGGATAGGCAATTAAAATATTGGGGTAAAATATGGCTCACAGTCTTAGCACTTCATTTTTTTTTTCTTATATGTGTGATGGCTAGGCACTGTAATTTCTCAATTTACCTAGCTCATGTGAAGGTATATTCATATTTAGATAATTATTTGAATGGATATTTCCATCAGAGAATCAGAACGAAAGTTTTATTCCAAGACCATATAGATTTATATCATAGATGAAATTATTCCCTTACATATTAAAAAATATCTTCACCTTTAATTTAAAATATTTTAAATTATACACTTCACAGATTTTAGAATATTTCAATAACAGTATAATATAAATATTATAATATAATCTAATACTTATATTATATTCATTTAAATACTTAACCACTGTTATAAGCGAGCCTGACATAACCATAAAAACAACCATTTTGATACCAGAATATGTATTTTTATTTTCCATAACTTTATTGAGAAACAAATAGCAATGAGACAGTTTCCAACGAAATTGGTAGGACAGTTTCAATTATTAACACATTGCATACATTCTTCCTAGGGGTTATTTGCTGTACAAGATGCAGACATGATATCCTATTTACAAACACCATTAGAACACATCACTCTATTCATTAAGAGAATGTAACTATCTGTCTATCCTAAACACTTTGAATACATAGATACAAAATGCACATTCATCTGTATATGCTTTTTTTGTGTAGTTCCGTTATTTGAATACTATAGGTGTGTTAAATCAGCAAAATATTCTAAATACCAGTCCATAATGCTATTGGGTCTTTCGCTTGACTGGCAATGTCAGAAATGGTTGACCTGAGTCCCCTATAGCTCAACATAACAGCATGGATTTAGTTCTTATACTTCATTTTATACTTTTCTGCTGGATGATTAAGACCAAGATAAGGCAAAACCTATGAAACAAGAGTTGTAGCTTTTGGGTCTGATAAGGTCAGTGAAATGCCCTCAGGATTTATCCTGAGATCCTGTACCTCAGATTGTAGAACCTTTGTCAGTGTTAGCCATGTGGATGAGTCATGGCCATTGCTTGGCCAATGTGCTCTCTGTGAAAGCCTGAGATAATGTTTTCTCTCCATGTGACTCTCCTTAGGCACACTCTACATCATTGATCACTTTCCTCCTTGGCCCCATAATCTCTTTGATCAGAAAATTTGAGAAACAACCGAGTTACATGACATTACAGTACAAGTTCTCATATGTCCTCAGTCTTAATTGACCTTGGAAGGCTAGGGACAAAATGTTGGCTTTCTTGCAGGCCTCCTTTTTCTCTAATTTTGGTCTGAAAACTTAGGTTGTTAATCATCCAGAAGACAAGCTTATTGTTATTACCACACAAGTTAAGCTGTTAAGATTAACCTCACTATCTGTCTGAATATAACATCTTAGGCATAATATGGAACAGGTATTTTTCATCAAGTATTGATATGTTGAACTTTAAGTCCCTACAGCATATGATGAAAATACATTTAAAAATTAGAGTATATTTTTAAAAATATGTATAAAGAACTTTATGCTTCTTATGTTTACACATAAGTCCGAAAATCTAACCATATACAACTGTGAAGCAGGACAGTCCCACAATATTCCTTTTCCTATCTCTTGCTTTCATTCACGACCCCCTTCTTTTTGAACAATCATCTACCCAAGAGACAGCACAGCAGCAACTGGCATGTCATGACAAGCAGCCTGTATTGAGAAAACCAGAATGACAGGCACTCCAAGCATGAAACTACTATTACAGATTACCACCTGCAGTGCAGTTGCTTATTTCACAGGTATCAGTATACATAGTTAGTCAGGATGAGAATCTTCCCAATTACCTGATAGAATCAAAAATCTTCTGGACATTCTCAGGATCATTGCCTTGCCCATCTTCTATATATAAATGTATGACTTGACATTGTCATGTTTCCTAGCTCCTCTGATTTCCCGCTCTTGATTAGTTAGTCCTCAAGATCCTGCTTTCATTTTACTTGTATTATACCTTTCTATTTATATTTCTACTTTTGAGTTCTTATACTAGGGAAACTATACAATATTTACACATGTGTGTCTGGTTTATTTCATGTATGAGTCCATCTTCAAGTCGCATCCACTTCAATATAAAGCCTTCGAGTTTATCATTCTTAATAGTTGAATAATACTTCATTGTGTAAAAATACCACATCTTTATATGTTCTGAAGAAAAACCAGAGTATAAAAATACAACATCTTTTTCAACCATTCCTCAGGTGATGGGTATCTTGGTTGTTTCCAAGATTTGGCTATCACAAATTGTGCTGATATAAAAATAGGCACACATATATCCCTATGATATGATGTTTTGAGATCCTCTGGGAAAATTCCCAGTTGAGGAATAGCTGGTTTAAAGGGGATTTCCAGTCCAACTTTTCTAAGGAGTCTCCACACTGATTTGCATAATGGTTGCACCAGTTTACATTCCCACCAGGTGTGGAGTAGGGTCCCTTTTTTCCCCACAGCCTCTCCAACATTTGTTGTTGGGTGATTTCATTATGATAGACATTCTTTGTGGGGTGAGATGATATCTCAATGTTATTTTAATTTGCATTTCGTGGAAGGCTAGTGATGTGGAGCATTTTTTCATATATTTATTTGCTTCTTTAATTTTATCCTCTGAGAAGCATGTGTTCATCTCAGATGCCCATTTCTGGATTGGGTCTTTAAATTTTGGGGCCCTAGTGTTTTTTAGTTCTTTATAGATTCTAGAGAGCAGACCTTTGGCTGAGTACTTATTTGTCATGATTTTTTTCCAAATTTATGGTTTGCCTTTTCACTTTTTGGTAATTTCTTTTGAAGTGAAATAACTTCTCAGTAAGAACAGTTCCCAGTTGTTAATTCTTTCAACTGTTTCCCATGCTATGTGATTTATGTTCATGAAGTCTTTGCCTACCCCTATATCTTCAAGAGTTCCTCCTACTTTCTCTTCCAGGAGATTTAATGTCTCTGCTTTAACGTTTCAATCTTTAATCCATTTTGACTTTAGTTTAGTGCATGGTGATAGACCTGGGTTAAGTTTGAGTTTTCGGCATGTAGAGAGCCAGTTTTTCCAGCACCATTTAAAGAGGCTATTTTTCTTCCAGTGAGTATGCTTGGCCCCTTTTTCAAAGATAATGTGGCTAAGTATGTTAGTAGGGGTTTCAGCGTCTTCTAATCTAATGCATTGATCCTCAGGTCTATTTTTTTGCCAGCACCATGCTGATTTTATCACATTAGCCTTGTAGTATAATTTCAAGTCAGGAATTGTAATGCCTCCTGCCTTGTCTTTTTTGCCCAAGATTGCCTTTGCTATTCTAGGTTTTTTCGGGTTCCAGATAAATTTTAGGAATTATTTCTCTACCTCTGTGAGCTATGTTGGTGGTAGTGTGATAGGGATTGCACTAAATCTGTACAACAATTTTGGGAGTATGGACATCTTCACAATGTAAGTTCTTCCTATGCAGGAGCATCAATATCTTTCCCTTCTCTGAAATCATCTACGATCTCTTTTTCAGAGTGCTGTGATTTTTCCTTGAAAAGATATTAGACTTCTTTAGTTAGATTAATTCCAAGGTATTTAATTTTCCTCGGTGCTATTGTAAAAGGTGCTTTTTCTCTAATTTCCCTCTCAGTGTGGTTGTTGTCTCTGTAGAGGAATGCTATTGACTTTTAGGTATTGACTTTATAACCTGCTATGCTATTTAATTTCTGTATTAGTTCTAGTAGCTTCTTGGTGGAGTTTTTTTGGGTCTTCCAAGCATGTTGTTATCTGCAAATAAAGATAATTTAACTTCTTCCTTAGCTCTTCTTATTCCTTTTTTTTCTTTCTCTTCTCTATGGTTGTAGCTAATGATTCCAGAACTATATTGAATAGGAGTGGTGATAGAGGACATCCTTGTAGTGTACCAGATCTAAAAGTAAAAGATTTCAGTTTTTCCCCATTTGGGATTATGCCAGC
>NW_004524666.1:2087861-2106136 GCF_000260255.1 Octodon degus | reverse complement strand
ATGAGTTCACAGCCACGAATTTCCTCTGAGAACTGCTTTCATCATATCCCATAATTACGATGAGTTGTGCTTGAATTTTTATTGAATTGTAGATATTGTTGAATTTCTTGTTTAATTTCATCTGTGACCCATTGATTGTTGAGTAGAGTGTCATTTAATTCCCATGTATTTAAGTCTTTTTCTGGTTTCCTTTGTCATTTATTTCCAGTTTCATTGCACTGTGGTCAGATAATGTGCATGGGATAATTTCTTTTCTCTTGCATATACTTAAGCATGACCTATGGAGCAGTATTGGGTCTATTTTAGAAAATGACCCATGTACAGCTGAGAAAAATGTGTATTCAGCTGTGTTTGCATGGAACACTGTGCATATGTCCACCATGTCCATTTGTTTCAAGCTCTGGTTCAGTTTTATTATTTCTTTGCTAAGTTTTTGTCTGGTTGACCTATCTTTTGGGAATAAGGGGTGTTAAGGTCTCCTGTTAAGATTGTGGTATTGGATATTAGACTTTTCATATCCATTAAGATTTGCTTTATATAGTTGGTTGATCCCATGTTTGGTGCATACATATTTATGAGTGTTACCTCTTCTTTTGAATTTTTCCCCCTAACCAGTATGTAGTGATCTTCTTTATTTCACTTGATCATTTTTGGTTTGAAGTTGAGACTGTCTGAGAATAGGTTTGCTACACCGAATTTTTTTCTGAGGGCCTGGGGCATGTAGTATTGTGTTCCATCCTTTGACTTTTAGCCCATGAAAGTCTTTATGAGTTAAATGTGTTTCTTTTATACAGCATATTGTTGGATTTTGTTACCTAATCCACTGTGCCAGTCTATTTCTCTTAATTGGTGAATTGATTCCATTTACATTAATGGTTAGAATTGGGATGTACTGACTTACGATTGTCATGTTATTTACCTCTTGCCATTTACTCCTTTTTCTCCTGTGTTTAATAGCTTGCCCTATTTAGTTGGTTGCTTCTGATCTCATTCTTGGAGTTCTGATCATTTTGGTCACTCTCTAGAATTTCTTTCAGTAGCCTGTGTAGGGTTGGCTTTGTCATCATGAAATTGTTTAGCTGTTCTTTGTCATAAAGTAGTTCATTTTCCCATCAAACTTGAAAGAGAGTTTTTCAGGGTATAGTAGTCTGGACTGGAATTTGTTTTCATAGAGGACTTGAAGTACTCTGCTCCATGCTCTTCTTGCCTTCATGGTTATGAAGAGAATTTGATCGTAATTCTGACGGTTTTTCCTTTGAATGTAATCTGCTTCTTTTCTCTAGCGGCTTTCAGTATATTATTCTTGTGCTGATTTTCTGGGATCTTGACTATTATATGTCTCGGTGTGTTTTTTTTTAAATTTTTTTATTATTATTATTTATGTGTGTGTGTGTGTGTGTGTGTGTGTGTGTGTGTGTGTGGCCAGCTCAGCCCACCAGGGGGCGGGGCTGGCTGGCATGTGGTGCTGGGGGATTGAACCGCGGTCCCTGTGCTTTGCTAAGCTTGTTCTAAGTAGGTGCTTTAGACCACTGAGCCATCTCACCAGCCCCTTATAATTTTTTTTTATTATTATTTTCTCGGTGTGTTTTTAATTGGTTTGAGGTTACTTGGCATTCTGTATGCTTCGGTTACCTGAGTATCAGATTGTTTCCTCATATTTGGGAAGTTTTCTGCTATTTCTTCTACCCATATTTTTTAATGTCATTTGTATTTACTTCTTTTTCATTGATGCCTATTAGTGTCACATTGTTCATCTTTGCATCATCCTGCAGGTAATAGATTATTTTTTTCCTGCATCCTAGTTGTTTTTAAGTGATCCTTTCTTACTTTTGCACCAGCTGCACCAGCGTCGACAAGCTCTGAAGTTCTTTCTTCACTTTCACTTAAACGGTTTGGCAAGCTTGTGATTGATATTTTAATTTCCTCTCTATCTCTTTGACTCTGCTTCATGCGATCTATTTCTTTCCTGTATTGCTCATTCAAGGAATCCATCATTTTTCTAATCTCTTCTATATTTTTTACCAATGTCTTCTTTAGAAGCAGTTATAAATTCTTTTACTGCCTGTTTTTTTCAGATTGGATTTCCTCCCTATGTTTCAGTAGTTGATTCTTTACTTCAGATGCTATGAGTTCTAAGAATTCATTTTTTTTATTTCAGAAAAGATTTCTGATCTGAGTTCCTCTGTAACTTTCTGCTGTTGCTTATTTACTATCGACGCTATTAATTCGTACATTTGATCTGAGCTTCTAGAAAAGAATTCCGCTCTCAGTTCCTCTATGACTTTCTGATGTTGCTTATTTACTATCAATGCTATCAATTCATACTTTTGTGCTGAGCTAGTGTCCTCTGCAGTTGTTCTGGGTGCGCATTGTATTTCTTCCATATGTTTCTGCATTTGATTTTTTACTGCAAATGTTATTAATTCAGGGATTTCATTTTTCATTTCCAATCTGAGTTCCTCTATACCTTTCTGCAGCTGTTTCTTTATTTCATAAGCCATTGATTCATTGCTTTCAGTTGTGTGAGTCTCAATTTGTTCTGTGTTAGTGTCCTCTGTACTTGTTATGGGTGGGCTTGGGTTCTGAAATTGCATTTTGTTCCTTCTCATTGTCATTTTGTGTAGCACTGTCTTCTGAACTTTTTTGTACATCTTTGTTGCAGTTATAACCTTAGCACCTAGTGAAGTTCAGGTGCAGATCTACAAATTTTGAATTTATCCAGCTGTGCTTGCCTTGAGTCTAGCTGCTGTGCTCATCTCCTTCCTGCTGCTGCCCTTGGGTGTGATCCTGTTGTGCCCCTCTGACAAGATCTTCTGCTCCTGGACTATCTGTGTGGTTCTGTCCCCTACACTCTCTGCATGGATTGCAGCTGAAGTGTTTCACCCCAGGGCTATATGCCAGGCCTGTGCTGAGTCTGGAGGGGAAAAGGTGGAGTACGGGGGAGAGGAAGCTCTCCCACACACTCACTGAACCTGGACTAGGACTGGATCTGGGGGTTCCCGAAAAGAGACAAAAATTCCTACTCTGTGAGCAGAGTGTGGTGGGTGTACTATGGAGTGATGGGGGGCTTCTCAAGATCTGTGCCTGGGCTGGGACCAGTAGGTCACACCAGCACAGAGTAGCTGGAAGCTCTCCTACACACTCACCGGACCTGGGCTAGGACTGGGATTGGGGGTTCCCATAACACGGCAGATATTCCTACTGGGCAGGCGGGTTATGGGAGTTACTGAGGAGTGGTGGGGGGCATTCCAAGGGGGTGGAAGAAGGTGTCACCCATGCTGTGCCTGGTCTGGGACCAGTAGGTCTCACTGGCACAGGGTAGCCCGAAGCTCTCCCACACACACATCAGGTGAATATATATTTACAGTAAATTTATGTTAAATCAAAATAATGTTTTACAATGTCTATGTACATTGTTACATGCACCAAAAGGATGTAAGGATTGAAGTCAGGGCCTTGCACTTGCCAGGCAAGTGCTTATTCTACTGAGCCATCTCTCCAGCTCTGAAAGAATATTTTTAAGTACTGTCTATATTATATAATTTTAATAATACTAATGGTATATATAGGCACCAATGAATGATTATGCCATTTATCTGAAAGATAACTATAAAATGTCTTATTAATAATGAGTAAAGGCCTGGGAAGATAGCTGGGTGGTCTTAGTGCCCTCTTGGCAAGTGCAGGGAACCAGGTTCAATCCCTTTCACCACATGCCATGCCAGCTCCGGAATCCCGGGTGTGCTGTGCTGTTCCCAAATCTAGGTGTAGTGGTGCATGCCTGTAATCCCAGAGCTGGGGAGGCTGAGACAGTATGATCACTGAGTCTGAGATGCAGAGCAAGACCTTCTGCCAAATAAATAAATGAATAAATACACAAATATATAAAAGATTTTTAGAAAATAAGAAAAACTTGTAATTTTTACTATTCCACAAGCTCTGAAATAAAGATTATGAAAAGTTATTCCTCGTGAACAAAGCTATCACTATCTTGTAAAGAAAGAGACAGAACATATAGCACAAAAAATAGACAATATAGCAGAATTATGAATATTTCATTTGTTTTAATATAAATGGGAATAGTGTTATAATAGGACAGTATTTTTTTTTAATTTGGCAACAAAAGAAGTTTCAACTAAATGCTATATAAAATGAAGATATAAGGTGAGCCTGGTGGTTCACACCTGTGATTCTAGCTCTTGGGACTCTGAGACAGACGGACTGTGAGTTTAATGAATTTACAGGGAGATGCTGTCTCAAAATAAACAAAAAAAAATGGAAAAAACAACAAAGCACAAACCAGAGCAACCTAAATCAAAATGATTCAGAGATGTTAAGGCTTCAGGATTGAGCAAGGCACAAGGAAAGACAAACTGCAAGACAGAGTTAATGATCCAGTATCACTTGCCAACATCCAAAGAAATAGAAATGCTACAGAAACATAATAGTAATGACAGAAATGCAGTTCAAAGCAAAGATGTGAGATTTCCTTTTATACTCCCAAAACACAGCAAACCCCACTATGACACTAGAACTATAGATCATCAAGAACATGCTGAGAGAGATTCATAAGAGACAGGAGCACCCAGTATATACACACAAGGTGGATAAACTGAAAAATAAAAAGGAAAAAATGGAAAACTTAAATAATAATCAGTTACTTATGTTGCATGTTATATTTTGAATACTAGACTCTAATAAAGAAAGTATTCTCACTCCAGTGTCTATGGAATAATCACACACATTGAGTGTACATTTAATGACAAAATACTATATTTGCTTTACATGAGATCAACATATTTTGAGTATCTTTCTGCTTTACAGTAACATTGGAAATCAATAACATAAAAAATTCACTGATTAACTTTGCAGGTTTTTCCACAGAAAGAGAGCTACAGAAGAATGCACACTTACACAGAGACACAAACACACAAACCACAGAATATCTTTGAGGTACACTATTTCAAATTTTTCATGAAATACAACAAAGGAAAGACCCTGAAAATTGAAAAGACAATCTATAGAATGGGGAAGAAATTGCTATTCCTCTGAGGAATAGTGTGTATTTTTTTAAAAACTCCAAAAATCAGACCCTAAAATAAAATACTCAATCTAAATATGGTCAAGTGAAGTGAATAAACAATTCTGAAGATAAGTATGAATGACCAACAAATGCATGAATATTATCCAATTATTTTAATTGACCATTAGATAAATTCAGATTAGCACACAAAGATGCCATTTCACTTCAGAAAGAATGGCTATCATCATGGAATAAAACCACATGAAATGCTGCTGAAGCATTGGGGGAAAAGTATCCTTCTATAGTGGTATGAATGTAAACTAGAGCAATTATTATGCAAAATTAGTACTGTGATTCCTCAAATAACCAAATCTAGAAATTCCATTCAATTCAACTATGTAGATTCTAGATTTTCTTCCTGAAAGTTAAAGGCACAGTATGAATGATACATACTTATTAACAACATTCATAGTAGTTCAATCACAATAGCTTATTCTTGGAAACACCCTGATGTTCAATGGATAAATGGATAAAGACAATATGTTATGTATACATAGTGGAGTACTACACTGCTATAAAGAATGCTAAACTCGAATCACTTGTAGGAAAAATGATGTACTTTACCACAGGACCATAATGTTAACTGAAGTAATTAAGACACACAAGTTTAAATACTGCATAGTTTCTCTCATATGAGAAATTAAAAAAGCAAAATAAAAGATAGCTAATAGGAAAAGGTATAAGATAAAGAGTCCATTTATTGGTGAAAGGAGGGCAAAGGGTGCAGTGGATAAGAGGCTAAGAAGAAGGATTAAGATGTGCTGTAAGCAGGTTCTTGCTCCGCAAGAGTAATGCAACCACACACACTGCAAATATGCATCAATAAAAAAATAAGAATTGAAGAAAGTGCCTCTGAAAACGAGGAAGTGTGTGAGCATTTGCAGGAAGCCATTTGCTTATTTCCTTGGGGAATGGATATGGCAGCCTTTCTTCCTCTTATCCTAACCTTACTGCCATCAATGTATACCTCCCACCCTTATCTAAGCAAAGATTACACAAGGCACTTGCTTTATTATAAAGTACCCAGAACAAATAATTTTTACTCTATTTTCCTAAAGTGAGAATGTCTTGTGAGCAGCATACTCATTTCTAGAGTGTGCTGGGTGCAGATGTACGAGCATCACTGGAGTGACTCTGACATTTGGGTGATAAGTTTTTCATAAAATACATTCACCAAAATTCTGTGCAGCTGGTATATAGCTTTTCACAATCTTTATCAATTTCAAACACACTTGGCTTTCTCAGGTATAAAACTTACTGAAATGTTTGCCAAGAAAAGCGAGTTTAAATGGGAAGGAAAATGGGTAAAGGATACAATAATTGATCAGTTAGTCCCCTAGAGCTCAGATAAAACAAAAAATTAAAAATGAAACAATGCATTTTTGTTTCATATATATAATATATAAGACATATATTTGTAAATAATATACAATAAATCATACTATGCAAAAACTAACCATTGTCATCATCTGTTTCTATATAGTGGTTAACATGTTTTGTAGGGATTTCATCATTGGTATTCTATAGGTGATTTTTACCAAAGTCCTCTTAGAAATAATGTTGCATATTATGAACATGAATTTTTATGTAATAATACATTTTTAAAATCTACAATAAAGATTTAGGAATTTTTATTATAAAGAATAAATAAATGAGGTTATGGATATATTTAAAATTATTTAAGAATCACACAGTGCATATATGCATCAAAACTCCTCATTGTATCCCATAAATATAAATTTATTCATCAGCTAAAATTTATTTAATAAAAAAGTTAATACTTTTGTGAAATATTCTTATTCCTTTCTATAAAGTCAATGTTTAGTACATGATTTAAATTTTTTGCTGATCATATTATTATTTTAATCTTTAAAATAATACCTTCATAAACTTTAGCTTTAGTAATATAAATCTATATGTAGTCTAACATTATAGTTGTAAATTTATATTATTTTCTTTCAGTGTGTAAATCTAATTCAAATTTATAGGTTCTCATTTTATTGAACTAATATTACATTATTTTTTAAATTTTCTTAATGACATGATGATATAATAGGGAATTTTGATGCTGCCTATACAACTCTTGTGAACCATTCCGTAAAGGCTCAAGTTTACTAGGTATACATTGAATATTAGCAGGGATATATCAAAGACAATGAACAGTTTGGAGTGGCTCTCTTAAAATATTAAGCTACCTAAAAGTTTATCCACCTCCTTCAATTTCTAAAAGTAAATTTTAGAAGAGTTATGGTGACGATATTAATGATGAGAGCCTCTCTCCCTAAAGAGTGTTGTCAATAAACATGCTTTTAGGTCAGGTGATATTGTACCATTTGAAGATATGTGCTAAAATAATAGTTTGTCATACACTTATTGTAGACCATGTACTGAATAATCTCAATTAAACCTCCCCTGTAAAATTTATTTGTGTTTGACAGAAATCAAACCAAGAAAGAAAAGTCTTTGACCACCATTTTGTTTGAAATCAAAAATAGAAAAGTCTTTTCATAATGTAAAGAATTACTTTTTCATAGAGGTTCCCAATGATTTTTCACTTTTCTCAAAATGGAACCCAGAGTTTTGGTCCTATTTTCTACCTGTTTTTTGAAGGGAATAAGAAAAAAAAAAACAAACTTTTTTTTCCCAGTACCAGGGTTTGAACTCAGAACCCTGCTCTTGCCAAGCAGGCACTTATTGAACTGATCTATTTCCCTGGCCCAAGAAAAAAATATTAAATAAGACATGAGAAATGATATACAATTTCAAAACAAAATGAAATGCCAAGATGATAGGTATTCAACAGTGGTTGTAAAATTGCGCATTGCTGTCTTCAGTGTAGTTGCTCGGATAACCAGATGTTAGCATGAAAAATGGCCTGTTTTGTCTCCCTAGTGTAAAAACCTGAAAGAGTATAGAGAATCTGAAAGGTCCAATGCATATAGTAAAAGAGAAAGAAAACTGAGCAAAGGAAATTTTTAAAAAAATTGGAAGAGGGAAAGGAGAAAAGAAGTGGAAAAAAAGGGAGAAAATCATTTGCATATACACAGGATAGCCTAGATGATTAGATTATGAATCTCTATTGAAAAAAAAATTTTTTTTTGGTGGAACCCGTCATTAAACTCAGGTCAACTAATTAATCCTGTCTTCTTAATGATGTAAGTAAAATTACAAATTATGGGGCTGGGGAGATGGCTCAGTGGAGTAAGTGCTTCCCTGGTAAAGGCAAGACCCTGAGTTCAATCCCTGGTTCCACAAAAAAAAAAAATAAAATAAAATAAAAATTATGCTTTGTACAGGAAAGTCTATGCCTTTGCTGTTTATTTATTTTTATTTTTTATTTTATTGAGAAGCAAATAGCAATGAGACAGTATCAAAACTGATTAATAAGACAGTTTCAATAATTAATACAGTGTACATTGTTATCTTCTTAATGATTATCCATAGTACAAGATGCAGAAAGGATATCCTGTCCAAACATTATTAGTACAAATCTTTCTTCTCATTGAAATAAGCAAAAGTAGCTGTATATCTATCCTGACTATTCTGTATATACAGATACAAAATAGTCCTTCCGTTGTATCCTCATTTTGTTTAGTCCTGTAGAGATGGGTATTCCATTGGCATCTAAATACTATAGGTGGGTGAATTCAGCAAAACTCCAACACAGACCAGCAGTCTGCAATAGTAGTGGATTATCCACAGAAGTTGTTGACTTGAGCCTTTTACAACTCAGCATATTAATATGGCTTTACTTTATATACCTCGTTTTTATACTTTTCTGCTGGATGGTTAAGACCAATATAAAGTAAGGCCTGTATAACAAGAAATGTAACTTTGGTATCTGATAAGGTCAGTCAAGTACCCTCAGGATTTATCCTGTAACCCTGTACCGCAGTTTGTAGATTTTTGTCAGTGTCAGTCATGTGGATGAGTAATGGCCATCGCTTGACCAATTTGCTTTCTGTGAAACCCTGAGAGAATGTTTTCTCTCCATGTGACTCTCCTTAGGCACACTCTACATTATTGATCACATTGACCTGTGGCCCTACAATGTCCTTGATCAGAAAATTTGGGACACAACTGAGTTACATGATGTTATAGTATAGGTTCTCCTATGTTCTGAGTCTTTAATTACCTTGAAAGACTAGGGTCAAAATGTTGGCTGTCCTTACAGCCCTTCTATTTTTATAATTTTTTGGTCTGCAACCCTCCAGAAGAGAAGGTTGCTATTACCATCTGACATATGCAATTGGTTTTTAGCACTTTTTTTTTTTTTTTTGGCGGAACTGAGAATTGAACTCAGGCCCTTGCACTTGCCAGGGAAGTACTTATTCCACTGAGCCATCTCCCTGGCCCCTGCACTTGGGTTTAACCTCACTATCTTTCTGAATATCAAACATCTTAGGCATAGCATGGAACAGGTATTTTCCATCAAGTATCGTTATGTTAAACTTTAAGTCTTTGCAGAATATGGAGAAATGAATTTTAAATAAATGAAAAATGAATATGAATAAACAATTACATATTTTTACACAGAAATTTAGAAATCTAACCATATACAGCATTGTAGCAGGATAGTCCTGTGACTTTTTTTCTTGTGTCTTTTTTTTCATTAATTACCCTTTTTTTCTTAAAAAAAATTACTTGAAAGACAGTAGTAATAATTGATATGTCATGACAAGAAGTATGTATTTAGAAGACCAGAATGACAGGCATTCCAAGCATGACCCTTCTATTACACATTGCTATCGTCAGTGCAGTTGCTTGGCTCACAGGTATCAGAATGTATAGTTAGTCAAGGTGAGAATCCTACCAACTAACTGCTAGTTTCAAAACCTTGCTGATGTTTCTCAGGATCATTACCTTGCCCATCTTGTGTGTATAAATGTTTGGCTTTGCCCCTGTCATGTTTCCCAGCTTTTCTCCTTTGCCTCTCCTCGCTGTCCAATTCTCAATTTCTTGCTTTCTTTCAATTGTCTAACACCATTCTCCTTGTATTTTTCTTTTGAGTTCTTATACTAGGGAGACTATATTTGCACATGTGGGTCTGGTTTATTTCACTTATGAGTATAACTTAAAGTAGCATCCACTTAAACAAAAATGCCACAAGTTTATCTGTCTTTATAGCTGAATGATATTCCATTGTATAAAAATACCACATCTTTTCATTCATTCCTCAGGTGATGGGCATCTTGGTTAATTCCAAGATTTGACTATCACAAATTGTACTGCTATAAACATAGATACACATATATCACTATGATATGATGTTTTCAGATTCTCTGGGAAAATTTCCAGTAGGGGAATAGCTGGTTTTAGTGGGATTCCCAGTCCTGGATGTTTAAGGAGTCTCCACACTGATTTCAATAATGGTTGCAACAGCCTACATTCCCTACAGCAGTGGAGAAGTGTTCCCTTTTCCCCACAGCCTCTCCAACAAATGCATTTCATGGATGGCTAGTAATGTGTATTCTTCTATATATTTATTTGCTTCTTTAATTTCATCCTCTGAGAAGTATGTGTTAATCTCGGATGCCCATTTCTGGATTGGGTCTTTAAATTTAGGAGCCCTAATCTTTTTTAGTTCTTTATAAATTCCAGAGTAGAACTTTGTCTGAGTGCTTATTAGTTAATATTTTCTCAAAATTTGTGGGTTGTCTTTTCACTTTGTTGGTAATTTCTTTTGACATGCAAAAACTTCTCAATAAGAGGTGGTCCCACTTGTTAATTCTTTCAAGTGTTACCCGTGGATTAAATTTTTGTTCATGAACTTTTTGCCTACCCCTATATCTTCAAGAGTTCTTCCTACTTTCTCTTCTAGGAGATTTAGTATTTCTGTTTTAATGTTTATATCTTTAATCCATATTGAATGGAGCTTAGTACATGGTGATAGACCTGGGTCAAGTTTTGTTTTTGGCATGCAACCAGTCTTTCCAGCACCATTTTTTTTTTGGCAGAACAGGGGATTGAACTCAGGCCCTTGTTCTTGCTGAACAAGCACTTACTCTACTGTGCTATCTCCTCAGCTCCACCATTTGTTAAAGAGGCTGTCTTTCTTCCAGTAAGTGTGTTTGGCCCCTTTGTCAAAAATCAGGTGGCTGAGTGTGTTTGTACAGGCCTCTGCATTTTCAAATCTATTCCTTTGATCCTTGGGTCTATTTTGTTGCCAATACCATGCTCATTTTATCACAGTTGTTTTGTAGTGTAATTTCAAGTCAAGAATTGTAATGCCTCCTGCCTTGTCTTTGTTGCTCAGGTTTGCCTTTGCTATTCTATGTCTTTTCTGTTTCCAAATAAATTTTATGAAATATTTCTCTAGGTCTGTGAGGTATGTTGGTGATAGTTTGATAGGGATTGCATTAAATCTGTACAATAATTTTGGGAGTATGGACATCTCCATAATATTGGTTCCTCCTATCCAAGAGCAGGGAATATCTTTCCTTTTTCTAAAATCCTCCACAATCTCTTTTTTCAGAGTACAGTAATTTCCCTTGAAAAGATCTTTGACTTCTTTAATTAGAATAATTCCACCATATTTCATTTTCCTCGGTGCTATTGTATTAGGTATTGTTTCTCTAATTTCCCTTTTAGCATATTTGTTATCTGTGTAGAGGAATTCTATTGACTTTTGGGTATTGACTTTGTATCCTGCTATGTTACTGAATTTGTGTATCAATTCTAGTAGCTTTTTGATGGATTTTTTTAAGTCTTCCAAATAAAGTATCATGTCATCTGCAAACAAAGATATTTTAACTTCTTCTTTACCTATTCTTATTCCTTTTATTTCTCCCTCTTGTCCAATGACTCTAGCTAATGAGTTCAGATCTATATTGAATAGGAGGGGTGATAGAGAATATCCTTGTCTTCTACCCGTTCTGAGAGTAAAACATTTCAGTATTTCCCCATTTGGAATTATAGTAGCCATTGGGTTTTCATAGATGGTGTATTAGTTACATTTTACTCATTGCTGGGACAAATACCCAACACTCAAAATGAAGGAAGGAAAGGTTTATTTAGCTCACGGTTACTGGAGGGTTCAGTCCATATTCTGCTGGCTCCAAGGCTAATGACAGCAGTTCATGCGGCAGAGAACAATGAAGAGCAGAGGAAGAGCAGCTGCTGCCGCATCCATCAAGCCTCTCTCTTCCTTCTGCACTGACTGCGAAGACCAGCGCTCCACAGTGAAGTTCGGAGCTCCTCCAAAGTGGTGCGGCAGGGAAGACCAAGCTCCTTCAAAGACTGAGACTTCTCTACAGAAGCAGGGCAGGGTGGCAGGAGGCGGGAAGTCTGGCAGGGTGGAAGGAAGCCTTTCTCAATTCCTGGGCCCTGCCCATCTTCAGGGTGAGGCCCCCACACTGCCTGAGCTTATTCAGCCAACTTGACACAATGTATCAACTAACACAATCCACCCCTTGTCAACTTGACAACTAGACATACACTTTTTTAAGCAAATTTCCAGGTACACAGACATGCTTAAACATTTTACAAATTGAACATTGCATTACATTAGAACCATGACATGTTACCCCTTCCCCTCCAAAGACTCATGTACAACCGTTTATACAAAAGACATTTTAGTCCATCTCTAAGAGTTGTCAATGTCCTACCAGTTTAAAAGTCCAAGTCCCAAGCTTCCAAGATCTAAGGCAAACTCTTAGCTGTGAGCCCATCTACAAATTAAAAGGTAAATACTTCTAACATTCACAGGCACAAGCATTGCCATTCCAAAAGGGATACACAGCAGGATACAAACAACTGGGACCAAAATAAGTCCAATGTCCAGAAGGGCAAATGTTAAGTCCTGCAGTTCCCTGTGGACCATCCAAAGCACCCTGTAATGAGTAGTGAGATCCAAAAGCCTTACGTGGCTCCACCCCTATGGCACTTCTGCGGGTAGCTCCTATGGCTTTTCTTTCAGGCCTGCTTTGCTCCCTTTTTGCAGCTTTTCTTAGACCATACACATTTCTGGCTTTTTTAAACTTCTGAGGTTTCCACTGGATAAGCTTCTCATTCACAGCTTCACACACTGCCCTCTCAGGGGCACACTGCCTGGCCTCCCAGGCCTTCTTCTGAAGTCTGGGTGGAAGCCTTTTCGAACCTCAGAACACCTGCATTCTACATGTGCCTACAACCAAATCCATGTTGATGATGATGCCAAGGGCTGCTTCCAGCTGGAGTAGAAGCCAGGGTTTCCTCTCTCTTGGCTGTATGGATTGAGTGCCTGGATCGCTGAGCATTCTGATTCTGATTCCAAGAAACAAATTTTCTATGTTGGCACCATTCTGTAATCTGGTGTGGCCACTGCCTCCATTCTGGAACCCAGTGTGGCCACTGCCTCCATTCTGGAACATGGGACTCTGCAGCTATCCCCTCAAAGCAAAGTTCTTCACCCTTGTGATTCTAAGTCTGCAAAGGGCAAGAACCTTCCACCTCCTGTGATGCCCTCAGGACATCTTTTCTACTCTGCTGTTCCTTCTCAGCAATGGAGATCCTCTCAGCTCTGTCTTCACAGTCCACAGCTTTCCTGGCGCTTCCTTTCTGGCCAAACTCACAACATTTTAAATCATCCTTTTGGGCTTTTTGCTCTTGATTCTCAAAATAAATCTGGCTAAAAGCCCCCAACAGCAACCATGCCACCGCACCAATATTTGGCTGCTTTGAAATTTCTTTTCAAGATTGATCAGTTTGCCATGCTTAATTTCAATCTCAGGCAAAGTCTCTGGACAGGAGCAAAATGCAGACAAGCCTTCTGCCAACCCATAACACAAATCATCTGCAGTCCAACAACCAATGCTGTCCTTCCCAGCAGAAACCTCCCCAGCCTGGTCTTTACAGGCCGACTTTCTATCAACCTTCTGGGCTTCTGAGCTCTGACCAGAATCTCCCATACAGAACAGCCGAAGCTGTTCCAGTGCTTCACTCGTAGGCGACATCTCTGAACCTTTCCTATCTTTTCCCATAAACCAGTCCCAAAAGCCTGTAATCCACATTGTCAGGTATAGCCACAGCAACGACCCCACTCCTGGTATCAAATTTTGTCTTAGTTACTTTTTACTCGTTGCTGGGACAAATACTCAACACTCAAAATGAAGGAAGGAAAGGTTTATTTACTGGAGGGTTCAGTCCATATTCCACTGGCTCCAAGGCTAATGACAGCAGTTCATGCGGCAGAGAACAATGAAGAGCAGAGGAGGAGCAGTCGCTGCAGCATCCATCAAGCCTCTCCCTTCTGTGCTGACTGCGAAGACCAGCACTCCACA
Source organism: Octodon degus (assembly GCF_000260255.1). Classification (NCBI taxonomy): domain Eukaryota; kingdom Metazoa; phylum Chordata; class Mammalia; order Rodentia; family Octodontidae; genus Octodon; species Octodon degus. Next base: position 2,091,793 of record NW_004524666.1, on the reverse strand, counting down.
GTGGAGTTTGGAGCTCCTTCAAAGTGACGCGGCAGTGAAGACCAAGCTTCTCCAAAGACTGAGACTTCTCCACGGAAGCAGGGCAGGGCGACAGGAGGCAGGAAGTCTGGCAGGGTGGCAGGAAGCCTTTCTCAATTCCTGGACTCAGTCCACCTGCAGGGTGAGGCCCCCATGCTGCTAGAGCTGATTCAGCCAAGTTGACACAATGTATCAACTAACACAGATGGCTTTTATCAAATTGAAGTAGAGATTTTCTATTCCAATTTTCTAGAGGAATTTGAACATGAATGAGTGTTGGACTTTGTCAAAAGCCTTTTCTGCATCAATTGAGATGATCATGTGGCTTTTAGATTTTGCTCTATTGTTACAGTGCATTATGTTTATAGATTTTTGAATATTGAAACATCATAGCATCTCTGAGATGAATCCTACCTGGTCATGATGTATGATATTCTTAATGATTTGCTGTATTCTATTTGCTAGGATTTTATTGAGGATTTTTGTATCTATGTTCATGAGGGAGATTGGCCTGTAGTTTTCTTTTTTAGTTGTATCTTTCCCTGGTTTTGGTATCAGTATAATACCTGCCTCCAGGAATGATTTTGGAAGAACTGTTTACTTTTCAATTTCATTGAAGAGTTTGAGGAGTATAGGGATTATATCTTCTTTAAATTTCTTATAGAATTCAGCTGTGAATCCAACAGGACCTGTAGTTTTCTTTTTCAGCAGGGTTTTATTACATTTTCTATTTCATTGCCTGTTATTGGTTCACTGAGAGTTGTTATATCTTCTTGATTCAGTTTTGGAAAGTTGTACCTTTCTAGTAATTTGTCCATTTCATCTGTGTCTTCTATTCTGTAAGTGTAAATATTCTCAAAGTAGTTATTGATCATCTTCTGAATTTCCACTGGGTCTGTGATGATTATACCATTTTCCTTCCTTATTGCTTGTATTTGAATTTTTTCTTTTCTTTTTTTTAATGAGTTTATCTAGGGGCTTATCAGTTTTATTTGGTCTTTCAATGAACTAGCTTTTTGATTCATTAATACTTTGAACTGTTTTCTTCATCTCAATTGAATTAATTTCTGCTCTAATCTTTATGTTTTCTTCCCATCTTTGGGCACTGGGTTTGGTTTGCTCTTCTTTTTCTAGATGCTGGCAGTGCAGCATTAGGTGGTTTAATAGTTCCCGTTCTGTTTTCCCAATGTGTGAGTTCACAGCTATGAATTTCCCTCTGAGAACTGCTTTGGCTTCATCGCATAAATTCTGATAAGTTTTGGTTGAATTTTCATTGAATTGTAGATATTGTTGAATTTCCTGTTTAATTTCATCTGTGACCCATTGATTGCTGAGTAGGGTGTTGTTTGCTTTGCATGTATTTAGGCTTTTTTTTTCTGATTTCCTTTGTTGTTTATTTCCAGCTTCATTGCACTGGGGTCAGATAATATGCATGGGATAATTTCTGTTTTCTTACATATACTTAAGCATGATGTATGGACTAGTATATGGTCTACATTAAAAAATGACCCATGTGCAGCAGAAAAAAAATATATTCAGCTATATTTGGGTTGAACACTCTGTATATGTCCACCAAGTCCATTTCTTCAAAGCTCTGGCTCAGTTCTGCTACTTTTTGCTATTTTTTTGTGGTTGTCCTATCTTTCTGGGCTAAGGGAGTGTTAAGTTCTCCTGTTAAAATTGTGGTACTGGATATTAGATTTTTTCATGTCCATTAAGATTTATCTTATATAGTTGGGTGCTCTCGTGTTTTGTGCATACATATTTATGAGTGTTACTTCTTCCTCTTGAATTTTTCCACTAACCAGCATATAGTGGCCTACTTTATTTCATTTGGCCATTCTTGGTTTGAGTCTGAAAACAAGATTGCTACCCCTGCTTTTATTTGAGGTGCTGGGGCATGTAATATTATTTTCCATCCTTTGATTTTCAGCCTATGAATTTCTTTATGAGTTATATATGTTTCTTGTATACAGAATATTGCTGGATTTTGTTTCTTAATCAACTTTAGCAGTCTATTTATCTTAATTGGTGAATTGAGTCCATTTACATTGATGGTTCTCATTGAGATGTGTTGAATTATGATTGACATGTTATTCGCCTGCTGTTGTGTACTCCTTTTTGTTCTGTGTTTAATTTTTTGCACTATTTAGTGGGTTCCTTCTGTTCTCATTCATGGAGTTTCGATCATTTTGGTCCCTCTCTAGAACATCTTTCAGTAGTCTGTGTAAAGTTGGCTTTATCATCATGAAATTCTTTAGTTGTTCTTTCTCATGGAAGTATTTCACTTTTCCATAATAATTGAGAGATTTGCAGGGCATAGTAGTCTGGGCTGGAATTTGTTTTCATAGAGGACTTTAAGTAATCTGCTCCCTGCTCTTCTTGCCTTCATGGTTTGTGAAGGGAAGTCAACCATCATTCTGATGGGTTTTCCTTTGAATGTGATCTGCTTCTTTTCTCTAGCATTTTTCAGTATATTATTCTTGTGCTGAATTTCTGTGATCTTTATTATTATGTGTCAGTTTGTTTTTAATTGGGTTGAAGTTATGGCATTTTGTATGCTTTGTTTACCTGAATGTCAGATTGTTTCCTCATATTTGGGAAGTTTCTGCTATTACTTCTGCCCATATTCTTTTTATATCATTTGTGTTGACTCTGTCTTTCTCATTGATGTGTATTAGTCTCACATTGTTCATCTTTGCATCATCTTGCAGGTGATGAATTATTTGTTCCTGCATCATAATTGTTTTTAAGAGATCCTTTCTTGCCTTTTCACTAACTGCATAAACGTCTTCAAGATCTGAATCTCTGTCTTCACTTTCACTCAAATGGTTTTTCCGGCTTGTGACTGAGATTTTTAATATTCTCTATATCTCTTTTACTTTGTTTTGTGTAATCCATTTCTTTCCAGTATTGCTCATTCAAGGAATCTGTGATTTTTCTCATCTCCTTTATTTTTTTTATCAATGTCTTCTTTAGAAGCAGTTATTAATCTTTTTACTGCAGAGATTTTTTTTTTTTAATATTGGGTTTCCTCCATACGTTTCTGTATTTGATTCTTAGTTCAGATGCTATGAATTCAGAGATTTATTTTTTTTATTTCAGAAATTGATTTTGCTCTGAGTTCCTCTATACCTTTCTGCTGTTGTTTCTTTACTTCCGAAGCTATTAATTCATACGTTTCAGCTGAGCTTATGTCCTCTGCACTTGTTCTGCACTACTTGAGGCCTACAATTACATTTTGCTCCTTCTCTTTGTCATTTCATATAGTACTGACCTCTTACCTTTGGTGTAGAGCTTTGGCATAGTTATAACCTTAGCATCTACTGAAATTCAGGTGCAGATCTACTAAGTTTGAGTTTATACAGTTAGGCCTGGCTTAGGTCTAGCTGTTGTGTTCATTTCCTTCCTACTTCAGCCCTTGGAAGTGAACTTGTTGTGCCCTTCTGGCAAAACAGTGAACCTGTGGTACCCCTCCCTTTTGCCCCTGGCCCAGGGGCCACAGGGGAGGGCACTAGCCAGGCCTGGGCTTGGGCTGGATCTGCTGGTTCCAAGCGTGTTGCAGAAGTTTTCACTCACTCTATGGACTTGGAGGTGGGGGCTCCGGAAGGGTGGAAATGTCCTGAGGGCATAGCAAGCCTCTCACTAACTCAGTTTGCCTGGGTTTTTGTCCAGAGATGTCCTGCAGGTGCAGGGAAGCTGTAAGTTTTCCCACACACTTGCTGGGCCTGAGCTAGCTGGATCTGCCTTTGCTGTTTAAGTAACTGAACATTTCAGTGTGTATTTCAGGAGTGCAGAGCGTATCACTAAACTAAAATGGCTGAGCAATATTCTTCCCATTTTGGTTTCAAATGTAGTAACTTTTGTAGCAGTCTCTCTAGTTGCCTCTATAATTGTTTAAACTTTTAAGTATT